>NC_070578.1:11022629-11340486 GCF_027409825.1 Scomber japonicus
CAGAAAATCACATCTACATGCTTTCTTCTTACCCCACTGATGTGACATTGTTCTGTGAGTAATACTACATATGTGCAAAATTATAGCTGCACTCCACATATAAAGGTCAGTTTACTCAACTGGGGGAGCACCAGTCTTCTGAACACAGTTGTATTTTGTTTTTGTGGCTCAGCAGGGAGCCTTTTTTAATGTCTGACAGAAGTGATGTCATCATTTTTCATTTTAGAGAATACAAATTTATAATACAAAGCCTTTGTTATAAACAGACAGGGTCTAACATAATACATAAACTGCATTGTGGGAAGGATATTCCAGCCTTTGCTGTCTTGATTTTGACCATTTTTGTTTAAATCTGTTTCTGGCAAGCCACAGCTTTACGGAAGTCCAAAACTAAATCAGTGACACATTTGTTTCACGAATGATGTTTCCCAGTTCTCTACTGGAAAGTGCTGAAGAAATATATTGTAATTTAATTTATTGTATGCCTTTTTCCCCCTTTCTTCTCTTAGTTTTAAATGTCAATTAAAGCTATTTAATCACTATAGGATTAAAAATAAATACATGTTTTTCTTATTCCAATCAGAGCCTCTCTTATTTCCCACAGATGGTCAGACTGGCTGCTATTTGCTAAGCTAAGTGTTCAATTCAGGCTTCACTGCTGATAGAGAAGTCACAGTGCTGTATGTGCAATAGATAGCCATGATGTTTATCCAAAGACTACAGGCAGGAATGGGGAACTACTGTTTGATATTAATGAATGGTGGAAATCCACTGACATGTAATAGCTGTGTTCTTGGATCAGGATGGCACATGGTAGGAGACTTCTCATGTACCGTGACTATTTTATATCTCCTCTGCAGGATCAGTCTGTCATCCACTGTCAGCTGGTCTTTTGAATGAAGTAGACAAATAGAAACAGCAGCTTTCCTCAGCCACACCTTGCCCTTCCCAGACCAAATCCCCTCTCGACCTGCTATATACATCAACCTGCCCTCCTCCACTTTCGCTCCTGTCGTCCTCAGTCAAATACATTGCTCGAAGGAAACAATCATGGGACCTACATGCTTGGCCTTGCTGACTAATATGTATCCCAGATGCACAAAAATCATGTGTTTTCTTTCTTCCTCCTTTCTGCCTTTTCTACAGATTAAAAGTGTAGACCATTTGGAAGAGGGAGATAAAAATCCTCCTGCAATTTATTTTTAAGCCCTGAGTGAGAGAATGTATGGATCATGATGTAAGGTGGCTTAATGACAGAGGCGTTCCGGCTGCCAGGTAGATTGTTTCCCACTGAGGCCACACCTGCTAAAAATGGTTGGAGTTCTGCTAATGAGCTTCATATTAAAATGTCCACCAAACAGCAAATGCCAAGAGAGGCTGGAAACATGACAGAGAATTAGAACAGGAGTTGAATACTGCTATTGTATGAGCGTATGTCTGCCAGACCCTGACAGTGTACAGTCATGTCGAGCCCACCTGCTGTAGAGCATGACTCTGACGTGTGTGGGTTGGAGACTGTAGGAATCAGCCGGCTGGAGCCAAGGTTGCTTAAGGGCTGACCCACTTGTTGAAGGAAACAAAGACCCCAGGGTGTACTGGAGAGTAAGTCTGGCCTCACCCGACCTCTGGGCGCTATGCCGCCATAATGAGATCTGTCCAGATCAGAGGCGGATCAGGGTAGCAGGAGACGATGCCTGTACGTTTATCGTGACGGATGAGCTGCTGAAAAGAGCTGTTTCCCTCCTACATGTCTGCAGCTGTGATGTGTTCACTGCTGCAGATTGTTATCATTTAGCTGCTCACTGTGCACACTGTACATGCTGCTTCATGGTGTCTGTGTGTCCGTGATGTGGAAAGGATTTAACTATGATTCAGAGAGCCATTCATGAAATTCAGTGCAGTGCTGTTTTGTTTTGGAGAAAGACACATGCTACTGGCAGGATGAACTAGGCCAGGAAGATTTGTGTGTGTGTGTGTACGTCGCAGCTCACACTGTTCCAGCAAAAGCTGAGCCAGTTGCAGGTGTGCAGATACTTGTTTCTTTCCACTCTAGTGCACTCAGTGCCTTTGCTTGCTCCTTGAAAAGTGCTTTATATCATATTGGAAAATATAATATAATGGGAGAAGGGTGTGATTTATTGAGTATGGTGCCAACATGCTACCAGGCAAATGTGTTACAGGTGTGAGTGCATACAGATATTATTATAGTAGCTGTTAATTTTATTGTGAGCATGGTTTTTAAAACATTGCAAATTTGCTGTCATAGGAAACCTGTATCTAATGATTCAGTATATTTTTACGTGTTTAGTAGGGACACTAACCCTAACCCTAACCCCATTTATGTCCTTCTTGATATCAAATCCGTTCCACCTTTAACAATTTCATGCATTCTGCCATTAACATCAGTAAAAGGCAAATATACATAAGTGCTTGCACAACCACAAAATAATGAATCAATGTCAAAAAGAGATCATTGCAATATGCTTACCGTTTTTTTCAAATTGGAGAAGTTATGAGCAAGCTACACAGTCCAAATTGTTAGAATACCTTCCAAACCTCATTTTAAATCAATGTATAAATTTGAATGTGTCATACTAGATGAATACAGTCATTTTTAGGAAAAGTAAGTAGCCATGTTTTTATTATTGCTCAATTTAATAAGAGTGAATAAAGTCTCACACACCTCTATAACATGAAGTGTTATTTAGTTGAGATCTACTAAAAAATACAATGTATGCTTTAAATTACTTTTCACACGCTAAGTTTGTAAAAGTCAAGGCACATGTTGATTGGTTGCAAGAGGACCTTGAGCAGTTTTATTGCTTCCTTCTTTTTTCCTATTGTATCATGTCAGTCCATTTCCCTCCCCCCTCCCCATACCCCCACCATGTGTGTTCTGGTTCTCGGCCCATCTGAGACGCAGCCTTTCAGTACATACAGTAGGCTTTCCTGCAGCCTGTTGTGGTCTCTACGTGCCACTTCAAAACAGTAAAGTTTTCATTTAACTCATGCATATTCTAGCCCCATGCTTGCACAAGTCTCTTTGTGCAGAAACAGGTCTAGCCACAATGTCCCCACTGCGCTCGGACTGTCGATATAATGTTATGAGAAAACCAACTGTCAGATATGAGGATGAAAAGTGTACTTACCTCAGTGTGTCCTGGTGAATTAGGGTTTAATGTCGTGGAAACAATGGTGGTGCAATAGGAAAACCATATGATGGTCGGGTCTTTTTGGCTGCAGCAGCCGTGCCTCCGGCAATGCAACGTGGCTTGTAATTAAGTACTTTAGGGGGCTCATGGAAGAAAAAAAGTAAAAGTATCTTATTGTTAAGTTATTGTTTTCTGTATATTGAGACTGTGCAGAAACAACATAAAAACATTTTTTTATATTGGGCTCTATAATTTCCGAATTTTCATGACACCACACAACCATATTATTTTACCCTTTTTCTGAGTTTTGTTGCTAAGGGAAGTATTATGTACAAGCGTGAAGGTGATCGCCCACGTTTCTGTTAAGGCTCTTTCAAAACTAATTTTGTTGACATCCTTGGAAGATGGCATGCCCACCTGCCAATTATTTCCACACAGTTTTAACCGCAGTGGTTTTGCTTATACATACATTTCAGCCCTGCAAGTTTCCTTCCTCTCTTATTTTTTCTGTCACATTGAAAATATTCCCCAAAACTTCCTCTCTGACTTCCAATTTACTGTCAGCAGTGGCTGCCACACTCTCCTCTCTGCCTCCTTTCCCTCTCCCGCCCCTCTCTCTCCCTCTTATTCATTTTCTACCTCTTACTCTCCCTCCTCTAAAAAAGCCCTGGTCCACCCCCCACCTCCCCCAGCTCAGTTTACAAGGGGAGCTCTTAGAGATCAGCTCTGTAGTGAGAGGGGTTTCTCTGGCATTCTCAGAGCTACAGAGGCGAGGAAGAGGCTGACAGGAGCAGCCACTGGACCCGTGTGGAAGCCTGAGTGACTGGTCTAACATTTCTGTGGCCACATGAGAGAATGCTGTCAGGACTGGCTCTGCTGCTGCTCGTCTGCCTCCACATGCGTGTGCAGGGGAAGCCGCGGTCACAGGTAGGACCCGCTTCACTTCTGATGGGCCCTGGAGGAACCTGGGGGAAAGTGGGGATTCCCATTGATCCAGGCACTCTGCCTGTAAAAGTTGCATTGCACTATGTGTAAGTTTGTTTTGGGCTCTCTCTCTCTTCGCAGTAAATGGTCAGTATGCCAATGCATGCTTGTCATCAAAAGAAATCCTTTAGCTCTGATTAAGATGTCTAAATCCACGGATGAAGATGCAAGTACACATCTCCAACCAGTTTCTAGTGGTTGTAAGTAGCACTGGTAAGTGGCACTCCATAACTTGGACTGTCAGAGTGGCCCCATGATCCTGTGGTCCATCTACTGAGTGGAAGTATTTACAGTATGGCTGTTTTCACTGTGGCTCTCCTTGCTCTCTGAGCTGTTTATTTTTCCACAGCGCATTCGCGGGCTGCTTGTGGGATTAGATTTCCCTCCCAGTGGAAGACTCGTTGAGCCAGGCCTGTCCTGGGACTATAAAGATGTACTTGGAACTCTATTAGGGATGAACCGCGAGCTTGAATTAGCCCGTCGCCGCCTGCAGCTCAGCTCAACTAGTTGTAGTTCACCTGTGTGCTGATGATTAATGAGGCGAGTGTGTGAGGTGCCTGAGGTCGTTAATGAAAGCCTGTGAAGTGGCGGGGTCTTGTTGTCGATGTCTTTGCCAGTTTTATATGACTCTTTGACTACATTACGATCAGTTTTATATAAATGTTGGAATCTGCCAATGCATGAGATGGGGTTTGAGTTTCAAAGCCTCCGTCCTCTTAACATCACCATCAACAGGACAGCTGACATCACCTGCTAAATAAGAATGGCATGTATATAAATATCTTTGGGTTATCTTTATCTGATGTCTTTCATGTATTTTTGTTAAGTGTGGCTCGCCATTATATGTTAATTCATTTTTTATTTTATTTTAACAGAGCCAGAGTTAGAGCTGCTCCTGTCAAAGTACCAGTGCTCGTCTAACTGTCCGTGTAGATACAGTACTTTGACACTAGGGTTAACTACACGAATAACATATTGAAAGCCATCATTCTATGTCTCTGGTGGATGTTTTAATCAAAAGCACTTAAGCACTAGCCTAGGCAGGCCCCAGCGGGAATCAAACCCATTACCTCGCAATGTTAATCCTCAGTGGAGTCTTCAGTCATTCTGTTCCCAAAACAGTCCATCCAAATCAGACCAGTGATGTCAGGAGAAACCCAATGCGTTTTAATGGCTGTAGATTCACCACACTCAGTGCTATTTCTGTGTGTTTTACAAGCACGGGGCTTTTACGAAGACGCTGTGGCCTTCGCCCTGAGCTGTGAGGGCAGTTTGTGGTGTGGATGAGGCCTCTTTTTACTGTCGGGATCAAAGGTCTCCCCCACTCAGGCCTACGTCTCTTTTCTCTGCTTGGCTACAAGTGCTCATGAGCTTGCAGCTTGTAAGATATCCTGTTGCAGAATGAGGATGTCCACTTTGTGACTTTTAGTCCTGCGGTCTTGCTATTTACCAACAATTTTACAATATTATGTGGGTATACTTGTTGATGTCATTGTTTGCTTCTGTCTATTTCAGTGAAAGCAGCTTGTAAATTTGATGGAACTACAGCCACCACTTGTCTTGTCCTCAGCTCATCTCTTCCTCATTACTGTAAATAATCTCATTTTGTCTGTATTCCCATTTTGGGTTGACACATGTTGCTATTGATTTCATGAAATGCTATGTTGTGGAGAGTCAAAAGCTGAGTGATTACTATCCAAAACACCAGCACTTGGTTTCTATTTGCGGTTACGAACCACAGTTAGTCTTCTAGTTAGCGTTCCCATTGTAGCAGAGCCAGAAGTGAAGGCTGAGGGGGAAGAATCAAATTGAATAAATCTGCTAGTTCTGAGCTATTCATGATGTCACATCTTTCATATAGTACATGGGCCAGAGTCAGAGTTGGAGATTGATTTCTTATGAGGCGGCCTGGGTTAAAAAAAAGTTATATTAAATGCATGACAGTCAGTTTAAGCTTTTTCTTCTTCTTAGTCTTAGTTTTTATTTATTTATTTATTAAAGTATTTGGACTTTAGGGGTGGTAACTCGAGTACTGTACTATACTACTGTACTTTCTATGTTCTACTTTCTACTCCACTACATTTATTTGACAGCTTTAGTTACTTTTCAGATGAAGATTTGACACAATGCAAATTGCAGGTGGCAATGCAGATAACATAACAAGCTTTTAAAATACAACAAATGTCTTACAAAAAGTGTGTCTTACACACCTTTTCATGGTGGACTACACAAAAAGGCGTGTAGTCCACCAAATAGTGTTTTTTCCCTTCAAACTTCTCACATGGTTTCATTTGTATGAGAACTTTTTACTTCTTCTTTCCTCTCCCATTTATCATCTCACAACACCTCAGATTTATCTGGTGACCCATTGGAGGGGCCTGACTCTTAGTTTGGGAACCACTGGACTCAACTAGCTAACTGTATATGAAGTACTTCAAACTACCTAATAATGTAATCTAATGATGTAATTTATAATAATAGATCAGTCAAAAGGATCAAACGAGTACTTGTACTTATATTTTTAGTACATTTTGCTGATAATACTCTTTATACTGTATATAATATACTCCAACATCCCCCCACTGTTGGATTCAAGCATTACACACAAGTATGATAGTGTATGATAATTGGTATATAATTGGGTGAGAGGAATCATCTATCTGATATTGAGTAGCAGTTTCTTGTGCAGCTGTATTGAAGCAAACATTTATTTCGTAATATTGGAATTCTTGATGAAGAAAATCAACACAGATGAATGGATGTGACCCGATTTCACCTCCTCAGTGCAAGCCTTGAAAAAACAGAATTTCTCAAATATTTTCCATTTACAGCGTGTATATTTTATACAGGATGTAACAGTAAATCAGGGCTAGTTTAATATCACTTTATTAGTGAGAATGTCACATGTGAACTCAATGGAAGTGTTGCTTCCTCACATACAGATGTGTTTCATGTGCTGAATCAAGTAAAGGCAGTGTTGCCTGCCCCATGCTCATTAAAAGCAGTTAAAGATCCACAACATCCCAGCATGTGGGAGACAGATGCTGGTAGCCGTCACAACCACACTGCACTTTCAGTAATTGAATGGGGGAATATCATTGTAACATACTGTAATCTTACTTAATCCTAATCTTATTTAATCACAGTTTTATCAGATTTTTTGTCTATGTGTGTAAAATCTTCCTAATATTGTTTCCAGACGCAGCATCATGTCTTGAGGTCACCTCCACTATAAATTCTTTGTCGTCGGGATGATGTTGCCTCAGTATTCTCAATGTAGAAGCCAAGTTAGGACTATATTGCATTTCCAGATGAGCCGGTGTGCCGGTGTGTCACAGCTGACCAAGTCATGATAACTTCACTGGACGTTTGCCAGTGAACATTATAACCTTCCTATGTGTGAAGAGCTGTAGAAATCCCAAACGTGTTCACCAAACAACCCTCTTTAACCCTACGCTCATAAATATGTTTTAAAATACTGCACTACCTCCATCCTGGGATGCATTTTTACAGTAGGAGCACAGATCATAGCGTGCCTTTATTCCCTGAAGTTTACAGTGAGGAGTACAAGCTTTGTCCGGTAGGAAGTCTGCTCTGTAATGCTCTAATGGAGCTTTTATTCATTTTTCCCCTCCAGTTTCAGTATAATTGGTATGGTACATTTGGAGATAGTGACAACATGTTTGGAAAGAAAGCATATTCCATGTCTTACAGTATTGCTTTTTGTTTAGCTTTTTGCGGTGATTAGGAAAGCTGAGAGAGAAAAAGCCAAGACACAGGTTAGAAGGTTCTGGTGGGATCTGAGCATCCGCCAGCATGGATTCATGTGGATTGAGACTTGGGGGGGCTTAACCACTGCACCATCCCCAGACTAAGAAAACATCCTTTTATTCATGCAGTAACCCCCTCTACTTTATTGTTTTTTTATGTAGCATTTGGATCAGCAGCATGTGAGTATTTCTGGGCAGGACTATCAGGCTTGAGAATTTTCATTTTAATATAAACTGCTATCAAAAGCTGCTGTGATACAGACTACATGACATTGGCTCCTTACATGTTGTTGATGTCAACATTCTTTATTGTTAGCCTTTGTAATGTTTCCATGATTGGGATACTGTGCTAACATATCATGGAAGCTTTGTATTCGGGTTGAGCTGTGTCTGTTATAAAGCTCCTTTATACAACATGACATTTTACTTTATGTTATGGGGGCTCTAAGATACTAATGTCATATGCTGTGTCATAAAACTTAATAAAATACATCAATTATATAGTAAGATAAATTACAGAGCTCAACGAAGAAGGAGGCAGAGCGATACATATTGTACCTTGTGCATATAGTGTCTTTAAACAGCTGCCCACATCTGGATGCAGCTGATGCATGTAGCTCTGCGGTCCAGACTGAAACGTCTGTTGCTTTTAGTTAGTTTAGCGTTGGCCTTGGGCTTCACGTGTCTGTCGGTGGAAGATTATTCTGTCTCAGTACCCCAAACATTGGCAGACAATGGAGAAATGCTAGCCACAGAAACTGGTGCCTTCACTTTCCAAACTAGCTCAAAAGCTTTGTAGTTTATAGATGGTTTACAGACACCCAACCACTGCCACTCAGCCTGTCTAAGTAACTGTGGAGCACGAATGTCATTTAAGCTGACAAAATAATGTAAGTAAGGCAGTGTAAGTTAATATATGACATAACTGTGATGCCCAAACATTTGAGTAATCGTGTAAAGACACAGATGAGATGAGAAAACCTCACATAATACTGAGCTGCTGTGTAGCTAATGGAGTTAATTTAAGGAACATACCTGTAAACACATTGACACTCTCTTCCAGCCCCGTGTAGAGCTTGTTTTTCACCACATCTCAACGTTAATTTACTACAGCTGAGCCGGTTAAAAAAGCCTGCATGTTTCATCTACCGCTGCTGTTAATTTAAGCATGATATCATTCTGGGCTTCAACTTTTTATTCATATTTGCATTCCTCATGTTGAACCGCAAACCATGCCCCCCCACTCAGATAAAAGCACTATTATTTCAAGGAAATTGTAACATTACACCAGAGCCGTCAGGCAGAGATTTAGTGCCTGTGCAATGATATATCTTGACATTGTGCATGTTTAGTATTAAGGAATGTTACAAATGTCTGATATTTGCTTTTTCTTCCCCCCTCAAGTTCTTTGATATTGGTTCAGACTGATGTTGGTTATCCACTGTCTCTAAATCTTTATTTCAGAGAAGAGCCTTCTCTGCACACATGCAAGTGAAACAGCAAACTGGGAATCATTTTTACAATTACACTTTAACAGACAGATCAAGGGGCCTGTGCAAACCATTACGTATTTCTATACTCAAAGTGTATTATGTGGTGTATACTTACACTAGTTGTTAGAGATGTTAGTTGCAATGTGTATTCAGTGCAGTATGTAATGTTTGAATGTTTTATTGCAGGTTTTATGTACACATTAGCAACTCTGTAGTTCTCTGCTTTACTGAGATTTTTTTTAGCATCTTTGAGCTCATTGTTTTGGTTTTTCAGCCCCTTACTTTACTGTTTGGGTTCACTTCACTTCACTTTGGTTCACTCTCATCAACCTCATTACCAGCAGTAGCAAGTTCTGATAAACCCACTGCACCTTACCTGCACTGCACCAAACAGCAGACAGAGTTGGTGACCAGCTGGAAAACATAGTGGAGCACTGCTGCTAAAGAGCCAGATGTTATTCTCAGAAGTTGGCGAAGACCAGAATGGAGATAAAAAGAGAGTGGATATTTTACTTACATTCGTCGGATGTCAAGAAACATTACTCCAAATGAATGCTAATGTTGCTCTGTGTCTGCGTACACGGGCAGTTGTTTTTTAACATGTTCGCCATTTGAACATTATATATTATGTCACAACTGTGTTTGCAGCTTGTTGCGTTGCTGCAAAAAGACCCATTACTGCTTTAAAATACTATTTTATGTTTAAAAGTAATAGTACCACTCACATGCCAAATGATGGCATTTCTGAGTGGCCTAACCTGTTCTACATTTCTTGATATGTTGCAGCCTTGAAATAAAGGAAGTGAAAGAAAGCTTTGGGTTCAAGAGGTTAAGTGAAATACAAGTGGAAGCCCCTTTCCTTTTATTATATCCAAATTCACATGACCCCAGAAATTAAAGGTTTGTTATTAATCTTAGGACCCAAAACACTAATTTAATGTTTTAAGATTAACATTTAGCCCTGCAACGCAAAGTTCACAGTTCACTTGGCGGGCTAAACCTTGGGGTTCATAACCCAAGGTTTAAAGTCTCTGTCTGCTCTTTAGAGTCTGTTCGATAAGTGAGAGTCTGAAACTCACCTCTCAGGATGTCTGTGTCTAATTCTAAATGTCTTGTTGTGTTTTCTGGAAGTAGAACAAATCTCCAGTGACAAGTGCCTTTGGCAAATCTGTGTGTGAGTCCAGTTTGTTACAAAAATTCTGCAATATGATGAGTTTAACCCAGCTGCATTGTGTGGGAAAATACCATCAGGATTTACTTTAAGATTATGTTGTTTTCAGTGTTCGTGGGGTTGACTTGGAGTCGACTCCACCGTCCTGACACATGTAACCATTTCCAGATGAAGGTGGGATCCAGCGACATTTTAAAAATCCTGTTATAGTTCCACTGAAAACAGGGTGATTTCCCTCACCAGATGGCACAAGCCACCCACAGAGTGAAGGTGAAAAAAGCATTGACGTGTTCTCCGAGTGAAGAAATTAGACCATGGTTGGGTTCTGCTCTTCCGCTACACCCACGGTTTTTGTCTCCTTGGCAAACTCAATATTTTAAAAGGTGTTTTATCGCAGCTGCAAGGCTTAAAATGCAATATTGGAAGATCCCTAGGTGTCCCACTGTGATGGAATGGATTGATGAAATGATTAAGATTTCATCATATGAGCACATGTTGGGAAGAACTATGGCAGGAATATTTGGAAGAAAATAATAGATATGGGTTCAAATTTTTATTTTCAATGTTAAACTGAATTAATAATGGAATGTAAATACATTTATGGTTTTATGGCTGTCTTCTTTTCTGTGTAAATGTCCAGTACTGTATCTGCTCTGTGATACGCTTCACTGCTCCAAAAAAAAAAGAGAAAAGAAAAGAAGAAAAAAAAAAGAAACTAGACTTAGCCTCCAAAGCTACCTCCTCATTCATCAACCGCTTTCTGTTTGAGTTCTGCTGGGAAGATTTCGTGGGGCTCTCGCTAAGCCGAGGCTGTGTTCATGTGTCCTGACACCAGCGACACCTCATTTTGATGGGTTCACAGTTAAGGTCATGTTTGTCACAGACAGCCTCGGGGGCAGATGTGACAGTTTGGGGGGATTATTCAGGGACAGATTAGGATGTTAGTGTTTTCTCCAGCATGCTACTGCAAAGCTGAAAAGTTTGTCTTGACAGTTTAGTGATTTTAATGGTGCAGCTGTCTAAATCACTAGATATCAAGCAGTCCCTTAACTCTCTAATGCTTCCTGATTTGTAGGCGTGAAATCTCTCGGCTCTTCCCATATCTAAAGACTGAAAACCCTGCGTGCTTTTTAGTCAACAGTCATATGATATTATATTGACAGTTTAGATTTTGGATCAATAAATTACATTGCCTCATAGTCTCCGCTCTATTAATATATTTTGGTTCAGACATTTTCCCATCCAAATGGCCACAGATAACCTCTCACCATGTCAGTCTCTGTTTTATGAGAGGAACATTTTTCCCTTTTTCAGGCAAATGCTGCCTAGCTGCTGTAATTGTGTTGTTTTAGGTTAAAGGGATTTATGGTGAAAATGGAGATGTGGAGGACATATTCATTGGTAGTCGTGTCACTGACAGCCCTCCCTGACTACATTTTTAGTTATTTTCCACCATCAAAATGTCTTTCAATGTGTTTTATCATGAATTACTTAACTCTTATCTCTGTAACATTCTGAGCTGCTTTATATTCGCTCATCTGTAAAGTGAGATCATGAAGCGCAGCAGTGCTTCCCTAAATGTTATCGTGTTATGTTTTATCCCGGCTTCGTCCAGCTCCATGCTGTACTGTGGCATAATTCCACACTGACCACAGAAGCGTTTGGCAGTAACTTTTTTTTTTTTTTTCTCAGTTCACTGTCTTTTTCTCACATCGCTTATTTCCTGTATGGAAGGAGGCACTTCATGTTTGTTTTGGCCCACGTGCTGTTTTGGCCCTGAACAGATTAAACTGCTACGGATGGGAGAGAGCCAGACTCTCTTGATTTCACCCCAACTGCCTCAGTCCACCCCTGACCACCATCTCCCTTGCTAATACCCTCTACCCCCCTTTTCTCTTTACCTTGTCCACTTCCTTATCCTCTTCTTCCTCTCCCCATCTGACTCCATTGGCTTGCAGCTGACTTACTGCTGCTCTAGCTCAGCTAAGCCCATGGAGAGGACCACGCTTTTTATGACTTATTAGACACTTCTTGTAAATTTGTTTTCGTCATACGTCTTCAGAGTTAGATTTGGCACCTCACAACCACATGTAAAGCCCAGTGTTGTTAAGGGAGTTACCGTATTGAACATGCTTTTTATTGATGTGAGGACCCAGTGCACACATTAATAAAGGGAAAAAATGTTTGCAACCAGGGAATCCACATGGAAGTCTTGTGAGAGCTACAAACTGTCTAGAAAGCCTGGCGATTGGCTGTTGTCCAGTCACAGAAAGATTTGTGTGATTGTGTCCTTCCCTCCCGGTGATGACCACTCTGTTGATTTGGTCCATTTGACACTACAATATCCACAACCTGCTGTTTTGGAGTGTACGGCAGCTCACTTCGACCACTTTTGGCTCCTGCCCCACCTGTTTGCACAGCGAGTTGCTTTTACTGCTGGTTTGAGTGAATTTATGGACTGCTGATGTTAACTGTTCTATATTTACCGTGCCCAGGTTTCCTGTAATTTATTACCACCAATGTGACACAGAAAACTCACACGCTGGAGAATTAAGAAGGAAATTCTGGGAGTGGTTCAAAGACAGTCGCACCAAAATGATGCCCTCTGGAAAGACACAAGATCCCTGCTAATTAGTTATTCTATTATTGTAGTTAATGTGAGCAACTTGGAGCAGCTTTGTAAACTCTTTTTTTATAGCTAATATGTTACTTTGTCTAAGCGTGGTCCATGTGCTTCCACACCAGTAAATTTTAAACAACTATTTCACATTTTAAAGACTTTTATTGCGCACTTTGATACTTAAGCTACAGCTGTTTCGTTTTGTAATGCTTGTCACTCTACGCTTCCTCATTTAAACTCTGTGGTGTCTACTGTCTCACAGAGTCTAGGCTGCGATGAGTATCTTGGATCAGGAAAGGTGATGGACAAGTGCGGCGTGTGTGGAGGCGATAACACAACCTGCAGGCTGGTCTCCGGAGTCTTCAAACACACTCTGTCCAAGATCGGCTACCACAAGATAGTGGAGATCCCAGAGGGAGCCACCAGGATCAACGTCACAGAGATGGTGAAGAGCCGAAACTACCTAGGTGGGGAATGAAAATTCAACATTGTAATCACTGATACTGATACTGTACAGCAGACAAGTTTGTAGTTTCACAACAGAGAAACCGTAGTTAATTATAGCAGAAGTCTTCATCCTTATTGCTTACAACTGATCTGATGTTTTTGTTCTAGCTTCTATTTTACATATGATTTAATTTTACAAAAACACAAAAGCAGGTTCACCATTTGACTGGGACTGAAAACTGCAAGCTAGTTCAAGCAGTCAACTCGAATCTGCCGCTACACTCACACTGCATACCATTCTCACTGCGACATACAGTATATCTACTCTTATGCAGGTGTACTATACTCTCAGTGTTGTGCTCACTCTGTCACAACTGCTTCCACACCACTTATGTGAAAGATATGTTGTCCTTGCTGCTTCACCTTCTGCTGTTCAAAAAAGATCTCATATTCACCCTGTATGGAAAGTTATCACTGTCACTCCCAATCCCTGCTGTGCTGAGCTTGGCGTTTTCTTCTGTGGAGCGATGAGGTCAGAGACTACACACCAAATATTAATGTACATATTCTGCATTCACATAATAATCCATTCCATGTGACCTGGCTGACTGAACTACACTTTGGGAAAGACTAGAAATGGTTTCTTAACAGTTAATATAGTAAATAAGCATTTCAGTATCAAAAACTTGTTTTTGATCATTTTGGTGTGTGTTTGCTTGAAAATATGGTTTTTAAGCCTGTGTTGCGAAAGAGTCTTGGCAGTTAGACGGGCTTGAAAATGGAAGGAGATCCAGAAGCTCTTAAAAGTGAGAGTTTTTATTGCATAACAGAATACAGTCCAGAAGGCACTGGTATTGATCAGTATCCTCCTTCTATTTGGTGCTCTGGGGCGGAAAATTGTGGTTACTTTTCTTGGTTAGCCCATAAAATAAAAGACCTTTTAGTGTTTGTTGATTGGAGTACTTGCTTCTTATTGTAGCTGTTTCAGTTTCCGTCCAGGTTTTATAGTTTCTTCAGTTGCAATCTGTTTAATCCCCATTTAAGTTCTGCCATCTTTCCAGCTCGCAAAACACGCACAAGAAATGGGAATCTCACCACACATAGTATTATGTTACAGATTAAATGCACGATACCAATGAAAAAAAGTTTATGGAAGGTCATGACAGGAATGTAAAAAAATGTTTGTCATTTGATACGATGACATTTGACACATTGATTCTACTTGTTTCAGCCGTGTACCCAGATGTAGGTAGCAGATGCTTGTATGATTAATTAGAATTGTCTGATTAAAAGGCAAATGAACCTGGTAGCAGCAGCGTCACTTTTTCAGATTTCTCCAGCTCGCAGCCTTTCATTGAAGCCATTGAGTGAAACGCACTACATAGACAAATGATGTCTTAATAGAGCTTCGGCAGTGGGACATAGAAGTGGGCTTTTTTCAGAAGTGACTGATGGAATTTCAGACATTGTTTAATGAGAGCCATGCCCCAACTCAGCAGTAGGTTCGGAGGAAGAAGGGAACGACTTGATTACCCCCGCAGCCGCTTCCCCCGAAGTGCATAAACATACTTTCATTAGAGGATCTTACCCTTCAAGCCTCACCATTCTTTTTAATTAAGGTGAGGAATTTCACCACTCCATAAAAAAACTAGGAATTCAGCTGCTACCTTTCAAATCCCAACTACTCAGTAGGCTCTGCTTTCTTAGATTTGAACCGGGGGTTATGTACAGCCACACACATGCATTCACACACACATTTACATTTAAATAAACGACATTCCCTTGCTTCCTCTCACACATCCAAACACACACACACACACACACACACACACACACACACACACACACACACACACACACACGCAAGTATTGCAATGTTACCAGCAACAATGTTTAAATATACGTCACAGCCTGGAAGTAAAGCGACCATTTGTTTGCTTTTGAAAACAGGAGTCATCATCAAATGTAATTTTTGAATTGACATTGACAAATTCCAGGTGCCAACTTTTTTTTTCTTCCAAAAATGGATTTATAGGTTTTGAAATTCAAGCAAGAACAGGACACAAAGGCAGGAATGTATCTGGATCCGCCAACTGTATCCTCACCACGTCCTTGATTTTCCCTCAGTTGGCCTCTGTTCTGTGTTGTGCATCTCTAATGTGCTTTTACTTGTCCAAACACTCCTTTACAAGCCTGTCTAATGTTACACTTCTAATGCTTTTCTAATGCCTTTTTGTACTTAATCCATGAAATCAGTGGAAAACATCTTGCAAGATTTTGTTACAAGAGTTGCTTGAAAGATTTGCCAGCACTAACAGATTGTCACGTTTATAAAATACACTGCTTTAAAACTGCGAGCGATGGCATTTATTCAGTTAGCTGTTATTATGTTGTTGGGTGGAGAAAGTTAGTCAGAGCTTTGTTTTACACTACAATTCTCATTATACAGTACCTAAATGGTTTTTACATTAAACAATAATTATGTGGAAGAGATTGTGGCAGTATTTTCCTTTTTGTTAGAATTCAGGGCTGTCAGTGGTGATTGTGTGGTTATTCTCTCTGTCCCTTCCAGCTCTCCGAAGCCGATCGGGACGATCCATCATTAATGGAAACTGGGCTATTGACCGGCCAGGGAAGTATGAGGGAGGGGGGACCATGTTCACTTACCGCAGGCCCAATGAAATCCGTAGTACAGCCGGGGAGTCCTTACTTGCTGAAGGGCCCACCAATGAGATCCTGGATGTTTATGTAAGTAACCAATCAGCGCAGACCTCCAGATTTTTACAAGAGTGTCTCCTCTTTAATTCATAATGAAAAACACAAGTTCAACCTGAGAAAATGGATTTGTCATGGTGTCTGAATTTTTCAAAGTAGATGTTTTCAATTTTGGAAGAGCACTCTTTAATATTTCAAGGTGAAGATTGTTATTTTAGGATCGTTTGACTGAGTCTCATCTACTTTACCTCAGATGATCTTCCAGCAGCCAAACCCTGGTGTTCACTACGAGTACATTCTGCCTTCTGAGAATCCAGTCCACCCTCAGCAACCAAACCACAGACCAGAAGGTACATGAGAGCCACTTTCTACCCTCATTTCCATAACTTTGTCTGATCGCTTGATACATCCATATATTCTCCTTAAAATGTCAATGTGCATGAAATATCTGACATCACTGTGACACCAATCTATTATTATGCTTATTAGTCTGTCTTAAACTCTCATGTCCATATCTTAGGGAATGCTGTGAATGGACAGAGTGGATCCGACCATCACAGCAATCCGCACCAGGAAAACTTCAACCCAGCAGGTGAGGGGAGGTACCCTCCTCCTCTCCCCGACAACCAGGTACCTGTCGTTGAGCCACCCAGACGTGAGAGAGAGTACAACTGGAAACTGGCTGGTGCTACAGAGTGCAGTGCCTCCTGTGGTAAAGGTTAGACAACGCGGTTTATGTTATGGATTTATGTTTTAGTTTTCAAACTGCAGACTATTAATGTAAAAGGGAAGTAAGCTTGAAATGCTTGCAGTACCTTACTTCTCTGTGTGCTTTTTAGGTTTCAGACACTCCATCTTTCATTGCGTCCACCGGCTGAACCATGTCCAGGTTTCAGATACTTTGTGTGACAGCAGCACCAGACCAACTCCACAGGAGGAGCCCTGCAACCTGCAGCCCTGCCCGGCATTGTGAGAGACAACACTCTGTTCTCACACTAGTGCACACTTCTGAATATTGCTGAATTTAAAAAAAACATTGTGTTCAGTGTTGAACCAATAGAATGCATACTCATTTTATGATGATTATACAGTTTACAAAGTTGTGAATCATATTTGCTAATGAGATGACAAATTTAATGCCACTAAGAAGTCAATTCTCATGTTATGTACATTTTAACATCAGTGTCAAATGACAGCATCTGGCTTCAGTTTCAAAAACAGCAGCAATGCTGTTGAATTGTCATAAACAACAGCATGTGTATAGTATAAATTGTCCTATCCTACGTATACTATATCTTCCTAATAACATGCTCTTGTGATTTCCTCCTGCGCAGCTGGGATATTGGAGAGTGGTCAGAATGCAGTAAGACCTGTGGCCTGGGGATGCAGCACCGGCAGGTACTGTGTCGCCAGGTTTATGCAAACCGCACCCTCAATGTTCACACAAGTCGCTGCCAACACCTGGAGCGGCCCGAAACCGCCAGTACCTGCCAGCTGAAGATCTGCAGTGAGTGGCAGATCCGCTCCGAGTGGACCGCAGTGAGTGGCAGCTGTCAGTCACAATATGACTGAATGACTTAACTGATCTGTCCCTGCAGTTAGTGTACAACATCTCCTTTAACAAGATAAACCTTGTATTAATTCCTGACTTCAGTACCATAATGTTTTCATTTTGTTAAAGCTATTGTTCAACATTTAGGGAAATGTGCTTATTTGCTTTTTAGCTATTGGATGCTTAGCTTTGCATAAGAACTGGAATCAGTTGAAACAACTAGCCTTGCTCTGTCCAGAGGTAACAAAACCCACATACCAGTCTCACTAATTAACACTTTATACCTCATGTGTTTAATCTGGAGAAACATTTAAGTGTAAAAACAACACTTTGCTTTTTCACAGAGGGTTATGTGTTAAACTACTCTGTGGCAGGAACCAGTTGCCAGGCAACCAGCAGAAACTCCAGGAAGTTACTGGTCCCAGCCAAGAAATATTCCAACCCAATACCGCAAATTACTTGTAAATCTATGTTAAATTGCTTGCTTACCTGTTAATGAGCTTAACAGGTGCTGGTTGTTGAGAAGCTGTTTTCAGTCTCTATGCTAAACTAAGCTAACTGGCTGCTTAAGGTAGTTTCATATTCACCATATGAATCTTCTCATCTAATTCTTGGCAGAAAAGCAAACAAACTTATTTTCCAAAATGTTTATTCTTTGGCTTGATTTTACTTTGATGATTCATATTTGAAGTATGAAATTGGTTAACAGAGTGAGCATTCAGGAATACTACTGCAGTGAGTGCACATTATTTCCTTTTAGTGGGACTGAGGTACATGGGAACATAAAACGTACAGTACACTGCACATGGAAGGAAGCAGAACAAAAAGGGAAAGTCCAGTTCTTATAGAAATACACTGGTGCACTAAATAAAGTCACACATATAAAAACATAAACAAGCAATCCAGTCTTTCTAGCTTCCTTCACACTTCCATTTAACCATGTGGTCTGTGTCCCTGTAGTGCTCGGTGCCATGTGGGCTGGGTCAAAGGTCACGGGATGTTCACTGTGTCAGCAATGTGGGTGACGTTGTTCTTGATGAGGAGTGCAACATGAATCTGCGGCCCATTGACGTAGAGAACTGTGACATGGGACCCTGTGCGAAGAGCTGGTTCTACACTGAGTGGGGCAATAGGGTAGGTATTACAGCCACAATCAATGGGAGACATAGTAACTTCTGCTGATGAACTTACAGCTGATTGATCATCATGCATCAATCAGCTGTAATCTTTTAATATAGATTTTGACTGCTAGAAAGACAGCAAAGCTTGGTAATTCCTGCATACACAGATTGTATGCATATGTGTATGTGCATGCATAATCTAGCCAGTAATCTTGATGCCGTTATTTGTACTGTTGAATGATCATCTAGAAACATGAGTGAATGAAATGAGTAAGATGTTTAAGATAGAGAATATTAGAATGGTTAGATACAGAAGGTAACATAAATAAGAGAGTGACTCAGAGAGGATGTGGAATCAGTTTCTTTATACATCCTAATTGAATCAGGTACCAGTATTTAAGTATTTTGCACACAAATAAAAGTAGCCAGTGGTGTTTTGAAATGCTGGAGACACAGATTTGTGAAAAGAAAAAGTGTGATTTGCCAGTCAGTAGCTGGTCAGTAAAAAACATGAAGTGTGAAATGAGTGTTTACTCCATAGTGCTCTGCTGAGTGTGGGATGGGTGTACGGACCCGAGGAATCCTCTGCTTGACCAACCACATCGGCAGCCTTCCTCTGGAGGGGTGTGGCAACGAGCGGCCTGCAGACTCTCAGGTCTGCAACAACGGCCCCTGTGAGAATCGCATTGAGTGGTACACAGGCCCCTGGAACCAGGTATGAGGATGACAGAAGGTCACAGTGGGCTTAAGGGGAAGTTGTCTGGAGCAGCTGAGTACCAGGGGTTTTACAGTGACTTTAAATTGAGATGTCACAGGATAGTTTTTTTCACTCTATATTTTTCAGTGTGTAATTAAATCCATATGGTTTATGCTATTTTTGTATGTGTGCCAGTGTTCTGCAGAGTGCGGCGCAGGCAGCCAGCAGAGGTCGGTGGTGTGTCTGATGAAATCAGAATCAGAGGAAGGATTCACAGTCATGCCACCATATGAGTGTTCGTCCCTGGACCGGCCCCTCAGTCAGCAGAGCTGCAACCTCAAGGCCTGTGGAGCAAAGTGGTACCACACTGACTGGAGTGCTGTGAGTAAGATATTTCAACCCCTCCCCTCTTTCTGTTTAGATGCACGTGAGCATGGCATCTACTTCTTACTCATCCCACTAGTTGCATTGTGCACAACAAGGTTGAAGCAGTAGTCTATATGGCTGTGTGATAATAGTTATTATGTAGATATTTGCAAACAACACAGACCATTCCAGGATTTAAATTATTTGATAAGAGACAGAAAAAGGTGACAAATAGTAAAGAGTGGAGGGTGTAGTTTTTATTAACCTGTGGTTCACAGCTGTCACTTACTCCTGTCCTTCCTCCAGTGTTCAAAAACATGTGAAGGAGGTTTCCGTGTACGGGAGGTGCGCTGCCTGTCTGATGACATGCTTTCCAGTGAGGACTGTGACGAGAAGATGAAACTAACAGAGAAGGAAGACTGCAACCCGGAGCCTTGCATACCTCACATAGGTCAGTCACCTCCTAAAGTGTTAATCTAAAGTTATATATTATTGACCTGCATCACTGGTTAAAACAAGGATTGTTATTGTGAAGAGTAAATGGATAGTTTGGTGTCTCTTTCCTGAATGCCTGAACCCCAAAGTTTGTTCAAGAGTAGAAATTCATGCAGCATTGTACAGCCAAGAATGTTGGCAATGCTTTAGCCAGGCTTTATTATCATTTGTTTGCTGTCAGCACTCTTGGTTAAATTAATGATCATCTAGTATTTGTGGGGAATTAGAAATATGAAAATGACCATTGTTTTTGTTTCAGATGAGAACTGCAGAGACAAGTACTTCAACTGCAATGTAGTGGTCCAGGCTCGCCTCTGTGTGTACGATTACTACAAGACTACATGCTGCGCTTCATGTTCGCGAGTGGCCCACAGACAGCCGATCCATCGGGCCCGCAGCTAACACTCTCTGCTAAGGTTGCTCAGCTCCATGCAGGGCCAGACGCAGTAACCACTGTAGGCTCCTGGACCAACCAGAGGAGTGGAGAGACTGGACCTTACCTAAAATGGACAATTGTTTTGTTTGCCTGGGATGGGAATGAAAGAGGAAACATTTCTGTTGGTTCATTGGGAGTCAGCTGCTGGGAGAAAGAAATACCTTAGAATAGTGGAGGAATCCACTCATTGGATTAACAGAGCCCTGGCAGGGTGAGAGACATCAGTAGCAAACCGAGGAGCCTACAAAACAATTAATGGATTTTAAACACATCTTTTTGTTTGTTTGTTTGTTTCATTGGAAGCAGTTTGCAGCCCTCTTTCACCTACAATATAATGGCTCTTGTGGATTACATAAGAAGAGGAGAGCTCTTGTAACTGTTAAACATGGACAGTATATAGACTGTGTATGTTCTAATATGGTTCTTTACACTACAACCTCGAGATTTTCATACACATGCTGCCATATAAAGTTGATACTGTCTCATCTATTATCAACTATTTAACACCCACTTTGTTGACCAAAGATATGTAACCTAATCATACTGAAGACAGTGATAGATAACTTTTTTTTTCCTAAGAAAAAAACCTGCATCAAACCCACCATGTTGCAGATGGTGTATCCTTTACGCAGCATTGCAATGAATGAACTCACAAAGAAAATATCTTTGTGGCCCAGATAGGATCTTTTTGATGGCCTAAGCAGTGGCAAACCACCTTTTACCAGCCTTCACAGCCATGAGGTGTAAATGCAACCTGTGTAATATGTATGTACATATGTATGTATGACAGAATGAATGATTGAGTTTTTTTAAGAGGTTCTCAGACAGTCCCTCCAGCAACTGAAGAGAAAAAAAGCCCTCTTTATTTATTTGTGTAGCTCCCCATGGAGGACACTGGTTTATCGGCCACCGGTGGCCCCTTTTTGGCTGCGGGGATAAAACCTTTGCTGCCTCTCCACCAATCACAGTCTCAAAACTGAATGTAGGCATTCCACAGCCTGCTGGATGGTAGAAGCAGATGGTGAAAAACCCTAACATATTTTTGTTGAGTTGAAAACAATCTGCATATATATAAAAACTGTATATATATTTTTCTTCTTTTTTTCTGTGGGAGATGATCATTCCACAATTGTATAATTCCTGCTCCAGATGAAATCACCAATCATCAATAATTGGCTGAAATATCAATATGTGATTGTAAAAAAAAAAATCATTACAGTATTTAAAACTATTGATCTGGTATGGTATGCATCAGGTTTATTTTAAAAGTAAATCTTTGTTTATGAACCAGCATCTTCCGGAGACTTGTTTTTTCAGCTAAATACACATCCTGCACACCGTACCTCTCAAATGTTCAACTGTTTTTGTGTGATGGCTGTTATCAATTCCCTTCAAGCACTATAAAATTACCTTTGGTCTGTAAGTACTGTTTGTACGTTTGTATGTATCATTGTTAAAGTTCAAGATGACTGACTTCCAGGTAGATGGCGGACTGAGTAGGAGTATAATCTAGTAAAATAAACCCACAAAGCTAGTGAATATGATGAATCTAGTTGCCTCACAAGGAAAGATGGTGATAGACCGATTCAATCACCTGCCACATATTTTTGAAAGTGCCTGCCCTTTTCCAGTTTCCATGGATGACTTCTCAAATGGTTCTGTGTAACTAACTATCTGGCACGTTAGGTTTCCAGATAGGGACATACCTGTGGCAGAAGGGAGGATGCGAGGAGTAGCAGCGCATAAAGGAGAAAGAATGAAGAGGCGGGATACAGTGGACATAGCAAGGGAAAAGCTACAAGACTTTCAGTGGAGATCTTAAAGACGTTTTACTTAAGGAAAACAATAAAACTGTGGATCAGGAAATATAGAGGTATGGTTAAAGACCAAGACAACATGATTAGGTAGAGAAGATATGATAAAAAGATTTAAATGGGCAAAGAATATTTGCCAAGAGTTGAATGGGACTTTGCCCACAAACTGGATTAAAATAACTATGATGCAGAAAAATGGATTGAGAATATTAGATTTCTTTAGTTTATATAATAAATTAAGAACCGACTGAGAGAGGTCAAGCTATTAAGTCTAGACATTAGGGACCCTACAAGTTGGATGTAGTTCTACATCTAGGGAGGGACTTTCTTCAGAGATGAGGATTTCCCCTGCACCCACCAGTAGGGATTTGGGTAGGGATTAATGATCACACCATATTTGGAAGTCCTCTATATATCTGATTTGAGTTGTGTTAATAACTTTTCATTATAAATGACTAACAATAAAGATAATGTTGCTGAGTGTGAATGGTCTTAACCACGCCAATGAAAAGGAAAAAAAGGGCTATGATAAAATTGAAAAAGGAAAAAGCACAAATCATATTCTTCCAAGGGACCCATTTATCCCAGTTAGAACATGGAAAACTAAAGCGGTATGGCTAGAGGAATTTATATTACCGTTCACATAAAGAGGGACGCAGAAGGGGAGTTGTAACTTTAATGTCAAATAGGACCCAATTCAATTATGAAAAGGAATTTAAAGATAAAGAAGAAAGGTATAGTAAAGGGATGATTAGAAAATGATAAATGTATATGCATGCCCAGGAAGCAATAAATATATTTTGAAGTCCCTTTTTGATGTCACAGCTGTAGAAACAGAGGGAACCTTAATTTTGTGGGTGGGGGGAGTTGGGAGGGACTAAATATTGTTATGAATCACATTGTGGACACAATGAGTCTCAAAAGAACCAAAATGCAGTTAACAAGACTCATAAATATGTCACTGGAAGAGATGGAGATGATAGATATATGGATAAACCTACACCCTTTGGAAAACAAAAAAAGATTTCAAACATTATTCAGCTGCTCGTAAAGTCTATTCAAGGATACTTTTTTTTTTAATGAATGTAAGTGTCAGCCACAGAATGAAAGAATGTAGGTTTGGAGAGGCAGATATATTGGACTATATTCTACTCTATTAAAAAATATGCCGAAACATCAGAATATGACATACAATATTGAGGTTCATTGTGGGACTACTGAAGAATGAATAAAGAAAGGTGAAGGTATAAGCAGGAATAAAAAGATGGGCTACATAGAGGAAAATAACAATGGAGCCGTAAACCTGACAATATTTAAGGACACCATTAGGGGAAAACTCATAGCAGAGAATGCACATGTAAAATGTGTTAAATTAGAGACATACAGAAAATGTACTGAAATATTAAGGGAACTGAAGCAGGGTTATCAGAATAGATGATCCAAAAGTATAGTGACAAATCAGGGTCCAAAAACAAAAATAAATTATACTAATAGATGAAGTGTAAAAAGAAACAAACCTACTATAAAGCAGGCTCAAGGGCCATTAAACTGCTAGCAAAATGAATACATAAACAACAAGTAATCAAAAATATACATAAAATCAGAGACCCTTTCACAGGTGAGTTACCAGAGGATACACAGAAAATCTTTCAGGGATTCTACAAGGAATTAAATACACAACCCACATTGGCATCAACTGTCTATCTACAAAATTATAAAAGAATAATTCATCTCCAGGTAATGATGGATACCCTGCAGAGTAGTATAATACATTCAGGGATGAGTTACTCCTAGCCTTTCAATTGAACACTTCAAAATGACAAAACAACACACGGATAAGGAACAAAGAAATACAGACCGATTCCATTACTAAATGTAGACTATCAAAAACATCCAAGATTGTAGACATGCAACTCCTATAAACTTAAAACAGGTGCAAGACCATTGAAGCAAAGAAAGATGAAGGTCCACACACTGTAGCTCCCTTAGATGTACTTTATTTGTAGTGAGACATCCACCAGTGACGTTTCAAGCTAAATGCTTTTCTTCAGATGTCTTTTAACATCACTGGTGGGTGTCTCAATGCAACTAATAGAGCTACAGTGTGCCAGACTTTAATCTTTCTTTGATAAATAAATGTATACCATTATTTCCAAACAACACCTTCATAACAGATAGAGGGAGATCAAACAGGATTTATAAGACTATGTCAGGATAATATTGGTTTATCTTCTACTTGCTCTTTTTATAGAACCTTTGGCTCAAGCAGTTCATCACAACAAAGAACTTAAAGGAGTTATATAAATAACATGTAAAATAAAATAAAACTATTTGCTGATGATGTTATAGCCCTCCTTGAACAACTGAATAAATCACCTCCTGCACTGATGAAGCTTGCACAAACATATTGACACCATTTGGGATATAAAGTGATTCAGAAGATTTATTTTTAACTGAAATCTAAAGAACATTTAATATTTGGTGATTACCATCACGAAAGAACTATCTAAACTATAATAAGATAAATCAAGAGAAGAAGACACTGACAGATGGTCTACTCTACTGCTAGATTTTAACTCCAGAATTGAGTGTGCTACCTATGCTTCTTTATTTATTCCAGTCCCTATCTATAGAGGTCCCTCAAACTCAACTTGTAACAAGGGACAGGATAAGACTAAGGTTTATTTGGGGAGACAAGAAGTATAGTTAGGTATGAAACTCTCCAGCTAACAAAAGATACAGGGGGTATGAGTGTCCCAAAACTGAAAGAATGCTTTTATGCTATACTGTATGTTGGTTGAGCCCAGTTTACACAGCAAAGTGGAAGGAAATGGAAAAAGAGTTATATGAGGAGAATATCCAATCCAGAATAGTACTGGAGATGAAGAGCATACAAGAAAACTAAGAATAATATGGACTCAATTACACTGTTTACTCTGGAATTGTGAGTCAGAATAATAATACAAAATTACAGGATAAATGAAGATACAAATTTGCTAAAATGGGTATCATTTGATAGTAATTTTAAACCGACAGGGTATGACAAATGATTCAGACTATGGGTAACCATGGGATTCACAGCATGTTGCACTTTAGAGAAGGACAGAGAGCTGGAGATTTTCCAGAATACACAAGATAAATATGATTTGGGTAGGCATGACTTCTATAGGTACCTGCAACTAAGGGACTATTTTATGAAGGAAATAAGAATAAACCTCTGTGGAAGTGAATAGTGTCATCCAAATTTTAACCAGTTTTTACAAAGAAAAAAAAAGGATTATATCCACACTATATTAGAAATTGATGACAAATAAGTATATTATCTAACTATATAAAAGACAAATGGGAATCAGCCTTTGACAAAAAAATTTCAGGTGATGATTAGTAAAACATGTGGAGAATACATCCAACATCCACCAATTCATGAATATGGAGGGAATTCTCTTGGAAAAGTCGGATCCTTTTTTAAAATTTGTATCACGTCCAAGGTCAAGAGCAAACATTTAAACATAAATCTACCATGCTGGAGAGAATGTGGAGTATTAAATGGAGACCACTTGTAAATTTGGAAATGCCGCAAAATAGTTATGTTTTAGAAAAGGTTTTGCAAAAGATACTAGGATATGATATCCATATGACCTAGATGGTACTCTATTTGTGTAATTTTAATGAAGAAAATGTATATACATATATATATATATATAAAGGATTGGTATAAGGGATCGGTATCTGGTCAAAATATTGTTCATAACTAGTGGAAAAGGTATCTACTTAATGGAAAGAAATATATCTATATATTGAAAAAACTGACTATTTGAAATTGCAAGAAGCACAGCTGGAAGAAAAGTTCAAGATGACTCAAGTTTACATTCATTTTTGATTGTTCCAGAATGATGGCTTGACTCTCTCTTTCTCAAAAAAAAACAAGATAAAGAATTGAGTAACAATACTAGAATCCATCAGTATTCAACATATAGCTGCAACTAATAAAAAATATGTTATCTGTATTTTACATTTTTAAGTGTTATACAGTTCATGAGGACTGTTTTTGAGAATTATTTGAATACATTACAGAATATTTTTCTTGTCTCATTCCTAAACTGATTCATGTGATACGGAGGGTCATCCATCTAGAGGACAAAGACAGTATTACAACTAAAGATTTATACTAGAAGTTGCACCTTCTGTAAATTATATACATGCTGATTTAATGAATCTTCATCTTCATGATTAATTAAATTTCTTTCACTTGGGGGCACAAAAATGAATTAACACTTTTGGATAAGTCGTTGAAAGCTCCAGAGGAAGCTGGTAAATGAACCTTGTGTAAAGTTAGTCAAGTGAAATAGTAAGGTTGACTACAAGTGTCTGTCTGAGGGTAGTCATTCAGCTTTTCTTACTGCTGGTGACAGGTCTCAATGAACAGAGTCGGATATGAACGTTTTGATCTCCTCCATGGTGCAAACTCATCACCCTCCAAAAGTAATAGATTTCCTATTTCCTATTTTCCTATTTTCCTACTTCTTAACTGGATTAAGTGAAATGTTAAGATGTGACTGAAATGTTTAAACTGATTAAATACATTTTGCCATCTCCTGTGGATCTGACTGTTGGTGGCACCAGCCATAAACATGGATTTTTAAAATGTACATGTATATCCACAGAGAAGTGACTAAGCATCTTATTCATATTCAGTGACATACTTCATATACTGACACCTTCTGCTGATGAGCACCCAGCACCTCAACTGGAGCTACTGTGAGTTGACTGTGCCTCCCCCACAACCTGAAACCATCTGTGGTTAGAGTTCAGGCAACATTTCACCTTCCCCTCTACACTGTCCTCATCCTGAACTTCCTGTAGCTAGGCTTCTTGTTGTTTGGTTATCACTTCTCAACTCAACTCAACTTTATTTATAAAGCACTTTAAAACAACCACAGCTGAAACAAAGTGTTGTACTGTACATAAATACATACATACTTCTGCACCAAATATCTCTATATCTTCATTATTGATAACAGAAACAGTAACTTGTTTTGTTCTTCTACTGTCTGGAGACTTTGAGTCATACAAACCTGACTATTGGTGGTTTGTGATGCAGGAAACTTCACAATTTAAGTACATTATTCTCACCACAAGGTAGCCTCCCATATTGTGCACATCACTGCCCAGCAGGTGCCCCAGGTCGTGAGGCATGAAGGAGCCATGTTGACCTTCGACATGCCCTCCAAGCTGTCATTCAGGATGCCGATTATCAGTTATTCAATACTACCATGATTATGAAGTATTATTAAGTCAAATAACTAACATATGTGATTCAAAGGCTAAACCTTTGTACAGCTTAAACATAATTTACAGATTTTTTCTGGCAATTAGTTTGTATGGACAGGAAATACAAAGTGGGAGCTTTTGAAGAAGTGCATACAAAGAAAACATGATACAAGATCAAAGCAACAGCAATAAAAAAAATGTTTAAAAAGCGTGTACTGACAAAGTTGAGAATTTAATACATGTTGAATGTTTTAAGGCTTATGAAAAGGTCAAACTCTTTATTCCAGTTTTGATTTTGTATCAGCAATAACAATAAGAATTTTCAAAAAAAAGGTAATCTACAACTGTCATACTGACCTATATGTAGTTTAATGTACTTGCACATGTACTGTGTAATATACAGTAATACAATGGAGATGTAGGAGGCTATATGATCATTTTGGGGCCCATGTTAACAGAGCAGCCACACAGCCTGCCTGAGCCACATGTCTCATGCACGGATGCTGTGGCACATCAACTAGAGTCTGGTTCTCGCCAATTTTTTCTGCATGTTGGCACAGTTCTCAGTACAAATAGACAGTGAAAATGATCTGTTGGTAGTCATATTGACAAAATTTCACTATAGTTTCAATGTCTATGTCATACGGCAGAATATTGTTTTGGATTTGTGTTAGCTTTGCATGTTAATTCTCTGCTCTGGTCTCTCCCTGGGTTGCTACACACTGCTCTCATTTGTTGCATGTAAAAAAAAAATCCAGTAGTATACATTCAAAGACAGTGTACTGCCTCGCTCTTCTTATAGGTCATTAATTGCACCCGGACTGAATTTAATTTCAAACAAACAGATTACAAACATTCATTAACACCTAACGAATACCTTTGACACAAAAGGCAAGCATGATTGATAAAAATGTCTCACAAATCTTCATCCATAATGATGCTGTAGGCTGACAGCTAAAACCCTTGCGTTTCACAGATAGTGTGAAATTAGTTTTGCAGTATGCTGGAACAGGCTGCAAGGAGGGAAAAAGCACTCCTTCAAAGAAAAACCCTAGCAAGAGAAAGGAAACTAAACAATTTCAGCACAGCGGAGATCAGAGAAAACACCTAATAGCTGAAGGGCTTTCACTGCCCTCTTTCCTGAATACTTTTAAAGAATTCATTCACTACTCAGTCATCAAACACTTCTATAGATCTCAATAGCATCACGGTGCTGTGTGGGGTGACAAGCCCATATTTCCTGGTTCCTCTCACACAGCAGAGGCAAAAAATGTGGACTATACTTCTGTACAGGTTTCACATGCTTTATGACCTACATAGAAAAGGGATATCAAGTATTTATTATGCAATACATGTTTAGAATGGGATTTATCAACAGAAAACTACAGCCAAATTAAGCCAAACTAATTTGAAAGAATGTTCACCATATACTCAATGTATGGTACTTCATGGGATATTCATGTAGCTAAATTACCACCAGATGGCGTCAAAGTTGGAACATTTCTAATCCTACTCTTTTTTTCCCCTGTGTGTAGGATGGTGCAACAGCTCAAAATACTTGACCCACTGTACATGTTACACATGAGGCTCCGGTCAGACACAAGACATAGCCTATAACACTTTGTGAAATCAAATGCTACGTGGGACACAGGCATTTAAAGTAAGGCCCATATTTTATATGTACAGTAGTTCAGGTCTGTAGAGTATTAATTAACTAGAAAGCAGTTTGAGAAACTATTGGACCATGGAGATGGAAACATTTCTTGCTGTTTTTTAAGCTTCTCACCCTCCCCTATCGTACCCTTTTATATTACAAAACTGGAGGACTTATCACTTGAGCAATGGCGCACAAAGGGTTAAAAACATTGGAAAGACTGATTTTCTGTTTTTACTGTACACCTCTACGAAGCGTAATGAGTGGAAAAAGATCAAAATGTGAAGTTTTGTGCAAATATAAAACAATACTTTATTGGTACAGCTTTTGGTTGATTTTGTTGATTATTGTTGTTTTGTTAATTGGTAGACTGAAAGATCCTGTATTAAGTTACAATTGACATCATTCATACAGCTTTAATCTTAATATGTTGAATTTTTGTCTCTCTAATACCTTCCTCAATCGTTACCCTGGCAGATGTAGTGCTGGACCTCAAACTCCATATCTGTCTCCAGAAGGCAGCTGCAGGAACAGACAGAACAGAAGTGAGACACCAGCTCTGTCATTACACTGCCATACGTTCACATTTCCTTTCTGATCCTTGTTATTATTACTCTTATGTTTTTTGGCAATAATAGCAGATGTTGCACCTTAAATTGCTGATAGTAGGATTTCTACAATAATAGATCCAAATCTATAACACAATAAACAGACCATTAATAAAGAGCCATGCAAGGAGGCATAGAAGTTCGACCAAGTCTTTCTTCCAAGGAGGTGTGCCTGCCTGAAAAGATTTCTTCCTTATTTTACAAAATGTCAATTAATCTGGAGGGTGCCAATTCTAATGCCAAGGACAACCTGGCATGCATGAAGTCCATTACATCTGTGTACCGTTGCTTCCAATGCTAAGAGGAAAAAACCCAAATTAAAATCCCTGCTTCTGATTGCAGACACACAATTACCTGACTGGGCAGCTTGTGAGAATTTGACTGAAGAAATGTTAAGGCCACTACGGAGGTCACTGCAATCTTTATTCTAGTCTGTGGGCTTTCCCAATTATATTTATCATGCATTAATTAATCAATTACCATTCCACAATGACTGGTTGTAAAAGAGTGTTGTTCACCTGGAAGAAAGAACGCCCAGAAAAATTATAAATCTGTAGAAAGAATTTTAGTTGTTCTTGAAATCAGCACTGCTTTTGATACAATAGATCAAGAACTTCATTTAAAACATTTGTTTGATTGGGTTGGTATATCAGGTCCTGCTTGACTACTGGTTTAAATGTGGTCTTTCTAAAAGAATATTCGCAGTACTGCTTGGTAGTTCCTCATTTTCCACTGCTTATATTACTTCAGGGGTGCCATAAGGTTCCATTCAGGGTCCTGTCCTTTATCACTATATGTTTCCATTAGGTCACGTAATGCAAAGACATAATGTGTCTTATCACTGTAATGCAGATGATACCCAGATATCAAGCACCCTAGATGACCAAAACTGAGCTTTTGCTGTCTCAAACTCTGGAATGCACTTCCTTTAGAGATCGGTAACAATGTACCAATGTTTTGTATGTGTGTTTATGCTTCTACATGTATATTTATGTTTTTGTATAGATTTGTATTCATGTGTGCACATATTTGCCTTTATTTGTTCTTGATTTACCTTACTACTGTTCTGTCTCAGTAATAGTTATTTTACTGTCTCTACTTTTATTTAATCTGAAGGATCTTAAACTCGCTGCTGGCCTGACACCACTTCAGGGTTACTAATGGATACATGGATGAATAAAAGCATATTCTTGCTAAATGTGTTGCATCTCCCATAGCAGACTCACAACTGCACTTGTTCCCAGAATCAACTGAAGTTAACAAAAAGTTAATCCACAAACTAACATGTATGCATTATAGAATTTAGTGAGTTTACTGGAAAACAAAAACAACTAGAAGTCTCAATAGCAGTTTGCTTGTTCCAGTTGTACATTTTAAGAGAGTTTTTTTAGTGAGCATTCTTCTTTCAAATGTAACCCATCTCTGTAGCTATCAAAACAATAGCTCGATTCAAACCTCAACTTTAAACATTACATAGTTCCACTGACTTACAGTAAAAGCATATTCTGGTTAGCGAAAGTGCTGTCAAAATATGGAAAACTCAACTTGCAGTGGTGATGCAGCCATGGTATAATGTAGTGCAAACAAGATGTTGCTGACTGGAGTCATGCTCCACTTTCAGCTGATTGGCATTGTTCTGCTTTCATATCTTCAGGGAAAAGAAACTTCACTAGTAAAACTACCTTCAAGAACAGTTTCTGAGGTAACCTTGCTGAAGTTTTCTGAGTGATGTACTTGGTGCATGCTGTGGGAATTTCTCAGATACATATTGTATTAAAAGAACATACTTTCCAATATTTCTTCTCAGGAAGCAAGCCAGGATTCAAGACTCTCAATATAGATACACAAAAGCAATGTCAAAAATTTGAATAGCTTTCTTTTTCTCCAGAGATATATTCATTGAGCAGACAAAACACAGATTCAGAATAAGAGTGAAGTTAAGATGCCGTGGGATAATAAGCAGAGCCAATAAATAAGGCAGTGATTAAATAATATCAATAATGTGTATTAGTATAGACTTTTTAATATCCCTATAGATTATTGTGGAAGGTAGAGTGCTGTTGGTGCATATTCTGGTACTAAAGATACCATGGTACCACGCAGGTTGGGAAACTACCAGTTATGGATTGATTACTTCCAAAATAAAATAATAATACAAATTTGAGATCATGCACATTACATTTAATGCTAGCTGTCTTTCTGCAGACCTCCGGCTGACATGAGATTGGTCTGTTACCTATCACATTTGATTAGGTATCATCTAGGTCTTCTACTATACCTAATTTCTCACTGAGTGTGAGATTGAAAAAAAATTTCAGGAGGGAAAAAGGCATTTCAAGATATTGCATCATTAGGTCAGTAACCTACATTCAAATGTTTGATGAGACAAGCCTATTAGTGTTACCTGGGCTAAGATGGATTTTCGGGCCAAATATTTGCAGTGACCTAATGTTTAGTGTGAAACATTTTAATTTCAACTGCCTATTGTGAAACATGCCAAGGAGAGCAATGCAACTTCTGGTTCACCAATTAAGGAGCTCAGCCGATCTCAAACAAACAGGATATTTCATATGAAGGTATTTGTGAGGTAAAGGACATTGTGTCAAGGACAAACATGAGACATTGTTTTTTTTGTGGTGGTTGCAGTTTATTCTTGATCACACTTGTTTAACCATGTTGGTGTCAAAGACTTGAACTGTTAATAGTTTTCATACATAGTGCATATATTTGTAAGATTGGACAGAACAGAGACAGTGTTCCTGCTATCTTGTTCGGTTCATTACATGTGACAAGTGTTCTCTAAATTGAAAGAAAATTTGATGTAGTACTTAATTCCAGAGTCACAGTAAACTACAGGGTAGTGGGTAGGATGTTATTACATGCCAGGACCAACAGAGGGCTGCACTGCAACCTGTTGTTTATGCATAGGTGAGTTATGTCAAGCCTTTGGCCTTTCTTAAACTGATGTCTCAGTTGAAGGTTTCCGAAACATGTGTTTCTAGTTGGAATAGTGTGTGTTTGAAAAATGTGAATGCTTGTTAGTTCCCAGAAGGAAGAAGAAAGTAAATAATAGAATTATGATGGCCTCTTAGAAGAAGAAGGATGACTCTAAATGGTTGTGTATTTCTGCTGTGAGCTGCTGTCTGTTCCAGTGAAGAATTACAGTGGCCCCTGGTGGCCAATACTTGTAAGAATTAACCTGTGAAAGACAGTACACGACTGTGGTGTGTGTGTGTTCTTTTTAGCCCCACAGCACCATTTAAAAGTATGTTTTTTTTTCCCCAGGGAAGCTCTGTGTTGCACCCAACACATATAAGACCCACGGTGAGGTTAACCTGTGGGAAGACGTTCTGAGTTATGCTGAAAGAGGCTTATTTCAGATAATCAAGACTGGTGGTGAGTCTGTCCCCGATGGGAAAAGGGTGGTTCCGTTTGCTTATGGCTTCAGAGACCAAGGAACTAATTTATGGTTGTGTACACAGGGTGAAATACTTTACTTACTTAGTTTCCACTTTTATCTTTTGACAATATTATCATACCCTATAATTGTTAAATAGGTACATAGTGTAGTTCATTTCTTGAACCTTAAACGTTACAGTAAATAGTTTATAAACCCACTTTCTCTGCCACAACATCCTTTTCATTAATCACATACAAAACATGTAGACCATAACTCTCAAACATTGAGCAGTCTTCTATTATAGCTGTCACCAGGTCCCTTCAAACACTTTCTCCACAACAGGTTAGCTAATCGGTTACAACAGTGATTTATCCTTGTTAAAAGTGAGGCAGCTTCGTGATACTGAAAGAAGCTTAAAGATAGCAGACCACCCCATTAACCCTGCTTCATGGTACAGACCCCTGATACATAAGTACGTTTATAAACTGAATGTATGTTTATATTCAGGCTGACTCAAGTATTCAATGGATTCAATCCAAGACAGAAATAACTATTCTTAATGTGTCAACATGACAACTTGACTTGATTTTTCCAAGAATTTTCTGAAATAAACATAATTATTAATTGGTATGCTTGACAGCATACTTTTCTAGTGGGATTCCTAAATTGCTTCTGTTTTTATATCAAATAGTGGATGATGTACAAAGACAAATATACAACAATACATGTTTAATTCTGCCAAATCTTCATAACATTATGACGATAAGAGGACTAATCTGGCAATTGTGTGGTTTGCAGAAACCTTGGGGCCCAATGTACTGATCTGTATATCCTTTAAGAAGAGTGTTTCAACAAAATACAAATTGAATTAGCAAATAAAAGCCTGCTACAAACATTAGCAAATTATTATTTTTTTATTTATTTCAATTTCACAACATATTTGAATCAATGTTTACAAAGAGGAATATAAGAATAAGAATCATTTAAAAAACATTTTTAAATGTATTTACCAAGAGGCACAGAAATTAATTATTAATACTATTGAAGTATTAAAAGATGAGTTTTCCCTTAAAGTGTTGTGTTGCTAATATTTAACACTATTTTAAAACCATTATGAAAGATTAGATGAGATACTGCATGAGATTTTTAAGTTTGCTTGCTTATGACAGTTATGTTAATTCTGTTGCTTTGGCTGAGTCTTGATTATGGATTTGCTGACATCACAGCTAACATCTTGGACTTTACTGAGAGTTGTCATTTCTCACTGCTGACGACGGGGCTGAAGTCTTTTGCAGAGTCGCTCATGAATGCCTCAATCTCCTCCACAGTACGAGGGACACAGGTCAGCAGCTCCATACCAGTCGCTGTTACTGCAATGTCATCTTCAATGCGAACCTGCACATAGAGATACAGTGATCAGTTCAACATGGTAGAATCAAGACTATCAAAGGCCAACGCATCATCAAATGTAATTATGTGAACAGACAACTTCTCATATTTTGAATTTGATCTGTAATAACATGGAAGTTAAATGGAGTTAAATGTGATCCTACTTTAAGCATTTATAGGAATGGTTATGTTTTTTGGACAATGTCATAATATTGGTCATCATTCCTATAATTTATGATAATTGACTGATTCACCTACATAATAGCTGAGGTCAGACACAGTGAAACCAACAGAGTAAAATACTCAAGTAATTAGATAACAAAAACCCTCTAAATTTATTGTATTTAAAAGTGAAAAAGTTAACACTGAACTCATGACTCAAACTGTCAAAATGTCTCTTTGATCAGGATTATTTGATCAGGACCTCTAAACTTGGGATTTGTTTCCAACCTGATATTTGTGCTATTTGCCATGTCAAATCCTAGAAATGAATTAAAGTAATTAAAGATTTAATTACTGAGTTTGCGTTACATGGTTTTAAGAGATTAATTAGTTAACCTTAATAAGGGTTAATAATGCGAGTTGTCAGTTCAGAAAGGTTTTTATGAGTTTTTGTTCAATAATGGCTGGATGCCTATTACTCATCAGGTCTTTTTAATGAATTCTCTTTACAATTCATCAGGTTCTCTGATATTTTGTATTTAAATCTACCTTAACATTTCCATATTACTCCCTAAACCCTGCAGTCTGTGACTTTAACATCTTCAAATCCATGTCTAATGCAGCAGAGTGCAGACAGTGAGACAAGGACAACAACACTAGATAGATATGACAGAGACTGCTTAAGGGATTGTAAGACATTTTGGGACATTTTGCCTTGCAACCTTGTGTGTGAATTGCAGTATTAGTGGGCTTTGTAGCACTAATCCTGTAGACAACTCGACTCATGTTTACTACCCCTCTGGTGAAACCAAACTGTGAAACAAACAAATAACAGTGTGCAGGCAAACTGACCCCTCCGAAGCCACGGAAACGAGCCAGCACTTGGTTGTTGATGAAGCAGCTCTGTGCAGGGTTGGCCAGGGCCTGATCCAGCAGGTGGTTGATGAAGTATATACCAGGCTCCACGGTGAGGACCATCCGCTCCTGCACCAAGCGGCCCATTCGAAGACTCCTCAGTCCAGGCTCATCTATACGCTCCACCCCCTGGACAACAAGACAGTTTAAAACTGCAGTTAAAAAATAAAACTTTGTTTTAAGTTTCCTGATATAGTTTTGGTTTGGAGACTGATACAAACCTGACTACTGTTGGTTTGTGTTGCAGGAAACTACAGAATCTAAGTCAATTGTTCTCACCTCAGGGTAGCCTCCCACATCGTGCACATCGATGCCCAGCAGGTGTCCCAGGCCGTGAGGCATGAAGACGGAGCCCATGTGGACCTTCATCATGTCCTCCAAGTTGCCATTCAGGATGCCGATCTTCACCAGCTCCTCCAGGTGAACCCGGTCAGCCAGGCGGTGCATGTCAGTCCACTTTACACCTTCAGAAGAAACACAACAGAACAAAAAATCATTGTTGTTAAAAATCATTGTTTAGTTTAACATACAACATGGAAAAGTATTCAGGTAATTATAGCTCAACCCATAAAAGGCATCACAAAATCTAACATTCTTAATAAAGATTTGTTTTGTTTACTGAAGAACCAAGGCACATAGTGAATGGAATGTCCACCTATTGGTGATACTGATAAATCTGTAGTAAGATCTTAAATAAGATTTGGACTTAGATACAACAATAAAGGTACTCATAAATTGCAACAAAATGAAGTGTAATTCACCTCTGTGCTGGTGGTACTTCAAATCAAAGATCAAATTGAAATACCCTTGCTCAGTTTACTTTATAGGTCTGTACTGTGACCTCAATAGTTGATAACTGAGATGATAACCTGGTTTGATGGCAGCCATGACGGCTAGGGAGGACTTGAGGACTGCCTCATAGATGGCTCTCTGGTCTGGAGTGAACTTCCCATTGGCTGGGAAGGAGCAGGTGATGTCTGAGGAGTAGCAATAGTACTCTCCACCCATGTCGAAGAGACTGCAGGGGACAAACCATCTCAACTGTTTAGATCAACTTTGATTTCAAAGTGCTTTGTGTTAAGAGTTAAAAAACGATCTACTCACCACATGTCTCCATCTACAATTGTCTTGTCATTGGGAGCTCCAGCATGACCATAGTGGAGAACAGAGGAATTATTGCCCCTGGTGATGAACAATGACATGATTACATTAATTAGAAAGACAGTACTAACTACATATCTACATGGTGGTAATTGCATAATGTATGACACATATAGCTACTACTAAAACAATTTTAAAGTAATAATGTATTTCAGTAAAGCATCAATGGCATTCCAGCCTTTTCAGTTCTCATCAATCTCCCTTTACCATTGACTAGAAAGCCTAGACATGTTGTCTCTTTGAAGAATAATTGTGATGGCTTGGTCCTAGTTTTTCAAGATCTTCATTTGAACAGGAAAACAACTTGCAATCACTGACCACTAATCCCCAGAAAATGCTCATTACACATGGCCTTTAATACAAAAGGTCAGAGCATGATTAGCGTTTCAAAATTCTTCATCCATAATGATGCTGCTAGCTGGCAACAGAGAATGATGCTTTGCTCTGTTTTCCAGAGCATCGTTTGGTTTGGCCAACAAGACCCCTGGGATACTTAGTGAGTGCCAATATCTCTACAACCAGCTACGCATCCTGATGATACTTTATGTTCAAACCCCTGAGGGTGGTGGAGTGCCACAGACACTTGAGGGTTAGAACAAGAAGCATGTCTGTCCAGTTACACATGAACCCTTTTAACTTTCATTGACAGTAGGGTCTTGATTGAACTTTGTGTTGTTGTTGTTGTTGTATTGGTTTGGACCATATTATTTCAGACATTTTTGTTTGTTCATTGATGTTCAGGTTAACATGTGCATACATAATTTGATCTCAAGATTTCAAATGGCAATTTCTCGAACATCAAAGCACACTGTAATAGATTGATGGCAATATTCTTATCCTAGACGGTGTGCAATTATTCAATTATGACATTAAGAAAACCAGTATGTAAGTAATTTAGCACATCAGAAATAAAACAGGCAAGGAATGTATTGTAAAGCTCTCACGTTCCACAGATGCAGGTGTACGAAGTGTGACGCATTCCTCCTTTGGTGTAGCAGTAGTGCTGGAACAGGCTGCAAGGGGAGGAAAAAAGCAAGTCAGCAAGGAAACTAAACAAGAACGGAAACCAAAAAAATGTCAGCACAGCAAAGATCAGAAAAAACACCAATTAGCTAAAGGACTTGCACTGCCCTCTTCCTGACTCCATGCTTTTAAAGAATTCATTCAGCACTCATTCTTTAATCATCACACGGCTGAGCACATCAAACACTTCGTCTCGACAGCATTGCAACGCTGTGTAGGATGACAAGCCCATGAATCAAAAAATTTTCTACAACATGTCTAAAAGCTTCGTTCTGAATCTATATCAATCTTCCATTTGATTATCACCCTGTTCCTTTAATAATGTATTGGCCTCTTATTTAATCTTAATTCAATTTAGGGATGTGTCTTTAAGACCGAATAATCGAATTGTCGTTTGCGGAGTCTAAAGTCGACTTTGTACAATGGTTGTTTTTTTTATTTATTGAAAAACCTTAGTAAAGAGTTGAGCTGTGTAGTCTACTATGAAGGGTTCATTAACAACTACTGCAGAGCAATTCTCACTTTCAGCCACTAGGGGGATCTCTAAGTTTTTGTAAAGCTCCTCCACCTTATTTTGAAGTAGTGTCTGACACAGAATTTTTACTCCTGCCCTTTGACTTGGTAGTAAGTTAGCCTGCTAGCTAGCTGACTGGAGGGAATATGATGCAGACAAAACCAGACAAAAGTCCAGCGTGGAAAAACGACCGACTCATCTGAAAAAGCTGCTGACGGTTACTAGTATGTAAACATTTGTGACAAAAGTCACTGAGAAAACTAACGTTATGTCTCTCACTACTAACATGATTGTAAAAAAAGGTTAAAATACTATTAATAAGGTAATGACACTCTAAAATGTTAGAGAGATCCACCAGGCATAGAAACTCATCATTCTTCCATTATCATAATATTCCGTGAAAACTCTGACCAATCATATCATTCGGTCCGAATGATATGATTGGCAGAGCGGCCTGCCTGTTTCCCCCTTTCGCATTACGTAATCACGCACACACCCCCACCCAGAAGAGAGTCTGTTGTGAATCCACAGCATTATAATACATCCATGATACACGGAGATAGCCGTAAACAGACAGTAGTGAATGACAATGACCGACAAAAGCGGGCCACGGCTTCCACCTCCAGCCGCTCCCACGGGGGAAAAAAAACTATATAAAAAAAACTATCGTAGTGCGCGTTCGCGGACGGGGAGTGCTGGGGTGGGACATAGGGAGGAGGGGTTGTTGCTGTTCAAGTTTTTTCAAAGTGCTGTGTGAAATGCAAGAAAGGTAAGAGTCGCTTTAATGAATGTGTTTCTGTAAATAATTAAGGGCTAATTATCATTTAAATTAATACAAGTGTGCGCAGTTAAAGCTTGCTGTTTATTATGAATATTGAAAGTTATTTTACACTCATTATATATATTTAGCCCCTGTGAATGTTGGCATGTAGCGAATATTGAATTAGTCGTCACTTATACCTACCAATTAGTCGACCCTGGCCCATGCATATTCCTAATTCAATTAATTAGAATGTGTGTCCAAACATTTGACTGGTACTGTAACTACAGTATACAGTCATTTCAGGTCAATCAGTGTCCTTATGGCCCCGTGAAGCGTGAAATAATGTAGTGCACTCACAATAAGCAAAAACTCTACGGTACTGATTTCATAACTCAATAATCATACGGTTACTTAACTGTCAACATGTACTGAGGCATGACATTTCTTTTGGCTCAAATTGCCAGTTCATCACTTTCATGATTAGGATTTAAGGACTTAACTCATTGACTAGAGAAGTTTTTATTTATTGATTGATTCAGTCCCAATATATAAGTATAAAGGGCATTCTATTTCGTGACTCCAAACATGCGCCTATAAAAGATGACCAACTGATAAAATGCATTACTTACCTCTCCATTTCATATTCTTTCTGTCCAGGTTTCACATGCTTCATGATCTACAAAAAAAGGTGAGTTAAGTGCCTAAGGTCATGTTTTTTGTGTAGTGTCATTTATTATTTTATTTTCACACAGAGTTTACATGCAAAAAGGCAATTATGAGCTTTTCCTGAAAGTTTCTTTTTCCCCCACTTAGTTTATTGGACATAATACTGTGAATTGTGGATTATTCCCTTCAGGATAGTCTACAGTTTTTATTCAAAGTGGACATGAAGAGTTCATAAGTGCCCTCACACAACTGCTGATAGAGAAGAACATTTTCTATTTTTATGCCAGAAAGGATGACACAAAACACCTGGTTCCACACCTCAGAAACTGTGTCTAATGATCACACTCTTAACAATAGGGAAACAGCAGGGGGAAAAATGTTGAATGCTGATGTGACAGTGAATTCCCAGGGCAGATCACATTAAGAGGTTAACTGCTCCACAGCCCCTGAAGAGGTTATTCATTGTGAGAAGTGAAATTTCTCTTCACAAGTGAAATATTGCTTTAATGTTACAGATTGTTGGTCAAAGGCTATCACAGTTAACTGCTACCCTCCAAGCTACTGGATGAAGATAAAATCTATAACATTTAAACAGTTTATAGCCTTAGAAGATTCTGACTTCTTGAATCATCTGGGCAAGTTTTAAACTCAATAAGCTTTACAGTTTGCTTTGATACTTTGGGTGTTTAATTTTAAGCTCTAAACTTTCCATTTCTTTCGTTTCCTTTCTCAAATTGTTTGGAAAATTCAAATATATCAATGTGAAAGTCCTTGCAGATTAATATATATTATCAATCTTACCATTTTGTGAGCTTCACTGGAAATCCTGTTGGTGTAGCGCAGGACCTCCAGCTCCATATCTGTCTTAGTCAGGCGGCTGCAGGAACACACAGAAACAAGAAGTGAAGAACCAGCTCTGCTGTTCATACATGCACATAAAGCACTAGCAGCATTTACATCCAAACAGCACAGAATTCATACCACCAGAACATTAAGAATGCAGTATCATGTGATGGGTGAAAGGAGACATTTTTGAATTGTATCTACACTGCTAATAACTGTCCTCCATCATTCACAGAAAGGTTGTACATACTGTACATAACACCTGTTGTTTCTTGAAATTCCAGAGGGAAACTTTCTCATTATCTACAATTACAGAGTTTCCACCAATTTCACTGATTTAAAACTGAGCTTCAGACAACATCAGAACTAAACTGAGGCCATTTCTTATTACTTATGAATGTGAATGCTTCACTTTAGATAGTAAGAAATGAAATAAATACTGGAGAGTATTCAGGATTCCTTCAATGATAGAACCAAATACAGCACACAGTGCAGTTAATAACACAAATCAAAGTTAAAAACCCCCCAAAACAAATCAAAAAAGACCATTAATAAAGAGCCATTTGAAGGGGCATAGGGGTTCAATCAAGTCTTTCTCCCCAGGAGGTGTGCCTGAAAAGCATTCCTCCTTATTTCACAAAATGTCAATTCATCTGGAGGGTGCCAACCCTAATGCCAAGGACAACCAGGCAAGCACGAAGTCCATTACATCTGTGTAGGCTGGCTTCTAACACTAAGGGAAAAAAAAACAACCCACAGAAAAGCCCTGCTTCTGATGGCAGACACACAATTACCTGACTGGGCAGCTGCAATTGCCAAGGTTTGCTAGTTACATGCAGCAGAATCTGACTGAGGGAATAATTTGGAAATGAAAGGAGACACTACAGTAATAATTCCTATCTTGAGTGGGCTTTCTCAATAATATTACTGAACATTTTAAGTACTTACCACTCCACAATGACTGGGTGTAAGAGAGTGTTGTTCACTTGGAAGCTGATTTTAAAACAAAACAAAAACAGCAAAATTATGAATATAAATGCAAGTTTATGCAAATGGTTATCCAACCATTGAAATAAATGTGATTACTTTTTCAAAAGTTGTCAGGTTCAGAGTGTAGAAAAGATAAAAGGCTGTAATATATACATGTTTAAAAAAAGAACAAAGAGCAGTAGTAAGGACAACAGGACAACATCACCGTTAAATGATAACCTACGAGCAAAAGCAAGATTGTTTACTTAATTAAACTATAATCAGAATTAGGTTAATCAGTAACAATTGGTATGCATGAGAGACTGGTGCATCCTTGGTTATAAAAGAAAAGAAAAACACAACAATAACCTCCCAGAACAAAGTATAATTATGTTAATGCAAATTGACTCCAATTAAACATACCGGCTAATTCCTTCAAAGGAAGCTTCACGGCAGATGCTCCCACTATCTGTGTTCTGTCCTCGCTGCATAGAAAAAAACAAACACGTGAAATGAAATCACACATGGGTCCAATGCTGTACATAGATTGGTCTGTGGCTGATCATCTATTCCATTGTCACAGAAAGACAAAACGTTTTTGAGAGCTTTTGGAATTAGTGAATCATTCTTAAACTGCACATTTTAGCACTCAGTACAATAACATTTTTTGACAATCTTAATATTTCAAACTTTAAATAGCAGGTATTCTGAGAATTGAGAGGATTCAGAGGATTTAGATTTGTGGCAATGTAACAAACAGCTTTGTGTTACATGACTTCAATAACCATAACCATGTTCTACGGCGATGCCGATGCTTCCTCATCCAGACGTAGCCTCCGAAGGGCCGACTGTGGGGCATCCAGCTTACTGTGATGCACTGTCCTAACTACACTCTGAATGAGAAAAACTAGAAATGGATACAAGAAGTAACTTAAATGTGGGGAAATAAACTGTATACCAGTGTTAGGAGAACTGCTGGACTCAGGTTGGTGAGGACATCAGCAATCTGTAAAGAAGCAGACAGGGAGTAATTAGAAGACTGAAACACACAGTAGAGCAGCAGATTAATCTGCTTTCAGGCTGCAGAATAAAGGTCACTCTGGCAGGCACCGTTGTGGCTCTGTGGCCTCTCTGGTCCTCAGCAGCACACTGAATGACAAACCTCAAGCGACTTTATTACTCCTCTGCTAACAGCGTAAATGTCAGGTAAAATATCCCTGGCTCAATGTTCACAGACACTGTGTTGATATTTGAGGATTGCTATTATTACCCAACTAAATCCAAGTTGAAGCTTCAATACATCAATGATTAGCTGCAACAATAACTTCAAAGTGTCAACTAACTTAATAAGTCACAAATTTGATATCTTCTCATTTTCACACATAGCCGAAAGTTTTTGACTGTTTATATGTATACCAAGCCTGTAGTACAAGTTTTTAATGGCTGGATGATATTTGTTCATTTTAAAAGCCATTTGTGTAACCCACTGGAGTAAAACACATTTGTCAGTCAAATAAAGCCGAGCAGAAGATTAAAGTTTGCAGAGCAAACAGAAATATACAAAACTTGGGAAAAACAAGGGTAAACAACAAACCTAACCTAACGAATATTTGCAAAAATTAAAGAACTTATTTACAGCCTAACAACATACTGTAGATCATGGCACATACTTAAACCTTAACAAAAGAAAGATAACCTGAAGCCTTTGAAGTTATTAAAAACATAGCATTCACATTTCAAGTCTTGACAAACCGTTGTCCTCTGCAGGGTGCACAGTGTAAATATAGAAATTTAAGTAAAATTATATGTGATTATTTCACATGAAAACTGACAGTCTGAATATGTTATTTTGATTTGTCAACTGGCACTTCTCCAAAATAGCTGGGGAGCTGTCATCCCTCCAATATCGCTCCCCTGGGAATCTGCTGTCAACACTGATATGAATGACTGTTTTCCAAAATTCTCAAAATAAGTAATCACAGCCATTTAACAAGTCTATGGATGCACTACTCAGTGACCTTATAGTCAAAGTTCAGTTACTGCACAGGGAAAAGGTCGGACACACACACACACACACACACACACACACACACACACACACACACACACACACACACACACACACACACACACACACACACACACACACACACACACACACACACACACACACACACACACACACACACACACACAGGTTGGATAGATGAGAATCAACAAAGGTAGACTTACATCACAGGCGTAGTGCACCTCATCAACAGCATACTTCTCCTTGAAGTGCTGTTTAGTATAGATCCTGTCAACAGATGCAAAACACACAAAGGTCAAATACAGTCCAGAGACAAAAAAAAGACCCAGACACAGGCATTTTAAGATTCGTTCTCTAAAAACATATCAGATGAGATAGAGTGCAGAACTAAAGATCGGAGGAAGGAAGCATAATTAATGAAGAACCTGGTACCTGGAACTTGCATAAAAGTGCCAATCAAGTAATTCCTCCCGAGTGAAAATACTGGTCAAAAGTCTGCACGTTACTTCCCTGTTTCCCAGTAATTATCCCCCGATTGATTAATCAACTAATCGTTGCTACTCTAGCCAAATGTGCAATTTATTTCTATTCATCTGCAAGTTCATGTCTTTTAAGTGGAATTTTAGGCCTTTTGCAGGAGGATTCATGATATTCAAAACAATCTACTTATTTGAGCTCATTTGTTCTCTTCTCACACATGTAGCATGTGGACTGGATGACTACGGCCTCTGTTTAGTCAAATATCGTTTATGTGTCGACAAAAATATAATGTCTTTAAGGGTTCTTGGCAGCATTTACAATGAATTAAATCATCATAAACCCTCTTACACACAGTGTAAACATGTTTTTGTATATTACTGTGTAGCACATGACCCTTTATTCAAGTTACAGCTAACAGCAAAAGGCCAGCGTGTGATGATTGTTGGCTATATACACCATGCTTTGAAGATTACTGTGACTCACTCTCCCATCCAAGTGGCATAGCTTTCAGGCAGTTTGGGAACAAAAAGCATGGATTTCCCTGAGTCCACATCAATGGCTCCGTAGCAGTCGGGCTCGGTTACTCCAAAAGACCAGTGGAAGAAAGACTCCTACAAAAGTCAGACAGTCAGTCAGGGCAATAGTGAGGGAGATTATAATAGTTAGCTTGAAGAAAGCAAAGTTAGAGATGATCAGATGATAATATAACATGTTGTGTTCTGATTAGGTCACATAAGTCCACACAGATGAATACAATACTTTCAATGTGTCCTTTGATTTTTGTTAAAAAACAACTACAGTTACAAGAATAGAGGCTAGTGTCACAGAACTGACATCATAAATACAAGAGTTTTCTCTGCAGGGTGTCTGGCCTACATATTTGTGACAGAGTGAGTGTAATAGTGCCAGAGAAACTCAGAACTGGTCCTCAAATTTGAGAGGAGCCAGGTGAAGTTTTTGGGGCACCTCAACAGAATGCCCCCTGGTGCCTTTCTTTAAGGAGAGGAGACCGAACCACGGCATTCTGAAGGAAACCTAAATTTACTGTTAGCTGAGAATCACCTGAGCATAATGGCTGCATGGATGGATAAATGTATGCAAGACCTTACCCCCACCCCAGTCTCAGTTTTTGCACCAATCCCAGAGTGACTACTTACCTGTCTGAAAAGGAGGTCTGTGTCCGTGCAGAACCTCTGTTTCTGCTCTCCTCCCTGCAGCACCACAACAGACTTTGACACCAATCCATCTTTGGCTTTCAGCCCGTTGCACAGTCTTCGACGGTTCTCAGCAAAGAGGGCAGCAGACACCCTCAGGGTCTCCTTACCCAGCCAGTAGACAGGTCTGAAAGGACAAGGAGACGTATGTTTGGAGTCCCAGTTTGGACTAGTGTTTGAAAAGAATAGCTATTAAATGGAAGACTTTGTGTCTAGATTAGGATTTCTGTGATGTGGTATCATCACTTTCTGTCAAGGACTGCAAGTTTTTCCAAATCAATACGTTTTAATCTCTCTATCTGGAATTATGGAGGTTGCACTAGAAAGTTATACGAAATTTTGTGAGAGAATTCAGGAGAATCATCATTTTAATTAAGACCCATGATATTTCAGTCATATCTCAAGTAATCCTTCAGATATGACTGAAACATAATGAGATTTGAGCCTGAAGATGTGTGTGAACTAGCCTTACCAGGCTGTCCTCAGAAAGCATTAAGACAAAATTAGTGATAGAGAACCTTGTAACGTGTTGGGTCTTGGTAGTAAATCTTGATCTCTGGCCTGTGGCTTTGCTGATAAGATAAACACATTCACTGTCGGCTGAGTGTAAAGGTGCATCTGTATCTGTAAAGATACAGCCACAGTGAGATGGTAGATGTTGTTATTGAAGAAGAGGAGTCACAATAAAGTACTATATTGCAATCCAACACCTTGCCATGGCATTAAAAAAAGACCTCATGATTCTTAATAATATCCAACTTTTTAATTTGTGTTAAAGTTCAATGTTCATTTTTCTGAGGGCATGGTTTCTGGCATTCTGAATTAACATCCTGTCATACAGTGTACTATCGTTTATTCTAGTCAGCAATTTGCAAGTTTATGACACATTTGTGATTATCTCAGCAGATCTGTGTGTGGTTTTATCTAATGGTCATCAGAAGTCGGTCTGCATTGTGTCATGATGACAATGGACTTTGTACTTTTGAGATCACAGGATAATCATAATCATTGAAACATAATTATTTTATGATATATAGCATGTTACCTGGATGAGAAAACAGAACATAATTATAACAAATCAGTTTTCCTGTACTGTTTATATGTATAGGTTACAATATTCATTTAACAGTTTTAGCAGACACAAATGTAATCTGGTACAGTGCCATATGCAATTTTGATTTCTGCAAATCTTCTTACTGCATCCTATGATAGTATATTAACTTCTGCTTATTTTTTAGAATTGGATACCAGACTTCATAAAGACAACACAATGAATCCAATACAAAAGCTAATAATAAGTATAACAGTAACAAAGGGACAGTGGGAGGCAATATTATCACTTTCAGAAAGTGGCAAGACAAATAAACATAACAAAAATGCAGATTTTGGACATATTTTTGTGTGTATATATGTTAAGTCAGTCACTCATTAGTAGTTCAGGCTACCAACAGGTGAATTTACTAAATTACTAAATGTGTCTCGAGGTCGGCTTATAAATTAAGACATTGGAAGCAAAACATTACATTTCTGAGGAGTTACAATATTAGACTGAAAGCAGTTAGAGGTCGGTAAGTTCCGTTTTTTAGTTCGCTAGTTCGAAACTGAAAGTGAGTCTTTTTTGAAAGTGAGAGAAAAAAAATCGTTGTTTTCAAATGTTTAAATATGTGTAGCATTCATATAAATAGTTGTTACACCCTTACAATTTGAACTGGTATGCTGGTTTGACAGACAGGGTAACTTGGTAACGGTGGATCTGGCTGGCAACAACTTATAAACCTGAGACATAAATGTTCCGGTGGTCCGGAGCTAACACGACTATTGATTATCTGACCTGGGATAAATACGTATTCTAGTCAATAAAATGCTGTTAGAGAGAAGAAAACACAACTCACTGTGGTGCTGCAGCCATGATGATGAACTGGTCCAGACTGTCACGTGAGTTTTGTACGTCTCATTAGCAGCTGACGTGCCCAGTGCTGCGTTCAAGACTTTAGGAATTACCAGAGTCTCGATAAAGTTGCGTTGAGGAGCTATTCTGAGGGTATTTTTCTATCTTTAGCAGTTTTTTATAAAGTGCAGTGACCAGTAGGAGCAAACAATAGCATTAAACAAGAACACGTAAAACAAAAAGCTAAGAAGAGGAGAGAGGGTCAACAATTTCAGGCCAGTTAACTTCTACCACAAATAATAGTGGAAATTCCTCAGTCCGTAAATGTCACATCATTTCATGTGACACCAGTCGTTTCTCCATTTATGACCACAATTATATGAAGATTGCATGATGTTAAACAAGTCAACAGGGCAAAGGTTTATCCACGAGCTTTGTTACTTGGATACAAAATTTCATATCATATATTTATTTGTATTCTCTCTCTCTCTCTCTCTCTCTCTCTCTCTCTCTCTCTCTCTTTCTCTCTGTCTCTCTCTCTCTCACACACACACACACACACACACACACACACACACACACACACACACACACACACACACACACACACACACACACAATTTATTTTAATCTCTTTAATTATTGTGCTAGTTTTGACAGAGGCTGTAGACAACTTTATCAGCAGGCCAAAAAAGTTAATCTGTGGCCACCTACCATCAGACTTCTACTTTTTAAAAGGAATTCATTTTAATGTACTTGCATCCACAATCTGTATAGGAATGCATTTTATTTATTGTTTTGCATATGGAATGACATTCACACACATACAAAAACAATATAGGTTTAGTTTAACATTGTTGCCTGTGACAAAAATTAAGACGAGGAGTCATGAACTCCAGTAGAGCTAATACTTAGTTGAGTAAAATGTGTGTCACAGCATGCAACACCTTTATCTGCTAGTGGATTAATAACCCCAAACTGCCCACTGTTGAACCACTGTGACTCCTCGTCCAGAGACACAGGACAATAAATGACTTTTAAAAAATCATCAAAAGCTTGACTATTCTTTAAATAAAAGAAGATTGTTGCTTTCTAACACACCACAGTAGTTATGTCACTGACAGCCATAAGTTGCACCCATGTCTCAGACAGTCTGATTTGGATATGAGAGCTTGGCTAAAAGAGAACAGCAACTAAACCTGGAGAGGACTAACGACCATCGTTGGCTACAAAAAACCATCACACCCCCACACTGCTGACAGTCAAGGACTGACACGGGTCACCTGGGACAGATTCACATTCCTCACTCAATTCACTCACTTCTCAGAAGCCAGTTCCACAATTCTACCTTGAAATTAGGATGTGTTGAGTGCTGATGACTTCACTAATTTAATGTACTCCAGTAAAGCTAATACTTCGTTGAGTAAAAACAAAAACACAGTGGATCAACAGTGGTCTGTTTGAGGTTATTCCATCCACTAGCAGATTTCTCCCCTTGTATCTCTGACAATCTGATAAATCCTAGCAGGTGATGGTAGCTCATGTAAAGGCACTATGACAAAATATTGTTTCCCTGAGACACAGGGCATGCAACACTACTCATCAAACACCGATCCATTATTGTAGTGTCAAACTTGGTCACACAACTAGTTACAATTATGTTTTTTCTGTCCGAATCAATGTATCCATATAGGAGTGTGAGTGTCGCTTCAAACCATTTAACAGGGGACCCGTGTCATTTTGATCAAACTAAGAGGGGACTTCAGTCACTCTGTACAATCCAAGAGGGGACCAACTTTTCTGTTTCAGAGCACTAATTTCAAAACAAAATTCTACACATGAAACTCTCTTTAAAACTCTGCTTCCTGTTTTTCTGGGTTTGAGAGAGGCTGTAGGTACTATCAGGGCCAAGTCATTTCAAGTTGTAAGGATGCTGAAGTACAGGAAAGTCATTATCATTTGCAAAGCCAGATTTACCTAGGCTGAATGTTCCTAAGTATCTTCCCATCACACAACAATAGTATCAAGCTCAACATGCCTAATGTATTCTGATGCATCGTTCATGTAATTGAGGGTAAATTAGTGCAGGTTGTTGTTTCAATGGCACACTCCAGACTGGTGCCTACAAACACATTTGTGTCTCAATAGCAAAGGGGCATGGTGTGGTAAAATTGTTGATTTCAGCCGATTGGATCATTGCCACACTGCCTCTATGAATTTCTCATTGCTTCTAACAATATACAGTATGTTGTAAAACATTTCCCTCTACATGCACCACTGCTGGTGGGTCTTCTGTTTCAAGAAAAAAATCTCAGCATTATTTTTTCTGCATAATCACAGAGTAGTTAAACAGTAGAGGTAGGGTTATCCCAGTATCTAGACCCATTTCTGCTCAGAATCAGAGTGAAATGAATACAGCTGAAATTGTGGCCCTTTGACTTTGTGCAAACTCTCAGATCCTTAGTCACAATATGTAAGGTTTGTCAGCATTCAAATGTGCGTTACCTCCTCTATTCACCAATGCATGTGTGTAATCTTTTTCTCTCTCTCACATACACACACACAAAAGCAATTTAGATTTAGTTTAATATTATTGTCTGTGACAAAAATGAAGACAGACAGTTCATGTAAAGGCTTTCTGTCTTCCTTCTGGACACATGGGGCCCGCTGTTTGAAACCTAGATAAGGGATTAAGCCGGCACATTTTGTTTATCTTGGCTGAATTTAGTGTCAGGTTGGTTGATACAAAGGAGGTTAAATTAATCCTGGTCAAGTGACTATTCAACCTACAATTACTCTCTGCAGCTAGCCTGCTCCAAACAGGCTTCTGATTCTGCTGTCCTATCTGTGAAGTCTGTAGTCACTCTGATCAGAAATCAATGCTTCATATTACATGTTCTGATGTACGCAATGATGACGTGATTTTTCAAACAAAATACATTTACAATACAGTACAAGTATAGTCATTATGGTCAACATTTTACAGGAGAGTATTTGGGCCTTAGTAAAGTTGTCTGCTTGAGTTTAGGGTGATAATGGGTTTCAACTCCTGCACCACATTAAACTTAAATCATTCATTTTCACTTTTATTCCTTTTTTCACAGCAGGCAGACAATAATTTAAACCAAGACACCTTCAGTTCTCTTGGCCCTGAATTTGCACATGTATGGCAGCATTAGGGATGTCCCATCGTCAGAACCAATCACTGCCCAGGTAGCTGGCCAGGACTGTATATATTCTGGGCTCCTTTACAGAAGGAGACAGTCTTTGGTGACTTTGGAGGTGTATATCACTTGCAAATTCCAGACGGACAAAAACTGACCTTTGTTTTTTCTACTATTTTTACTACAGATTTTTGAGTAAGTGTTGGAATTGCTGAGCAAATTACAACATTTGGGAAGACAAAATCCTAACTTGGATTTCTGTCCATTTTTTAACTACCTTTTTTTTTTAGGAAGTATCGACTAACATTTTAGAGGATAAAAATCTAACTTAGATTTCTTTCCTCTTCTTACCGTGGTGGTAACCTTGGCGACATTTTGGAGAACAAAAATCTATCTTAGAATTCTTTGAACATTTACCACTGTTTAATTCAGTATTGCGAGTCTTGACCACTTTTTGAGGACAACATCCAACCTTGAGATTTCTCTACTCTTTTTTGAGGCTAAAACAACAGGTAGGTCCCACATTTTAGCAAATTTCCTCTTTGTCATTCCTTTTAGTTTGTTGGTAAAACTATGCAAAAATGCTGATAGATTTGTATCTTTTCATGAAATCACCTAAGATAAAGGTAGAATTCATTTTATTTGTATCAACAGTCATCAAGTTGTTATGGGTCAAGACAGTGTGTCATGCCTAATATATATTTTTTTAATTTTTCACAGAAAAAATGAGGCCCAGAAGAGTTTGTCCTGAAAAGGAAGCTCTGCACTTCATTGCTTCTGGGAAGGACAAAGACATTTTTCAGAAGAAACTTATCAGCAGAGAGAAAGGTATGTTTTTGTTCAAGAATATACAATTTTACATTCACTACCCTCAAGTATGTACATCATTTGAAAATAAAGAATCCCAGTTTTGTTGCTATTGGAAATGGCAGTGAACTGCATATTGTTGGAGTCTGTGCATAACTTTATATGTTGCCATGTAAGGTTCAGACAGTTTAAAGACATGAAGTTAAATATGCCTACTTACTTTTTTTGTCAGGGTTAAATGCAAAGATCACTTCTAACCTCATGTTTTTCAGGTTTTGGAATTATTGCAACCAAAAACATTGAGCCAGGAGACTTCTTGCTGGAGTATGTTGGAAAACATATCACTGGCTTGGAAGGAGAGGCTCTGTATAAAGAGTACTCAGATGTAGATGCAGCATTTTTGTATTTCTACTCCTTCCGGGGACAAACCTTCTGGTGAAGTATAATTAAATGTCCTAACAATGAATACGTCTGTAAATAAGTGTATTCATATTATTTTAAACATATGAATATTTAACTTACTTACTTTCTTTTTGCAGCATTGATGGCAGTAAACATGTGGCACGACTTGGACGATTCATAAATGATGATCACATCAAATCAAACAGCAAAATTAAAATCGTAAGTAACACAGTCAGAAGTCACCCTGTTCATCTATTAAATGCTTTAATTATAAACTGACATTTGTGTCTGTGCTTATGTGACCAACAGATACTGGATGAGCAGAACAGCCCCCATCTGTGTGCATTTGCAATCAAAGAAATACTTGCAGGAGAAGAAATTGTCTATGACTATGGAGACCCTAACTGTCAATGGCGACAGGTATTTGGCGACTTTTATTAAATATACATTTTATTTTATATATTCCATGTTTTGTCACATGCCATTAGTCTCAAGGATTACATCATTGTCATCTCCTGTCATTGCTGATATTGTAAATGGGCAAACTGTCATAAATTCCTGTAAACATATTGTTAAAAACCAAAATGCAGAGTCGCCCTTTTAAATACTGCCAATGATTAACATGAACAAAATCTTGAATACTAATTTTATGCTCTAAATACCATTTGTTTTAGAGAACCACTGTGTCCTCTTGCAATGTGCACATAGAAGAGAAGGTAAAGTTTCTTTCTTCATTTGTATTAACTGAAGAAATTCCAGACTGCGATTTCCCCCAATATGTTAACACTGTGGTATACTTTTTATATTCTCTTGATTTTCCATTATCTCATTGTTTCTTTTTTATCAATTTTGAAGGAATCACGATGGAAGAGGTCACTAGAAAATCTTGACTCTAAGCCTGGTGTGATGGAAATTGATGGCCTCTTGTTTGACCCAAACATGAAGATTGCAAATGGATGCAATGCGGCAGAAATTTTCCCAGGAGTCTTCAACAACTGCCTTGTGGCAGTGAAACGAGTTGCTAAACACATTTCCAAAAACGAACTGGAAATGGCTAACCTTCTATGTTCAGAAAAATTGAAAGCAGAACATCTGTTGCAGCCCCTGTCTGTGTTGGAAGACGCTTACTTTGCCTATTTTGTCTCCCCTCTTTGTGAATATAGTCTCATGGACCTGATTGAAAATAAGGATTTTCCTGAGAGAGAAAACCTGACTGAGCAGCGGAGACTGGAGATCTGCCAGAACCTATTGATGGGACTTCAAGAACTCCACTCACATGGGATTTTGCACAGAGATCTGAAGCCCGAAAACATCTTGTTTGGTAAAAGAAGCATAATTGGTTTTGATTCACAAATATTGATAATGATCAAAATGCACATTATTTTTTATCTTGTGATGTTTAAATTTGTATATGACTAAGGATATTTTATTAATCTACAGATATCAACAACAAACTGTATATTGGGGACTTTGGAGCAAGCAAAAAACTGGACCTTGCACAAACCACATTGTTTTTGCAAATGGCTGGATCTTTATCCTGGTCCAGCTATGAGGATGTTGGTGGTCCAAAATACAAATACAAGAAGGAATCAGATATCCAAGTAAGTTGGCCATGAAAATTTTAATTTTATTGTATATGATGATGACATTTTGGTCAATCATCACAATGTTGTTTGGATTTTGTTTTAAAAAAATACACCATGGTAAAGTTACCATCTTTCAATATTCAAAGAAACTCATCACATATTATTATTATTGTAATTATAATTATTATTCACTCTGTACAGTTAGGCTAGATAATTGCCAGTAGTTAACTGCAAATAGTTGCCACGGTGACTGTTAGTGGACATTATTTTAATGCAATCCATTACATTTTAGGTAGCAGGCTGCTTGGTGCATTACATCCTGACTGATGGACATCATCCCTTTCAAACTACAATGCCCTACTCCAATGATCCCATTGGGCTATCTCAAAACGTCAGAATGGGAAACTTCATTCTTCAATGTGAGGAAAGTTGGAGTAGTCAAAAAGATGTCATTACCAAGATGCTGAGTAGATCATTTGAACAACGTCCCACCATTGAAGAATGCCTTAAGGCTGTCATGTGTAAGTACCATAGTTTTATATATAATATAAAATTTGGAATACTTGTCTTATATCACTTCCATGGAAATTGATGAGGCCTCTTTTGATTTATGTACAGGTTTGACACATCAGTCTGACAATAATGGAACCACTAGCAATGCTGGGAATGAGAATCAAAATAAAGTAAGTAGGTTAAGATTTTTCCACAGTGGAGATTTTGCCTTAATGTTCATTCCAATGTCTACATTTATATAGTGTCACTTTACATGCAGTATGAATTTATCCACTATTTTCTGTTGTTGTTGTTACAGGATGGAACCCATGCAGGAAATTGCCCCAAAACACCAGATGAGATGGACACTGCAGAGACCATTGTCAGTGATCAGGCTGAGATTACTGGCAGTAACCTGTTGTCGTCATCTTCTCCCACAGAAGAGGAATTGTCTGAGTGTGAAATGGTAAGTGGTGAAGAAATTTGTGATGTTGTGTAAAAAAGTGATGAATGTATGATATTGTGCTATTATTTGCAAAGTAATTAATTAAGTTACATTTTCTTTATTTCAGACCTACAAAGAACAGATTTCCCTTTGCTTGGAAATGTCAGATGAAGAAGAAGTTGAGGATCAACAATCAGAAGAAGAAGAAATGGAAGAAAAGGATGTAATCCATGGAAAACCACCTTCTAAAACTAAACAGAATTCACGTGGCAGTTACCCTCAACAACATAACATCACAGTTAAAATGTCTTCAAACACTGCACACCAACGAGTCTATGATAAGAGGAATTACTGCCTTTACTGTGAGAAGCCTTACACAAAAATCACAAGACATCTGAAACAGAAGCATTCAGATAAACCTGATGTGGCCAGGGCACTGGCTCATAGGAAAGGGTCAACAATGCACTGTCTGCTTTTGACCAAAGTAAGAAACATGGGAAACTACAACCATAACAATTCTGTCCTGTCCTCTGGAAAAGGACAAATCATCCCAAAAAGGCAAGCAATCTCTCCATCGGCCGCATCAGACTACCTGCCTTGCAAGTTTTGCTTTGCCATGTATGTCAGGACGGATCTCTGGAGACACATCAAACGTTGCAAACTCCAAAAACTGCTTTTTTGATAAGTCATATTTGTTACTACAACTGTTGCTACAAATATGTATATACTTAAATACTTGTGTTGTCATTTATTTACTGATAAATTATTGTCTAACAGCACTCATCAATGAGGGTGGAAAGTCTGCACTACCGCGGGGGGGGGGGGGGGGCTCTTATAGTGAGCTTATGAGATTTTTCATGTGATAAGCTGTCTTGATAGTTTATTATGTGGAAAGCCATTTCCGTCGTTAGGAGTGCAGCAAAAGCAAGTGAGAAACTCTCAATTTAGGAGTGTGTGATTGTATGTACTTCAGATCATGTCAAATAAATTTGTCAAACACAATGTTCTGCATTTTTGGACTTCTTTCTGAGTCTTGCTGAATACATGGATAAATGTTAAAAAACAAAAAGTTAACAGGTTAAGTATTGTTCAGTTCAAGTATCATTGTTCCCCACACACGTTAACTTCAAGTACATCACACATTTCAAGACTTTTCTGCAATGCAAAACAAAAAGTAAAATGCATAGAGATATAGGATGCAACTACATTAAAATGACCTAAAACCCTAAGTTTTAATTTAAATATTTTTCCCATAACAACATTACAGCGAAGGAGTATAAAAATGTGTGTTGCAGCAAATAGGCCTACACAGTACAGTTTAGTTTTGATGATGGACCTTTTTCTGCATTGTAAATCAACTAATAATTCCTAGAAATACAGATTGAAAACAGGTTTATTGTAAAATTGAAACCCTCTGCTGAAAAAACTGGACAAGCAACGGTCGCATGATCAATTCCTTTTTAAATGTTTAATCAAAACCCAAAAGAAATTATCTAAATGCTGACCATTCAATTTCAAAATTTTCACCATTTAAAATTTTTTATTATACCTAATATAGACATTCATTAAAACTAAACCTTTATATATTTTTTTACAAACAATGTTTCAAAGTACTGCTTTGTTCACGAAGCAGCCTGTTTGACAGCCTCTCTACAGTCTGAAAGGCTGCTGGGGCTGCAAGTCGTTCACACCTATGGAGGAGTGTAAGAAACGACGTGTGTGAATGGGTCGTCAAAATCCCTGCCCCAGCCTGGAGAGGCACTGCTGAATATGGTATTTTACACACACACACACACACTCAGGTCCCCTCTTGGCAAAAGTTGAAAAAATTAACCAGAAGGTTTTTCACATGATTTTAACTTGATTAGATTGCATGATGTTAAACAAGTCAACAGGGCAAAGGTTTATCCACGAGCTTTGTTACTTGGATACAAAATTTCATATCATATATTTATTTGTATTCTCTCTCTCTCTCTCTCTCTCTCTGTCTCTCTGTCTATATCTGTCTCTCTGTCACACACACACACACACAAACACACACACACACACACACACGTCTAAGAAAAACTGATTAATAAAGGTTTCTTCGATTTAAAGCAATTGTTATTATTTTAGTCGTAATTCGTGCGCTTAAAAATACATAAAAATGCTTACTCTATCATGATCGTTTTGACTGCTCCCCCCTCCCTTCTCATGCAATGGACTATTCAATGTTAGTGCGCATGTGCACGCTTGATTCAGGAAGACGGTTACAAAACAAACTTGTTGGCGCGGTTTTGAGAGGTTTTGAGTTGAGAAAAATCAAGCGGAGTGGAGCAGTGGAGCGGAGAAGAGGAGAAGGCGAGAGGAAAGTTTTTTATCAAAACTACAAAAGATGTCGACCTTTTTCACAGTGACACCATATCTAGGTACTCGACAAGCCACGGTTGGGGAGTAGCGGATTACATGTAATGGCGTTACGGGCATTACCTATTTAAAATACAAAATATGACTAACAAGGAGAAATTAACCTGGCAACTATTAACCTCTTAAACCTGAGAACCCCCGCCGGTGGGGGCAACAGCGCCCCCCATAAATTAAAAACGTCTCAGGGCAGTTAAACAAGCACAAATATAGTCATATGACACCGTGACTCGCAGAATAAAATCATAAAAGAAAAATCAAACAAACTTCCCATTGTAAATTTACAACTACAAATAATATCATACCTCTGCTGTTTTTATGGTTAAAAGTTGTGTCTGGGCTTAGTATTCCTAGTAACAGCTACTCCAACGTCTGCATCATTTTGAGTCATTCAAGCCAGTTTCCATTTATTTACATGGCATGGGGGATGAATTGTATGGAGGACTGAAAGTGCCAAAATGAAATAAATAAATACACCATTAAATCATTACTTAAATGTGTCATTAATTCATTAAATTTGGAATTAAATACATAAATGTTTTAAAAAATAAATGTGTTGCAGCGCACCATGAATTTATTTTATCTGTCAACCTCACCCATCAAAGTTAGTGGGCGGATTCCTAATATCTGATTGGTTACCCTGCAGATAATGGATTGACGCAGAGCTAGTGAACACACTCCTAAACACTGGGTGGCGCTATTCACATCTACGTTGGTTTTAGATACTCTGTCAAACCATAGACTGTAAAACAAAACTTTTTCTTCAACGCTAAAAGTCCAGAGCGTGCAAGGTGCAGGACAAGATGGCTAAATCTTGCCCAGAGCTGCTGAGAGAACCAGCACATTTGATAGAGCAAGCTCTGAGCAGAACTCCTGCCGGCTCCGGCGGCTCAGCCACAGCAAATACCTGCTGCGGCTCCATCACGTACACCTGTCCAAGGTAAGCTAATTAATTTCATGTTAGCCGATGTGCTACTAATCAATGACTCACGTTCGCTAATCAGCTAAGTAATGTTAGCTAGCAGTAACTTTTTTTTTAGGTAGCAGTAGCATCCCAAGATAAATTTAGCAGACTAGTGACCACTGAGTTGTGGCGTTTTTGTGTGTTGCAGCCGAGGTAGCAAGGCTCTTTGCGCTGTATAACGGTGGAGCCAGAAGGAATATGAAGAGACGACCAGCACAAGTCCAACTTAGTCAAACAAGCTACACACACACTGTGTGTTGTTTGGCTGAGCACAAGGCGGATAAAGTGCCAAGTGTACTGCTTCAAGCGGACCTTCTCACTTCAGGACTTGGAGAGCAAAGGGTGACATTTTCAGGTTAGTGGGAAACTAGGAATTTAATTCAAGCCAGTTTCCATTTATTTACATGGCATGGGGGATGAATTGCAGATAGCCTGCCTGTAGTCCTCAATGTGAACACAGTTTTTGTCTCCATCTAGTGGTTGAACTGTGATATTGCGACAGATTTAGCCAACTGCACTACTTTCTGGAGGGCTTGAGCTTTCTGCTGGAGCCCATTTTTTTCTTCATTCATCAATATTTAATAATAAAAATTTTAATTTTAATTTAATTTCTGAGCTGTGGAAATTAATAAAGGTAAAATAAATTGATGAATGTTGACTCCTGGATGCCATTTTTCTTTAAATTGTATCAGTTGCAGGACAAAACGTACCACATTTGTATTTTGTGTATTTGCATAAATTTTTCTCTGAAGACAGGAAGAAGATCGTTCTCTAAAGCAAGTCTTAACTAAAATCAGTGTCCCAGATAAACACGTTCAACTAAATGATTTTGAAGTAATCTAAAAGTATTTAGAATACATTACAGATTACATTTTAGGACATGTAATCAGTAATCTGTAGGGGAATACATTTTAAAAGTAACCCTCCCAACACTGGACAAGCAAGACGCTCTTGCTAGTAGTGGCACTGCTGTCAGTGTCAGCCGAGGGGGAGATGAAGTGGAGAGTGACACAAGTGGCCCTTTTCATCACGAAGATGTGAGTATTAAAGTGGGTGAAATGGAATGGTAAACTATATTCAATGCTGATTAATGTTCTTATCAATTACAGTAAAAGTGTTGAGATGATGATAATCCTCAAGAAAGATTTTAAGGACTTTATCTAGCTCAGGAAATAGGAGAGTTTTCTCAAATTCACACTTTTTAGTTGATTCAAAATCTTTGTTTGGTGTTAAATATTATTCACTGGACAAATTTTAGTCTGTCATGCACAGACATGACCTGAAAGAAAAAAAACCCCAACAAACCCAAATATGACCTGATGGTACAAGAGGAGAGGAAAGAAAAAGTGGAAGAACACAAAGTAGAAAAAAAAGGGAGACGAAGAAAACATCACAAAGAAAAAGGGAGAGAAAGAAAAAGAGAAAAGGGAGAAGGAAAGACAAAAGGTAAAATTGATAAAATTATAGTTAAAATGTTTGTTCTCATAATTAACCTTGTTAACTTTTGTGGTGTCTTTTTTTTTAGTAACATAAGATACAACAATATCTACTTGCTGCTGCCCACATAGAAGACCTTGTGTTGAGGTGAGAATAAAACTTTTGTCAGTGCAGTACGAGAATGTGGAGGGCCCCAATGACTGGGTTTACCTTGGGCCCCCAAATGACTAAACACGCCCCTACACACACACACACACACACACACACACACACACACAGACGCACACACACACACGCACACACACAACCTGTGTGCCCTGAATATAAATGAGCACACACCAAGATAATTAAAACTAGTTCTTCTGTACAATCCACTCTACATGGAACAGACAATTTGTTTATACTTTCACGTGCATACGAGGTGACACAATTATTTCATAATTTATTTAAATTTTGTAGTGGTGCTCAGCAAAGAGGGCTTGCTTAATTTCAATCATTTTTTACAAGTTAGAACTGTGCAATAAATCATTTTTCACAATAGAAAACACAAATTTTCAACCCAAGTGCTGTGGTGTTAGCAAACTAACCAAATCCCACAAGGCAGCATTAAAGTCAACTCCGAAGCATGGATCTCTGTTTTTCCAGACAATGGTGCAAGTTCAGAATAGCATTTGGTGAACACTGGGATATTTACTAGACATTTCGATTCCAAACAGTGGGGCAAGGAAGCTCAGTTGCTACAGTAGATCTTGTCCATATTAAAACATTAATGATGAGACCTTCAAACCACACGTACAATTTTTATATAGAGTATAGGTGCTTTTACAGTAAAAACAGTAGGGGGAGATGCAACTCTCTTTTGATTTGATTCTGCAATGGTGCTTTTACAGTAAAAACAGTAGGGGGAGATGCAACTCTCTTTTGGCACAATGCTGGAAATAATACATTATGAGTGACTGCAGTAAGTCTAAACAATGTGTGATGAAAGAAAGCATCCAGACATGGGTGACAGACGATCAAGACGGTGGTCTTTGCTCAGATTTCATGATGATAGGTAGATATATGAGTTATATCCAAACATTTATTTAATGGGGGTGGATGGGGGATTTACTGTAAACTGTCGACATGTCTAAACTGAAAGATAGAAAAGCGAACTTAATGCTTTGCTGAAAAAACTTATTTACATGACCAGATTTTATTAATAAGACCTTCTGACCACCCTTTCTGCCAGTGTGGCCTAAACTAAACAAGACCATTGCTCTCAGTAAGTTGTGCCCAATTTAAACACTAGGCAGTTTGTATTATACTCATGTATATATTCATATGTATATTTCCCACTTTTGAAAGGCCAGAGTATAATCCAAATATATTCATCCTTTTTCTTGCAAAATACAATAAACTTGGAAAAGTCAGGTTAGTTCATAAACCAATCCTTGGATTGATTCACACTCTTTCCAGACACACCATGAAAATATATGTATCCTCATGTTACACACTCATAAATTTGTTGTTCTCCCTTTGTGCCCCCCTAGCAGAGAGGGAGTGTTCCTGCTGGTAGTACAAAGGAAGACTTTGGGGCACCAGGCATCAAGCCACCACTGTCACTGTAGCCTGAGTGCCAATTCCCCTGCATCCAAAATTGTATCTCTACTGCCAGCTGGAAGTTTTATAGATACAGTTGAATTATCCAGCTTTGAACTCAAAACTTTAATTCTTGCAGGATTTGGACATATGTAATAGAAGAACGGGCATCTTCAAAGATACTTCTTTCAGGACAAATGGGGCCATAATTAATACATGTGTAGGCCAGCAAGAGAGCATGGTGGCTTGGGATACACACTAGCATATAATTTCTGGTAAATACATGAAAATAAGTACAATAACAATAACAAAAAGTTCAACAACGTTGCTGGTGTGAATACTCAAGCAGGTTCAGAAAGCAACTAGGTGTTCTAGCTCTCCTTGAGCAAGCTACGCAACCCTAAACAGTACAAGACTGAGCACTAATTGTGGAAGGACGCTGTAAATATGTCTTCCTTCTTCATTGTGCATTCTGCAGACCAGTTTTTCCCATAAATCCTTCCAGACAACATGTCCTGTTAAATAAAGCCTCAAAAATATTTCTTTGGATTTTGCATTAAATCCATACAGTGAGAGGGCAAGTTGTTTTAATTTTTCCTCTTAACCCACTATTCATTCCATCAGTAGGCTTATGCAGTAGGTTTGTAGTAAATTTGATGTAGTGCATTTCTCATGATTCCTGACCTACCAACTTTCTGCTTGTTTAATATTATCTTCAGAACTTTTTTTGATCTCAAGGTTCTGGCACCTAGTTTTGCTGTCTCTTTTAATGTGGTATCCCGCAGGCATCAATACTTGGACCACTATTTTTCTATTTAAATCCAACATCAGATTGGGTCTTATTATTGATGAGTCCAAATTGCCCAATTTGGCCTGCTTCTGTGGCTACTTGTGTGACAGTCTGAATCAATCTTGAGTATATTCATCTTAATGCACCTTCACAGGCTAATCTATCGCATGTCTAGATATTATTAAACAACACAATAGGGAGTCATCTGATTGATTTTCTTACATTGTATGTTTGTTTGTTAACATAGCACTTTGGACTTGAAGGGTTTTAATTAACATGTGGGACATACTGTATATATTTCCATCATACATAAAGACCATCACTTTAGAAGTGTACAATTATTTATGTGATGCCATTGGGTATAATACATAGACATAAACAAAGACAACAGAATACCATTCACACACAATGAAGTAGTATAGTATTCATGTACCCAAATGTAATCAATACTACCTCCCTACAAGACATTATCCTTCAATCTTTGACAGTCACTGGACTTGCATCCCCATGGGAGTAATGCTGGTGGCTCAAGTATGATGTGCCAATTCCTTTCCATCTGCAGACATGCCAGAGCAAGAGATGAATGGCTCAGCTTGTTTCCATCTTATTAATATGCCTCTGAGAGGCCCAGTGTGTAATCAGGATATCCACTAGAGGCTGATCTCCACTGTCTGGAACAAGACTATAGAAGGCATTGGAGACCTTTAGATCTGTGTAAATAACCCTGTAGAGGGTAGAGGACACGTTGTTGTGTGACTGTACATATTAATGCCACCAGATGGCACTGTCAATTGGGAGGACCCCCTGTGAAGGCAAAGGGTTTTGGAGAATGGCTTAGAACGGGAGCTGGAAATGAGATGACATCCTGTTTCGTGGTGACATGACTACACTATGTTAGCTGGACATTATGGACTGTTTTTGAAGGTAAATATCTTGTTAAATGTGACTGTTGGTACAGAATATCAAGTGGTACTCATTTAAAGTTAATGGATACAGTTTGTAAGATGGTGTACGCTAATGTGCCTGTATTTGTTTGACTTCTTTGAATACTCACATGCACTGTCCCAGATCCTTTGCTCTGCCCTTAAGCAGAAGACAGAAGTGGTATCTAATGCAAAAATGGCCATCAGAGAGGAGGCAGGGAACAAGAGTAGAGTAGCCAAAAATTGTACTCAAGTAAAAGTACTGTTACATCAGAATAATATGACTCAAGTAAAAGTAAAAAGTAGTCATCCAAATAATTACTTGAGAAAGAGTAAAAAAGTGCTTGGTGAAAAAACTACTCAAGTACTGAGTTACTTGAGTAACGTCTGATTTATTTGTTAACACAAGCATTCAATCAAACAAACAGACAAAATTAGACAGGCAAATTAGAGTTCATCAAACAGATAGATATATAGATATTAGAATGCAACAGTAATGCCATATATATTGTGCCTAGTCATGGTGTGTGTGTGTATTTGTTGGGAGGGGTCAGCAGTTTGTTAACACTTCTTGCTACATAAAACTAAATAAAATGATTTTGTTTATTACAATCATTAAGAGTTTGAAATGACACAAATTTGCTGCAGATTTCAGACAATTTTGGGTTATTTTGAAGGTGGGTAACTGCCTGGGCATTGCTGCTCTTATTCATTACTTGTTTTGTTTCCTCCAGAGCAGAGGGCTGGCAGTCAGCAGCATGTAAGCTGCAGCAAAAACAAGCTGTGTTTCTTAAATGACACCTCAGCTCTGGAGACCTTGGGGTAACAGCCACCTGACGTGTGTAAGAGTTATTTCAGGCATAAGGGAGTGTCAGTCAGTGCGACAGCCCTTTGCAGCATTCACAGACACACACACACACACACACACACACACACACACACACACTACTCTCATTAGCACAGAGCTGTAGAGGGGTTGAGTAAGTGCTTCTCTGTTCAGCTGTTCACACTCACTTCACTGCCTGTCAGAGCACAACTACATAGAGCACTCTGGGACAAGAGGTTTCTGTACAAAAAAATAAAAAAATGAATCAAATTTTAAAAAGTGTCTAAGGAGGAAACTTTTGCCATCACTATTTCCATCTTTACTATCCTGGAGACTTGAAGACAGGGAGAAAAGTTGTAATAGTGCACATTTTGCAGGCCAGACATATAATATCTCAGATAATGACAGATAAATCTGCAAACTCCACTGAACTGCATTAACAATTTGAGAACTAGTGTGGGCAAGGCTACTTTGGTCTTTGGTAAATACAAAGTAATTAGGGCAACCTGGCCAAAATGTAGGGCACCAAAGCTAAAACATATGGTGCAATAACAGTAAGTGATACATGTTATTACATTGTATTTAAAAACAGTACCTAAACTGTACACTAAATGTGAAATGTAAACACTTTTCTATGTTTTGTTTTTACAAATGTAAACAATTTATTATATTAACTGTTTTAAAACGATGTCTGTAAATGGGATAAGGGTGATGGAAAATGATCTGAACAAGTTTCAACAACCATGCAACTACGAGCATTTGGGTCTGGGATCATCAGAGCAGTGACAAAAATGACTTTACGCTTTTATTTAGTCCCATGGTAGTTTCACAAAATTGTATCTATAGATATGTGTACAAGGACACAAATTTGTTACACAGCATGACTTTAAAACTAATGTGTTCAAACTGTAAATATCTTTCATGCCTGAACTATGTTTTTTCTGCTAGTCGAGATTGGGAAATCTTTACAAATCACTGTCAAAGAATGATGTGTTGTGGTGTGACACTGCTGTGGTTAAGGGCTGGTTAGGTTCAGGCACCTAGTTACAGGAATGGTAGCCAACAACCATGGCAACATCAAGAACATGCCATCAGGAGGGAGTTTTTGTTGTTGTTTTTGTTTTCCATGACCCATTTATTTACCCAGACCCCAATATAAATCTTAAATTTCCATTGCACACTTTTTGTTGTATGCCTGCACTTATCTTCTACTGAAAATGTCTTGCTTCTCCAATGCACACTGGTTATTTAAATCGGTGTGATTCTTATAGTCATTAGTGTTGTTGCTTCTGTATTTTTTTTTAATTATTATTTTTATTTTAAAATAACTGTCTTGATCCATTTTGATTGATATTCCAATATTATTTGGGTGGTAAACTTATTGTCAGAATACAGAAACCTCAACTTGCAGTGGTGATGCAGCCATGGTATAATGAAGTGCAAACAAGATGTTGCTGACTGGAGTCATGCTCCACTTTCAGCTGATAGGCATTGTTCTGCTTTCATATCTTCAGGGAAAAGCAACTTCACTAGTAAAACTACCTTCAAGAACAGTTTCTGAGGTAACCTTGCTGAAGTTTTCTGAGTGATGTACTTGGTGCATGCTGTGGGAATTTCTCAGTTACATACTGTATTAAAAGAACATACTTTCCAATATTTCTTCTCAGGAAGCAAGCCAGGATTCAAGACTCTCAATATAAATACACAAAAGCAATGTCAAAAATTTGAATAGCTTTCTTTTTGTCCAGAGATGTATTCATTGAGCAGACAAAACAGATTGACAATGAAGTGAAGATGCTATGGGATACTAAGCAGAGCCAACAAATAAGGCAATGATTAAATAATGATATAAATAATGTTTGCTTAATTCTCTATGGCCCCAATATATTGCTGTGGAAGCCGGAGTACTGTTGGTACATATTCTGGTACCAAACAAAGAGCCCATTAGTGGTACCTGGGCTAAGATGGATGAATTATTGACCTAATGTTTAGTGAACTATCAGGATGGTTGGGAAGGAATTATTAAATTACATTCTGTGTGGTCTCAATTTTAACTTGGTGAAACCTTCAGAAACAGTGTGACTGCCCGCATGTCAAGACTTGGAAGTTTCTTAATTGTAGGCCTTTAAATTAAATAAAAATCTTTATAGGGGCAAGTCTTAAGTCAGTGACCTTCAACTTTTTTAGAATATATATGCTTGTTAGTTTCCAGAAAGAAGAAGAAAGTAAATAGAATTATGATGGCCTTAGTAGAAGGCCGATAAATCTGGCTGTCTTTACTGTGAGCTGCTGTCTCTTCCAGTGAAGAACTTCAGTGACCTCTTGTGGCCAATACTTGCAAGTGTATCGTCTAGATAATGGCCATTTTCCAGACCTGAACATTTTTCTATATCAAGTTTATTTTAACATTCAGGTTTTGTGACAACATATCTGAAACATTTTTTTTCCGTTTTTGCAGTTTTCTTTTTCTATAATCTATACATCACCGAATACAAAGTTTTACAAAGACAAAGGACAGTCCATTGCAATACAGAGAAGGGGGAATGTTCTATTTTTCCACTTAAACTTTTCACAATTTTAACATATTTATATATTTATTTACACATTTAATTGTTAAGAAGGTATATAGTGTAGTTCATTTTAAATCTTCAAGTAACCCCAAATTGTTACCCCTACCGGAGGTGTGCGGGCCCGATGGAGCCAGGAAGCAGGGCAGGGCAGTGACTGAGCGCGGCAGTACCGAACACAGACAACACGACGGGAAAGGGCTCGCATGCCACAACAGCGGAGGCCGAGTGGCAGGCTGGCGTCAGAGCGACTTGATGGAGAGGGAGACGAGTACCTCTCCTTCACAGCTGTAAAATGTGTCAGTTTGTTCTTAAGGGAACTTGCACAGCCACTTAAAGTTCCCCTATGCTATGGTAAAACTTTGTTTTGCTTCTTTAGTTTGCTTTGCTTATGAACATATGATTAATTGCCTTATTTGCAGTGGTGTGTGTGTAATATCCATATGGGAGGATATTCAGACTTTAGACTGAGCAGACACAAATATAAGAGACAGGCATCAGCCTGCTAGAACAATATTGCTTCTAATTTTGCTTTTTCATACTTATGCTGCATCTGGCTCCACGTACAGGAGGAGAAGCTGCCTTGAACTGAAATCCTTGGCTGATTAATAGTCTTGATTATGGATTTGCTGACATCACAGCTAACATCTTGGACTTTACTGAGAGTTGTCATTTCTCACTGCTGACGACGGGGCTGAAGTCTTTCATGAACGCCTCAATCTCCTCCACAGTACGAGGGGCGCAGGTCAGCAGCTCCATACCAGTCGCTGTTACTGCAATGTTTTCTTTGACACAAACCTGCACATAGAGATACAGTGATCAGTTCAACATTGTACAATCAAAGCAGGAGACATTCAAAGGCCAACGCATCATCAAATGTAATTATGTGAATAGACAATTCCTTCATTTTTGAATGTGAGCTGTAATAACATGGAAGTTAAATAGAGTTAAACTGAGTAAACCTGTCAAAAGGTCAATTTTATCAGGATTATTGAAACAACATACTAAACTGGGGATTTGTTTACAACCAGACTGTTTTCAACCTTGTCAAATCCTAGAAATGAATTGAGTAATTAAAGATTTAATTACTGAGTTTTTTGTTACATGGTTTTAAGAGATTAATTAGTTAACTTTAATTAGGATTAATAAATTGTTAGTTCAGAAAGGTTTTTATGAGTTTTTGTTCAATAATGGCTGGATGCCTATTACTCATCAGGTCTTTTTAATGAATTCTCTTTACAATTCATCAGGTTCTCTGATATTTTGTATTTAAATCTACCTTAACATTTCCATATTACTCCCTACACCCTGCAGTCTGTGACTTTAACATCTTCAAATCCATGTCTAATGCAGCAGAGTGCAGACATTGAGACAAGGACAACAACACTAGATAGATATGACAGAGACTGCTTAAGGGATTGTAAGACATTTTGGGACATTTTGCCTTGCAACCTTGTGTGTGAATTGCAGTATTAGTGGGCTTTGTAGCACTAATCCTGTAGACAACTCGACTCATGTTTACTACCCCTCTGGTGAAACCAAACTGTGAAACAAACAAATAACAGTGTGCAGGCAAACTGACCCCTCCGAAGCCACGGAAACGAGCCAGCACTTGGTTGTTGATGAAGCAGCTCTGTGCAGGGTTGGCCAGGGCCTGATCCAGCAGGTGGTTGATGAAGTATATACCAGGCTCCACGGTGAGGACCATCCGCTCCTGCACCAGGCGGCTCATTAGGAGATGAATCAATCCAGGCTCATCTATACGCTCCACCCGCTGCTAGACAACAAGACAGTTTAAAACTGCGGTTAAAAAATAAAACTTTTTTTCCAAGTTTCCTGATAATAGCATTGAGATTATATATATATATATTTTTTTTATCATTTTGGATTAAATATACTGGAAGGAACACTTAAGTATGAATTGAGATGTGACTGAAAAAATGATGAGGTATAAATGGATGAAATTTTATTATTATGCCAGATCCAGAAGGTCTTATTGAAACCACCAGTGTTCAGAGTTCAGGCAATATTTGACCTTCCCCTCTCCACTGGCCTTATTTTGAACTTCCAGTAGCTTGGTGTAATTTTGTTCTCACCTCAGGGTAGCCTCCCACATCGTGCACATCGATGCCCAGCAGGTGTCCCAGGCCGTGAGGCATGAAGACGGAGCCCATGTGGACCTTCATCATGTCCTCCAAGTTGCCATTCAGGGTGCCGATCTTCACCAGCTCCTCCAGGTGAACCCGGTCAGCCAGGCGGTGCATGTCGGTCCACTTCACACCTTCAGAAGAAACACAACAGAACAAAACCATTTTTTATCCCGAACTTTTTATCACAATCTCATTATCCCAATGATTGTAATTAACTTATAATACATCATTTAAGTGGTGACCTCAAAGCCCATCAAAATATGGGTATGAGATCAGGTTTAAATTTTGCTTGGAGGTGTAGTTTTCAAAGAACGGAATTGGCAAAACACCAGCAACTGTAATTAAAAATCATTGTTTAGCTTATCTGAAAAACATGGAAAAGCATTCCTGTAATTATGGTAATTATAACCCAACCCATACCAATAACGATAAAGCATGTTTGTTTGTTTTTAAATACAGATCCCTAAAACTTCTTTATTAAAAGAATTTTAACAAAGGTATGTACCCAGTGGAATCATTTACAGTGGAACAATTAACTTGAACTTGGAACTCTGGTGGACAATTTGTATAATGGAGACACTGTGTCTGAATGAGCTCTCAGCATTTCTGTACCGTAATTATATTTACTTATTGGTAATACTGATAAATCTGTAGTAAGCTAATATTGCCTCATAGCAGCCTGGCTCCAATGGTCTTAAATATAGGTACACAATAAAGGTACCAATAAATTGCAACAAAATTAAGTGCGATTCACCTCTGTGCTAGTGGTACTTCAAATCAAAGATCAAATTTATATACCCTTTCTCAGTTGACTTCATAGATCCTGTGACCTCAATAGTTGGTAACTGAGATGATAACCTGATTTGATGGCAGCGATGGCGGCTAGGGAGGACTTGAGGACTGCCTCATAGATGGCTCTCTGGTCTGGAGTGAACTTCCCATTGGCTGGGAAGGAGCAGGGGATGTCTGAAGTGTAGCAATAGTTCTAAAACTCTCCACCCATGTCGAAGAGACTGCAGGGGACAAACCATCTCAACTGTTTAGAAGTGCTTTGTGTCATTGACAGCAACAACAAACAGGCGGATGAATAACTGAGATGACAACTTCAACAGAACAGCAACATAATGAAATCTATGCCTATGATAATGCCTGCGACTATGATAATGACAATCCTCTTTTGAAGAATCTGTTGAGTTTGTGAGTAAGTCACACCGCTCACATTACAAATTGCTTAGAGTTAAAAAAAAACAAACAAACAAAAAAACCTACTGAGATTTACTCACCACATGTCTCCATCTGCAATTGTGTCATCATTGGGAGCTCCAGGATGACCATAGTAAATGATAGAGGAATTATTGCCCCTGGTGATGAACAGTGACATGATTACATTAATTAAAAAGACAGTACTAACTACATATCTACATGGTGGTAACTGCATAATGTATGACACATATAGCTACTACTAAAACAATTTTAAAGTAATAATGTATTTCAATAAAGCATTCCAGCCTTTTCAGTTCTCATCAATCTCCCTTTACCATTGACTAGAAAGCCTAGACATGTTGTCTCTTTGAAGAATAATTGTGATGGCTTGGTCCTAGTTTTTCAAGATCTTCATTTGAACAAGAAAACAACTTGCAATCACTGACCACTAATCCCCAGAAAATGCTCATTACACATGGCCTTTAATACAAAAGGTCAGAGCATGATTAGCGTTTCAAAATTCTTCATCCATAATGATGCTGCTAGCTGGCAACAGAGAATGATGCTTTGCTCTGTTTTCCAGAACATCGTTTGGTTTGGCCAACAAGACCCCTGGGATACTTAGTGAGTGCCAATATCTCTACAACCAGCTATGCATCCTGATGATACTTTATGTTCAAACCCCTGAGGGTGGTGGAGTGCCACAGACACTTGAGGGACAGTATTTTATATGAAGAGGTCATAACAAGAAGCATGTCTGTCCAGTTACACATGAACCCTTTTAACTTTCATTGACAGTAGGGTCTTGATTGAACTTTTTTTTTTTGTTGTTGTTGTTGTATTGGTTTGAATCATATTATAATGTGTTTCAGATATTTCTGTTTGTTTATTGATCGGATTGTTCAGGTTAACATGTGAATACAGAATCTGATCTGAATCTTTGAAGGGGCAACGTAACCCTAACCCTCTGATTTCAAAGCATCCTTAAGTTAGACTGATGAAATTATCCTTATCAATTAATCCATCAAATGCGACATTAAGAAAACCAGTATGTAAGTAATTTAGCACATCAGAAATAAAACCAGTAAGGAATTTATCGACAAACTCTCACGTTCCACAGATACAGGTGTACGAGGTGTGACGCATTCCTCCTTTGGTCCAGCAGGTGCTGGAACAGGCTGCAAGGGGAGGAAAAAAGCACTCCTTCAAAGACAAATCCCTGTAACAGAAAGGAAACTAAAACATTTCAGCACAGCGGAGATCAGAGAAAACACCAATTAGCTGAAGGACTTGCACTGCCCTCTTCCTGACTCCATGCTTTTAAAGAATTCATTGAGCACTTATTCTTTAATCATCACACGGCTGAGCACATCAAACACTTCGTCTCGACAGCATTGCAACGCTGTGTAGGATGACAAGCCCATGAATCAAAAAATTATCTACAACATGTCTGAAAGCTTCATTCTGAATCTATATCCATCTTCCATTTGATTATGACCCTGTTCCTTTAATAATATATAGGCCTGTTATTTAATCTCATATTTATTTTTTTTGGACACACCTTCCCATTCAATTAATGAGATAGTGTGTCCAAACGTTTGACTGGTACTGTACCTACAGTATACAGTCATTTCAGGTCAATCAGTGTCATTATGGCCCCGTGAAGCATGTGACATAATGTAGCGCACTCACAACAAACAAAAACCTTACAGTACTTATTTCATGACACAATAATCACACTTACTGAACTGTCAACATGTACTGAGGCATGACATTTCTTTTGGTTCAAATTGCTGGTTCATCACTTTCATGAGTAAGATTACAGAAATTTTTCCAAAACATGGCCTACAAAAGATGACCCATTGACAAAATGCACCACTTACCTCTCCATTTCATATTCTTTCTGTTCAGGTTTCACAAGTGCTTATATGTAATCTGCTTCAGAGATACAGGCAGAAAATGTCCATCCAATGTGCAAAGGATGCAAACCGTATACTTAATTTCTGTGTCAAACTGATGCAGTTGTTCAAAATGCTTGCCATGTTACACCCTGCTGGTGAAACTCCGCTCTATGACAAGACACATTTTGTGACATTAAATGTAACCTGAGTGTGTCTCTGTGGTCAGTAAAATGTGGGTCATGTTTTGTGTTTAGTGTCATTTATTATTACTTTTCCTGAAAGTTTCTTTTTCCCCACTTAGTTTATTGGATGAACTTTTAACAAAATACTGTGAATTGTGGATTATTCCCTTCAGGATAGTCTACAGTTTTTATTCAAAGTGGACATGAAGAGTTCATAAGTGGCCTCACACAACTGCTGATAGAGAAGAACATTTTCTATTTTTATTCCAGAAAGGGTGACACAAAACACCTGGTTCCACACCTCAGAAAACTGCGTCTAATGATCACACTCTTAACAATAGGGAAACAGCAGAGGGAAAAATGTTGAATGCTGATGTGACAGTGAATTCCCAGAGCAGATCACATTAAGAGGTTAACTGCTCCACAGCCCCTGAAGAGGTTATTCATTGTGAGAAGTGAAATTTCTCTTCACAAGTGAAATATTGCTTTAATGTTACAGATTGTTGGTCAAAGGCTATCACAGTTAACTGCTGCCCTCCAAGCTACTGGATGAAGATAAAATCTATAACATTTAAACAGTTTATAGCCTTAGAAGATTCTGACTTCTTGAATCATCTGGGCAAGTTTTAAACTCAATAAGCTTTACAGTTTGCTTTGATACTTTGGGTGTTTAATTTTAAGCTCTAAACTTTCCATTTCTTTTGATTCCTTTCTCAAATTGTTTGGAAAATTCAAATATATCAATGTGAGAGTCCTTGCAGATGAATATATATTATCAATCTTACCATTTTGTGAGCTTCACTGGAAATCCTGTTGGTGTAGCGCAGGACCTCCAGCTCCATATCTGTCTTAGTCAGGCGGCTGCAGGAACACACAGAAACAAGAAGTGTTCATACATGCACATAAAGCACTAGCAGCATTTACAACCAAACAGCACAGAATTCATACCACCAGAACATTAAGAATGCAGTATCATGTGATGGGTGAAAGGAGACATTTTTGAAATGTATCTACACTGCTAATAACTGTCCTCCATCATTCACAGAAAAGTTGTACATACTGTACATAACACCTGTTGTTTCTAGAAATTCCAGAGGGAAACTTTCTCATTATCTACAATTACAGAGTTTCCACCAATTTCACTGATTTAAAACTGAGCTTCAGACAACATCAGAACTAAACTGAGGCCATTTCTTATTACTTATGAATGTGAATGCTTCACTTTAGATAGTAAGAAATGAAATAAATACTGGAGAGTATTCAGGATTCCTTCAATGATAGAACCAAATACAGCACACAGTGCAGTTAATAACACAAATCAAAGTTAAAAACCCCCCAAAACAAATCAAAAAAGACCATTAATAAAGAGCCATTTGAAGGGGCAAAGGGGTTCAATCAAGTCTTTCTCCCCAGGAGGTGTGCCTGAAAAGCATTCCTCCTTATTTCACAAAATGTCAATTCATCTGGAGGGTGCCAACCCTAATGCCAAGGACAACCAGGCAAGCACGAAGTCCATTACATCTGTGTAGGCTGGCTTCTAACACTAAGGGAAAAAAAACAACCCACAGAAAAGCCCTGCTTCTGATGGCAGACACACAATTACCTGACTGGGCAGCTGCAATTGCCAAGGTTTGCTAGTTACATGCAGCAGAATCTGACTGAAGGAATAATTTGGAAATGAAAGGAGACACTACAGTAATAATTCCTATCTTGAGTGGGCTTTCTCAATAATATTACTGAACATTTTAAGTACTTACCACTCCACAATGACTGGGTGTAAGAGAGTGTTGTTCACTTGGAAGCTGATTTTAAAACAAAACAAAAACAGCAAAATTATGAATATAAATGCAAGTTTATGCAAATGGTTATCCAACCATTGAAATAAATGTGATTACTTTTTCAAAAGTTGTCAGGTTCAGAGTGTAGAAAAGATAAAAGGCTGTAATATATACATGTTTAAAAAAAGAACAAAGAGCAGTAGTAAGGACAACAGGACAACATCACCGTTAAATGATAACCTACGAGCAAAAGCAAGATTGTTTACTTAATTAAACTATAATCAGAATTAGGTTAATCAGTAACAATTGGTATGCATGAGAGACTGGTGCATCCTTGGTTATAAAAGAAAAGAAAAACACAACAATAACCTCCCAGAACAAAGTATAATTATGTTAATGCAAATTGACTCCAATTAAACATACCGGCTAATTCCTTCAAAGGAAGCTTCACGGCAGATGCTCCCACTATCTGTGTTCTGTCCTCGCTGCATAGAAAAAAACAAACACGTGAAATGAAATCACACATGGGTCCAATGCTGTACATAGATTGGTCTGTGGCTGATCATCTATTCCATTGTCACAGAAAGACAAAATGTTTTTGGGAGCTTTTGGAAGTAGTGAATCATTCTTAAACTGCACATTTTAACCATGTTCTACGGCGATGCCGATGCTTCCTCATCCAGACGTAGCCTCCGAAGGGCCGACTGTGGGGCATCCAGCTTACTGTGATGCACTGTCCTAACTACACTCTGAATGAGAAAAACTAGAAATGGATACAATAAGTAACTTAAATGTGGGGAAATAAACTGTATACCAGTGTTAGGAGAACTGCTGGACTCAGGTTGGTGAGGACATCAGCAATCTGTAAAGAAGCAGACAGGGAGTAATTAGAAGACTGAAACACACAGTAGAGCAGCAGATTAATCTGCTTTCAGGCTGCAGAATAAAGGTCACTCTGGCAGGCACTGTTGTGGCTCTGTGGCCTCTCTGGTCCTCAGCAGCACACTGAATGACAAACCTCAAGCGACTTTATTACTCCTCTGCTAACAGCGTAAATGTCAGGTAAAATATCCCTGGCTCAATGTTCACAGACACTGTGTTGATATTTGAGGATTGCTATTATTACCCAACTAAATCCAAGTTGAAGCTTCAATACATCAATGATTAGCTGCAACAATAACTTCAAAGTGTCATTGGTGACAAATGTGACATTTTCTCATTTTCACACCTAGTTGAAAGTTTTGGACTGAAAGTATGTGGTACAAGTTTTTAATGGCTGAATAATAATTAATTGCAGTGGTAAAAGCCATTTTTGTAACCCACTGGAGTAAAACACACTTGTCAGTCAAGTAAAGCCAAGCAGAAGATTAAAGTTTGTAGAGCAAACAGAAATATACAAAACAACATACAGTTAAGTCCGTAAATATTTGGACAGTGACAATTTTCACAATTTTGACTCTGTACGCCACCACAATGGATTTGAAATGAAACAATCAAGATGCAATTGAAGAGAAAACTTTCAGCTTCAAATGTGACTGGGCAAACTAACATCATAAATGAAAGGTTATTTTTTAATCCTTTTTTGAGAATCCTTTGCATGTAATGACTGAAGTCTGGAACCCATGGACATAACCAAAGACTGGGTTTCCTTCTTTGTGATGTTTTGCCAGGCCTTTACTGGAGATGTCATCAGTTGTTGTTTGAGGGTCTGTCTGCCTTAAGTTTTGTCTCGTCAGCAAGTGAAATGCATCCTTCATTGGGTTGAGATCAGGTGATTGACTCAGCCACTGCAGAATATTCCACTTCTTTGCTTTAAGAAACTCCTGAGCTGCTTTGTTTCAGTATGTTTCAGGCCCATATGGCATATGGTTCTTGTCCAGATGTACTGAATTTGGCTGATAGTACTGTATATCTCTATACCCTTTAGAATTCATCAGACTAATTATGTCCTCTGTAACATCATCAATAAAAACCAGTGACCCACTGCCATTAGAAGCCATGTATACCCATGCCATCATACCACCTTGTTGTAAGGCCCACCTCCTGGGGAGAGTTATTCACTTGGCTGGATGTTGTGAAGGGTTTTTCTTATCATGGAAAGGATCTTGAGGTCATCTACCACAGTTGTCTTCTCTGGACATCCAACGCAGACCGACTTCCAGTGTGTTCTTTTTCTCTTAGAATGTACCAAACTGTTTATCTGGCAACTCCTACTGTGATCTCTGATGTTTTTTCCTGTTTTTGCTGCCTTCGGATTGTCCACATGTTGTAGATTAAAAGGAACACATTTCAAACACCACATATGGAATCAACTCCAGACCTTTTACCTGCTGAAATGATGATGAAATGCCCCCCCCCCCCCCCCAAAAAAAAAAACAACAAAAAAACCCAAAAACAAATATTAAGCACGTAAACAAGTAATATGAACAATAGACAATAGTGAATATAAAAATAAGGACAATTTAACAGAGGACATAAAAAATAGTAACAGTATAAACAAAAGGAATATCTGTATTCTCCGAATGATAAATCAGTGTGATTTTGATGAAACATATACTGAACTGAAAAATATCATACATGAGGTACTGTACACAGTAGTGTATATTAATAGTTCAGTTGTCAATTGTCAGTTGAGGGGTGTGTGTGGTCTACTGGGAGCAGTGCTAATTGTACATTACTTTAAAAAGAGATGGTTATATATGAAATAATTCTTCCCCCAATTTGGATGTGAATACTCTCAAATTAAAGCTGATAGTCTGCACTTTAAACCCATATTCATTACAACTGTAACTTGAATATTTTTTGGTAAACAGGTAAAATAAAAATTCTGTCAATGTCAATGATATGAACCTAACTCCAGGCCATTGCACATACTTGAACCAGAACAACATGAAGATAACCTGAAGTTATTAAGAACATAGTTTTCACATTTCAAGTCTCGACACACTGCTGTGAAGGTGAACTGTTTGCATATTAAACAGGCCCGTGCTGAGAAAGTTTGTGTGTGTGACAAGTGTGTGTGTCATGTCTGAGTGTTTGAAAAATAGACAACTGCTCAAATATTCATGACCCGGTTCTTAACAAAAAGAAAGATTGTTCTCTTTTAAGTCCTTCTGTGTACCAGCACTGCCTAAAGAATAGTGAACACCAGCCAGTAATGTCTTTGTCTGACTAGATAACAGTTACAGTGACACCAAAGAGGAGGATGTTATTATGTCAGTTAATGTTTCCTAATATTATACTACAGCATTGACCTACTATTGCTTTGTGAAAGAACTGGGTGTTGATTAAAGTGATGATCTGCATCGTAAATCTAACAACTCAGGCGACTCTAGAAATGTGAAAATACCTGAAGTGTCCTCTGCAGGGTGTGTCATTAAAAGGTCACAGTGTAAATATAGAAATTTAAGTAAAATGATATGTGATCATTTTACATGAAAACTTGGTGATTTGTTGGCCATGAAAGCTTTTATGTTACAGTCTGAATATGTTATTTTGATTTGTCAACTGGCACTTCTCCAAAATAGCTGGGGAGCTGTCATCCCTCCAATATCGCTCCCCTGGGAATCTGCTGTCAACACTGATATGAATGACTGTTTTCCAAAATTCTCAAAATAAGTAATCACAGCCAGCCTGAACAGAAGTGTAGTTCTTAAACAAGCCTGTTAAAATGAAGACAATGAAGCTGCTGGTTACAAATATAAATTAAAATTCAAAATAAGATCCCAAGAGATTTTTAGTGGCTGAACATTGATGGCTGAAGTAAGGCAGATGGATGTTTAGTGGTGATTTGTTCTATCAAATTAATTATCTATATGACGCTCTATTTACTTTGTGTGTGTCCAACTAGAGACCACATTTAACCATTTGACATTCTTTCACACAATTGTGCACACATGCATATAACATCCAGCTACATGTAAACACACAGGCTTGATCCAGTATCTTTGAAATGTCCATGCATGTTGATTTCTTAGTATCCCGTTGAATAACAAATTGTGACAAATTTGGCTGGCAGTGCTTCATAATTAAATTTTACTTGACATGCTTATTTGAGAAGATCCAATGTCACCTTATACAGCTCAAGGTCCCAGTATAAACCTGGTATCACTCCTACTATCTGACGCCAACTGTACCATTTTTTGCAAACAGGTTCAACAGAAAGAATGATGGCTTTCACCTTTAAAAAGTCAATGGATGCACTACTGTCCTCTCCTGTAACTTCATGGCTCAGTGACTTATAGTCAAAGTTCAGTTACTGCACAGCGAAAAGGTCAGACACACACACACACACACACACACACACACACACACACACACACAGGTTGGATAGATGAGAATCAACAAAGGTAGACTTACATCACAGGCGTATTGCACCTCATCAACAGCATACTTCTCCTTGAAGTGCTGTTTAGTATAGATCCTGTCAACAGATGCAAAACACACAAAGGTCAAGTGCAGAACTAAAGATCGGAGGAAGGAAGCATAATTAAGTATCTGAAACTTGCATAAAAGTACCAATTAAGTTTTAAGTGGAATTTTAGGCCTTTTGCAGGAGGATTCATGATATTCAAAACAATCTACTTATTTGAGCTTATTTGTTCTCTTCTCACACATGTAGCATGTGGACTGGATGACTACGGCCTCTGCTTAGTCAAATGTCACCAGTATTTTTTTTTGACGACAAAAATATAATGTCTTTAAGGGTTCTTGGCAGCATTTACAATGAATTAAATCATCATAAACCCTCTCACACACAGTGTAAACATGTTTGTGTATATTACTGTGTAGCACATGACCATTTCTTCAAGTTACAGCTAACAGCAAAAGGCCAGCGTGTGATGATTGTTGGCTATATACACCATGCTTTGAAGATTACTGTGACTCACTCTCCCATCCAAGTGGCATAGCTTTCAGGCAGTTTGGGAACAAAAAGCATGGATTTCCCTGAGTCCACATCAATGGCTCCATAGCAGTCGGGCTCGGTTACTCCAAAAGACCAGTGGAAGAAAGACTCCTACAAAAGTCAGACAGTCAGTCAGGGCAATAGTGAGGGAGATTATAATAGTTAGCTTGAAGAAAGCAAAGTTAGAGATGATCAGATGATAATATAACATATTGTGTTTGATTAGGCCACATAAGTCCACACAGATGAATACAAGACTTTCAATGTGTCCTTTGATTTTTGTTAAAAAAACAACTACAGTTACAAGAATAGAGGCTAGTGTCACAAAACTGACATCATAAATACAAGAGTTTTCTCTGCAGGGTGTCTGGCCTACATATTTGTGACAGAGTGAGTGTAATAGTGCCAGAGAAACTCAGAACTGGTCCTCAAATTTGAGAGGAGCCAGGTGAAGTTTTTGGGGCACCTCAACAGAATGCCCCCTGGTGCCTTTCTTTAAGGAGAGGAGACTGAACCACAGCATTCTGAAGGAAACCTAAATTTACTGTTAGCTGAAGATCACCTGAGCATAATGGCTGCATGGATGGATAAATGTATGCAAGACCTTACCCCCACCCCAGTCTCAGTTTTTGCACCAATCCCAGAGTGACTACTTACCTGTCTGAAAAGGAGGTCTGTGTCCGTGCAGTACCTCTGTTTCTGCTCTCCTCCCTGCAGCACCACAACAGACTTTGACACCAATCCATCTTTGGCTTTCAGCCCGTTGCACAGTCTTCGACGGTTCTCAGCAAAGAGGGCAGCAGACACCCTCAGGGTCTCCTTACCCAGCCAGTAGACAGGTCTGAAAGGACAAGGAGACGTATGTTTGGAGTCCCAGTGTGGACTAGTGTTTGAAAAGAATAGCTATTAAATGGAAGACTTTGTGTCTAGATTAGGATTTCTGTGATGTGGTATCATCACTTTCTGTCAAGGACTGCAAGTTTTTCCAAATCAATACGTTTTAATCTCTCTTCATCTGGAATTATGGAGGCTACACTGAAAGTTATGTTCAGAAATTCTGTGAGAGAATTCAGGAGTTCATCAATTGATTTTAATTAAGACCCATGATATTTCAGTCATATCTGAAGTAATCCTTCAGATATGACTGAAACATTGGGATTTGAGCCTGAAGATGTGTGTGAACTAGCCTTACCAGGCTGTCCTCAGAAAGCATTAAGACAAAATTAGTGATAGAGAACCTTGTAACGTGTTGGGTCTGGGTAATCTTAATCTAAATCTTTCTCTCTGGCCCGTGGCCTTACTGATAACATAACAAACACAGCACATCTTATTTGGCCTTGACTAAAAAAAGTTAATCCACAACCCTCACAGTATTTTTATGGCTCCTGTATCATTCACTGTTGATTTTAAAGTGTTGAGTTTAAAGGTGTATCTGTATTTGGAAGATACAGCCACAGTGAGATGGTAGATGTTTTTATTGAAGGAGACAGTAACACATAATTTGTGTTAAAATTCAATGTTAATTTCTGAAGGCATGGTTTCTGGCATTCTGAATTAACAGCCTGTCATACAGCATACCTCTGGTTTGTTCTAGCCTGTAATCTGCACATTAATGACACATTTATAATTATAATATCAGTTGATCCTTGTATGGTTTTATCTTATGATCATTAGAAGTCAGACTGCACTGTGACATGTTACCTGGATGAGAAAAAAAAACATAACTTATACAAAAGCGCTGATTATTACAGTAACAAAGGGACAGTGTGAGGCAATATTACCACTGTCAGACACAGTGCCAAGACTGTTTACGATAATAAAGAAATACAAAAAAACAAGTATAATTATGCTGATTTTATCCATATTCATGTATACACCTGTGCAATCTAATGCAATCCAATATAACAGCTCTGTTATAGATTCTATTTTCAGTTTTTGTTGACATTGTCAAGAAGGTGATAATTTTGCTTTATGTTTATTATTGAGATCATAGTTGATGATGGTGGTGTATTTGGGTGCATTATATTGAATGGTGCTCCTACTATTTTGTCCACTCCATTAACATACATGAGAGGGGTAAATATACATAATAATAAACACCAGCCATTGTAATGCACTCCAGTAACATACATAATAATATATTCTAATAAACATACAGTAGAATGTATAAAAAATGAAAATGTATAAACTTCATGAATGTAGAATTTATAGCAGAGCTGTTGTATTGAATTAGATTAGCACAGGTGTCCCTAATGAAGTGGCATTCATTAGTAGTTCAGGACACCAACAGGTGAATTTACTAAATTACTAAATGTGTCTCTTTTTTGTTCGTTAGAAACTGAAAGTGAGAGAGAAAGTGCTTCTCTTTTTGGAAGTTTAAATTTTTTAAATATATGTGACATTCATTACCAATAGTTCCACTTGTTACATCCTTAGTAACGGTGGCTCTGCCTGACAACAACTTTATAAACCTGCCTGCGAGCTGAGACATACATTTCGGTTCTCCGACAGTAAAAGCTAACGTGACTATTGAATATCTGACCTGGGATAAATACGTATTCTAGTCAGTAAAATGCTGTCAGAAAAAAGAAAACTCAACTCACTGTGGTGTTAGAGCCATGAAGATGCGTTGGTCCTCCTATTCTTCTTCTTCTTCTTTTTTTTTTATGACGGCTAAACGCCATTAAACAGGAAGGAGCTTTTTGGTGCTTTACCGCCACCATCTGCTCCGGAGTGTGGGCCAGAAAATAGACTAACAATCTTTACTAAAAAGAAAAAAAATCCACGCACAAACACAAATTAATCTACATTTTATTATCAATGCTTCACAAACTAGTCTGATAAAACCCTGTGTCCGTCTGAGCCAGTTTAGCATTTTATCTCTCCTTATTCCTCATATCCTATGAAAGAGCCCTAGCTGTGTCCCTCATGAAATCTAACAGCCCAAGCATCACCCCATGCTCAGTACACTTTTCAGTGTGAATTCCTCCACCCCTAATTGCCTGAAATTATTTCTCATCATCTCTCTCAGTGTCTCATACCTCCTACAATTCAAAAAAATCATGCTCCACAGACTCCACTTCCTGTCATCCCTCACACAAGCCTGTCTGGTGTTTCCCTACCAATTTCAGTGTTTTGTTAAATACACAGTGCATCAATGTTAACCTTGTCAACACTGTTTCCTCTCTACAGTGCCACTTCCTACTCTTGCTTTTAAATTTGACATGGATGATTCCCTTTCCCCTTTCAGTCCTTTCTTGCTGCATTTGGTTGACTCTTTCCTAAATTAAACTTTTAACCTCTGTTTCACTGATGCTGCCTTGCATTTGTATATCTCCTTTCTTTAAAGTCCTATTTGCCAACTCATCCACCCCTCCATTCCCCCTCACTCCTACATATGCTGGGAATCAACAGAGATTTTACCTTTTCTCCTTGATTTGAGTATACCCTCTCTTTTGATTTGATTCTGCAATGGTGCTTTTACAGTAAAAACAGTAGGGGGAGATGCAACTCTCTTTTGGCACAATGCAGGAAATAATACATTATTATGAGAGACTGCAGATACATGATACAGGTAAGTCTAAACAATGTGTGATGAAAGAAAGCATCCAGACATGGTTGACAGACTATCAAGAGGGTGGTCCATGCTCAGATTTCACTGAGGTAGATATATGAGTTATATCCAAACATTTATTTAATGGGGGTGGGTGGAGAATTTACTACAAACTGGTGACATTTCTAAACTGAAAGATAGAAAAGTATAAAGTACTTGCAAATGTCATTTTCAATATCTAAACTTTTAACCTGTGCCCTGCGGGTATTACTGTATAACTTTATTTTTTTTATTTTTTTTTTAAAGAACACTTATTTGCATTACCAGATTTTATTAATAAGACTCTGACCTTTCTACCACCCTTTCTGCCAGTGTGGCCTAAACTAAACAAGGCCATTGCTCTCAGTAAGTTGTACCCAATTTAAACTCTAGGCAGTTTTGTATTATACTCATATATATTCATGTGCATATTTGCCACTTTTGAAAGGCCAGAGTATAATCCAATTATATTCATCCTTTTTCTTGCAAAATACAATAAACTTGGAAAAGTCAGATTAGTTCATAGACCAATCATTGGCTTAATTCACACATTTTCCAGACACGCCATGAAAATATATGTATCCTCATGTTACACACTCATAAATTTGTTGTTCTCCCTCGGTACCCCCCTGGCAGAAAGGGAGTTTTCCTGCTGGTAGTACAAAGGAAGACTTTGGGGCACCAGGCATCAAGCCACCACTGTCACCGTAGACTGAGTGCCAATTCCCCTGCATCCAAAATTTTATCTCTACTGCCAGCTGTAAGTTGTGCAGATACAGTTGAATCGTCCAGCTTTGAACTCAAAACTTTACTCCTTGAGGGCTTTGGACATTTGCAGGGACGTCTTCAAAGACACTTGGTCTTTCAGGACAAAAAGGGGCCATAATTAATACATGTGTAGGCCAGCGAGAGAGCATTGTGGCTGGGGATACACACTAGACTTGAACTTTTGGTGAAATACATGAATAATAAGTAGTTTTACAGAAAATGACTTCAACAATAACTAAAGTTTTAGAAAGTTACTGCTCTGAATACTCAAGCAGGTTCAGAAAGCAACTAGGTGTTCTAGCTCTCCTTGAGCAAGCTGCACAACCCTGAACAGTGCAAGAATGAGCACTAATTGTGGAAAGAAGCTGTAAATATGCTGTAAATATGCCTCCCTTCTTCCCTGTGTATCTCCTCCTATAAATCGAGTTTTTGTGGACATTTTTATATTACTTATCTGTTTTAATTTTACCTTTAATAATTCCAAGGTGACTACTGCCAAACTACAGACTTTTTACAGCCAACTTTCAAGCCAACATGGGGTAACAGTTTCATACACAGAAAATAAATCAGATCACTTTGGGTTTCCTTCAGAGAGCCAATACCCCTACCACAAAACTGCTTCAGGCAATTAGGTAGACAGTGAACTGTAGCATGAAGCACTATTAACTCAGATTATTCATTCTCTTCAGATGACCAGAAGAGGGTTTAATTAAAACACAAAAAGCAGCCTGTAGGCATATTCTGCTGAGTGGGTTCTTACTATAACCTTCTGGAGTGTATCTCAGACACACTGCCAAAAGGCACCAAACAAAACTATAAGTATGCAACATATTAATTTCCTTGTCCATTTAAAATCAACTTAATGTTATGTCACTGACATTATCATATCAGCAATGTCTGGACACAGGAACACAGATCACACAGAAGCACTTTTCTTGACATTGCTGAGTTCTTTCATCTAATTTACAAAAAATAATGCAAACTTTTTTTTCATCTTGGCTTGTGCCAGTGGTATCTCGCATTTTGTATAGGTTCATAAGCTTTATGTAATCTTTATATATGAATTACAAAAATTACAATATACAATTTTTTTAGGTAAAGGTTTTGTTTTTTTGATGAGATGAGATGGGATTACCAGTCACTGCACTGCATAACTAAGTTAAAGCTAAACTACATAATTTATAATGTAGCACATGTGAGAATGGCTCATAATAATACTACAATAATACATCTTTCTCACTTAAGACTTAGGCTCTCACCTGCCTGGAGCAAGTTCCATTTATTCATTCATAAATTTAGTCATACTCCCAATCTCTCAATTTTAGTTAGTGCATGACCATCAGCCAATTGGAAATATAAATTGCTAGGCAGAAAGCACTTTTTCTCTCCCAAACTGGGTAAGCTTTACTTTACTGGAGAGCTCAGGTGTGAAAGCAATCAGGAATACGAATGTCAATGAAGGTACATAGTAGTGAAAAAAAAATACACAAAAATGTAATTGAAATTTAAAATAGAATCGACACCAGTGTTATGTGAAATAAATATTTTGAAATACTGCTTTTGTTGAGTAAACTATAACTTTGTCTGATGCTATTATTTCTATTTCAATTATTGCATTGTATAAATTCATTTTTTTTATGCTGAGGAAGTAAACACTTTAAACTTTGTGCATACGATGACAGGAAATGCACCATAGAGCAGTCTGATAGGTCTTCATGATCTGAGGCACTTTCTTCATTCTTAAAGGTTGAATATGTAGAATAAGCAGAACAACGCCATCTAATGTCTCGAGATCGTAGTCGCAACAACCAAAAAGTAATTCCAGCAGTCGGGTTGCCAGGTCCGGTGCCGGATTTTATTTTAGCTCTAACTCTGTAAATATACCACTTTATCCACATGTCTAACCTTTTTAGGCGAGAAAGTAGCCCTTTAGATCCACAATGTGACGCTAATTTGTCCAAATAATATCTGTTTAAAGTTTTGTTCCTGCGAATTCGGAGCCACTCAAGTTAGCCGTAGCGAGTAACGCACTTCCGGTCATTTTCACAAAATAAAACACCCGTTGCCTTATATTATTAAGAAAACCATAACGATAGAGTTGGTGCTTTTATTTTGACAACAGGAAGCGAACATACCCTCGCTGTAACTGACTTGAAACCACCGAGGTACATTATATTGTAACGCCAGTGGGAGTAGCAGCAATGTCTCTGCGTGTACTGCCTAATCCTAAGCACCGATTGGCTTGTGTGTGGTGTCGTCAGAAGCAGAAGAGGCTCACGGTCGTAAACATCTAGTCACGTGTACTCTGAGATGGACGCGCAGGTCAGGAAATGACGTAAACGGACCGTATATGGTTTGTTATTTGTGTTATTACGTTACATGTTGGACTAAATACATGGAGGTAATTGAGGAAAGTATTCCGGTTTTATGGAAAACGGATTTCATATTTCACAAGAATGGATACTTGGCGAGCTGTACAGAAAGTGCTGAGTCATAAGATGATCGTTGTGGATAAAGGGAAGACTTTGAAGGTATGTAGTATTATAGCTTTTCTCACTTAGCTGAGTGGCTAGCCAAGCTAATCGCTAATACTATTACGGCTGTGAGCAACCATATAAGTCGTGAGTGGTCTTGAATGAATCAGAACAATCTAAGCTTTCCAACAATGTACGGCATGAGTATATATGTTTAAGGGTTGGTGTTTAAAACATTCAGAAGAACGCGTGGCTACCTCCTAACATCCGTCCTGTCCCGTGAACGGAACAGCGTGCGTTAAGAGGTTCATGATCAAATATCAAAATCCGAATAGCGTCAGAAAGTCAACCCACTCTCCACATTTCCATTGCTACCGTTTTGATACTTCATGGTACACAAACAAATAGCATCTCATATGAAAGCTAAGACCCTGGCGAGTTCAACAGTACCATTATTGCGCTTAAAACTCAGTGAACCAGCAGCCAAAGAATACAAAGTTAAACAACCACTTATTTACAGCGACTAACAGATATTCTGTCTTACCTTCGAAGTTTTGTGATGAAAAGTTGTACTTGAGATCAAAAAACGCTGGTTTTAGTAAGTCCAACACGGCTCTACTTGTTTACAACTCCATTTCACCCAGTGCCAGCCTACAGTAGCTGCGCCGGAACAACAGACAACCCTGGCAACCCGCAATTCCGGCCGCTAATTGGCTGGTACAGTGTACACAGAACGTCATTGTCGAACCCATCAAAAAATTTTAAAAATATTAATTCAGACTAAATATTTTTTTTTATGGAAAAGCAATACTTTCATTCTGTACCCCTCAAAAGGCCCGTGGCTGTATTATTTAAAAAAATATATAGCTTTTAATAAATATTCTACATATTCAACCTTTAACTCTTCTTCCTCCTTTCCTGTTCTGCAGCTTTAAGATGTTACCAAGCGTTTTATAATAATCACACAAGCAGGCACATCAAACACTTCTGCTGTTCTGATGTGAATGAACGAGTGATGTACATTGTCTGTTGCATTGTATGTTTGGTCCTGCGTGTTAGTATGACCTTTGAATTAAAGACAAACCACAGTCAGCTGAAGTTATTCTGATCTACAAAACTGCCTGGTGATAAACCAAGGGAGGGTATGAATGTGAGTTTACAACATGAAGCACAGAGGGTTGAAGGTTAAGACTAATTATTAAGATTCAGTATTCTGATAAGCCTGTTGAGACAGAGCTAACCGTTTCATTGTCCATTGATTTCAGAGCCCCATAGAGAAAGAAGAAGAGCAATGTGGATTTGAATGTTGTATAATCTATATAATACATAGTTTAACCTGCATGGAAACACTGAGTAATATCTGAACAAGCACACAGGGCTGAGTTAACAGAAGTATGGAAATTGTAGGTTGGCTAAGGCTCCCTCAGTAGGGGGTCTGCTTGAGGTAGAATTATGCTGATTAGTTTTTCCCGAAGTAGATGAGGATTAGTCTAATTGTTGGAACATCCTCCACTCAAGTAAGAAATAAAACCAAAGTTGTTTTAACAAACTCAGACATACAGTATGAGAACAGTACAAGGAAAATTTCACCGTACCTTTCATTAGAGGGGTTTAGCTTTGTGGTACAGTAAATGTGATGTAGTGCATTTTTCATGATTCCTGATCTACCAACTTGCTGTTGCTATTTGTGTTCTTTATTTCACCGTAGTCATTTAATATTATCTTCAGAACTTAGTTGGTCTCAAGGAACTGGCACTCAACTTTTAATGGGGTATCCTGCTGGGATCAATACTTGGACCACTATTTTTCTATTCGAATCCAACATCAGATTGGGTCTTTTATTAATGAGTCCAATTTGCTTTGATGTCAGCCTTGAAAGTCCTGAATGTCCAAACAATGAGGCTTTTGGAGTTAAGCACTTCAATTTAAAACTTTGGGCTGCTTCCTCCGGACAGATGCAGCGTGGGATAACATTATTTGTGACTATACTCGTGTGACAGCCTGAATCAATCTTGCTTTGGCAGATGGAATTGATTTCCTTAAGTTGTTGTGTTTTTGTTTACATTATACTACATTGGGCTTTATAGGTTTTATAAGCCTGTGGGACATAATGTATATATTTCCATAAAAGACCATCAATTTAGAAATGTATAATTATGTATATGGTGCTCTTGGGTATAATACATGCACATAAACAAAGACACCAACATACCAACACTCACACTCACACACATTGAAGTAGTATAGTGTTCATGTACCCAAATGCAATCAATACTTAAAAAGTCTTGAATTAGGCAAAAGCAGTTCACTGTCATCTGTACCTCCCTACAAGACCTTATCCTTCAAATTTTGACAGTCACTGCACTTGCATCCCCATGGGAGTAATGCTGGTGGCTCAAGTATGATGTGCCAATTCCTTTCCATCTGCTGAGATGCCAGAGTAAGAGATGAATGGTCCAGTAAAGTCAGCTCTGCTTGTTTCCATCTTGTTAATATGCCTCTGAGAGGCCCAGCATAGTCAGGATACCCACTAGAGGCTGATCTCCAGAGAGTGAAACAAGACAAACATGGCTATAGAAGGCAGTGGAGACCTTCAGAGCTGCGTAAATAACGCTGTACAGTGTAGAGGACAAGTTGTTTTCCTGTGCTCTTTTTAAACAGAAGGTAATAGTTAGAGCTGCATTATGCTATAAGTCAACAAGAAGTGTGATATGAGCCGGCATGTTACAAATGCTTGCCAACTTAAGGATCCATAAAAAAAAGATCAGTACTGTATGAGCGGTTGGAGTGTTAATGTTAATACAAATATTGCATATACATCTTTACTTCAAACTGATTTAACTGTGACGGCAACAGTATGCACAGTATAATAGGTTTTGGAACATGAATTGCAGTAGGAGGCTGATTTTATACCTTTGGGGCAGCCAGCACTAAAACCTTCTATTGTTTAAGACCAAATAGGACTGATCAGTCTCAGCTTGGTCCCTGTGTTGTGGTTTTGTAGTTGTATAAATGTTTATTACTAGTCTTTATATATATATGTATATATATATATATATATATATATATATGTATATATATATATATGTGTGTGTGTATATATATATGTATATATATATATATATATATATATATATATATATATATATATATATATATATATATGTGTGTGTGTGTATATATATATATATATATATATATATATATTAAATATTTTCTCAAACTCTTTCTGTGATGGCTTTCACAAATTTGCCTCAATAATATTAGATGAGTAAAGCAATGTTGAAAAATGTTAAAATAAAATTAGATTTTTTCTTATTTGGGATCTTTCACTATGTGAATAACTGGACTCACAAAAAGTAAACATTACTAAATAAGGATGAACTAAACAGTTTGATGTCACTCATTCATGAACATGTACACTCACAGTGGATCCAACCTTGGTCATGTCCTTCATCATTGTGTCTTAATTTTTCTTTTTATACACACAAAGTAGAATGTGATATTGTCTTAATAAGCTCTGATATTGTCTACGTTCAAAGAGTCCTTACTTTTTGAAGACAGTCATTACTATGATAAATAGCTGTTTTATCATAAAAAACAAATATCAATTTCCTTTTACAATATAAAGTGGTGGTAATAAATACTACCTTGGCTTAAAATGTCCAGTTTAAGTTAAATTACTACATTAGTTGACTCATCTCTATGATATATTTCATGGTTGTAATGTGTAGTGTATTTCATGCACACCATTTATACATGGAGGATACAAATATTAGAAAACATACAATATAAAGCTCTTCACACAGGACTGACAAACCATATTATTGAAATTGTAATTAGTTTTTTTTCTTTTACAATATTTAGTTTCTACACATCTGTAAGCTGACCTGTACAATCCTGTCTTCCTATCATGGCCACAAAGAGTGAGAAAAGGTACCTCCATTGAGTTTTTCAGGGAGAAAATGTAGTTTTTCATTGATGAAAAAGCCTTCAGAGTATTACAGCAACTGATAAAGTAGCAATCTCAGGAGGTTAAAGGATGTACTGTAAAATGCACCGCCCAGTCATAGTTCTACACCGACTACAAGGCTCCTGCAGTGCTGAATGTTGTATTATATCATCAGATTAAATACCTTAGTATCAACCTTGTATAAAGTATTAAACTGATGAAAGTAACTTCAATATTTTATTCAAGAATTTATAAAACGATGAAATTATGCCTGTATCTCTCACCATATTTATTACTCTCTGGTTACTGATCTTTTACAGTTCTATCTAGCTAGCTATTATTAATAACTCAAAGCAAGTGGAAACCCATACTTTACGTGAATGTAGCAACTTATATTTATGTGCCCTCTTGAAATGACACAGGAAACAATATGAGGACTCAATAGATAGTCTGTTGGGGAAATTGCATAATTCCAGGGAGAAGCTTTTAGTTTAATAGCAGAATTATTTGAGGTGAATATAAAATAGTAGAAAGTGACTCCCAAATGCATTATGAGACATTTGTTGCTTCTTGAGTGGGGTGTAAATAAAGCAGGATGATGCTCATATTCCTTATACCTTCTGCATATAAATTCACACAAGAAGGTCTTCAGGGTAAATTCCAGCCTTGACCTTCACACATGTAAACACTGTGTCAGGCTGAAATAATTAGCTCAAATAGCAAAACCATTTCCCTGCAGGTTGTAGGAATTGGCATAAATTATACCGTTCTCTAATCAGGTGATGATTTCAACAAGGAAGTATTGTAAGTGTGCATGCTTAGCAAAGTGTTCCAATGGCAAAGGTTAAAAAGCAAATAAAGAGTACTAAAGGAATAAACCCTCTTACTCATGCTGTGTAGCTTTCAAAATTGACTTTAAAAAACAAGAGTAATGAAACTATGACAGATGGTGTGGGAAAGAGATCAGGTTAGTGAAGGCAGAGCCAAATCCAGATCAAAGGCCGCTCTCTCAGCAGGTTAAGCAACAGTCACATCCATAACCCAGGACAGCTGTTTATGATTGAAGAGGATTAGGGACAGTACACATATTTCATCAGGATTTATCCTCCCCAAATTCTAAAACCGGATTGCTCTAAAGCCACTCAGTTTAGCTGCTAGAAAATTTCAATTATTATGCAACTTCTTTCAGTTTAGGTCAGCTGTGCCTGTGTCCCATTTGGCAGATCAGTCATTATTACCCTCAAATGTCCTTCAGGTTTAACAGTGCAGAAATCGAAAGAATAGAAAGCATCTGTTTTCATTTCAAACTGACATAAAGGCTTCTCTTGGAAGTACAGTCAATCAAAATCAACATACAAGGACTTTGAGGCTAGCTATAGAAACACTGTGTGACCCTGAGTCTGTTGTGGACTTTTTACAGTGCAGACCCTTTCATTGTTCACGGCTGTGAGTGACACACAGAGAAAAGAGGTTTATGTAATGCAGCTTTCATCATGCAATAACATCACACTAGTAATGGTGGATCATTTAATCCAAAATGACTTTCTTTCCCACCTCTACATGTGTTAATCAATTCATAATCAAATATTAAAAAGAAGAAGAAAAAAAAACAATAACCAAAGACCAAAAAATATTCAGAATTAAATCACACACCATGAAATGACTTTTTGAAAATGCAAGCTAAAATTGCAAACCAAATACAAAAAATGAGGCAGCTCAAAATGAAAACTGTATTTAAAAAACAATCTATTAGGATATTGAAATAAAGGAGTTTTTCTTTTCTCATTTCCCTTTTTCTTTTGGGCTTCTTTCCATTTACAATTTTACTCTGCCTGCTTCACAGGTGGTGCAGAGGTGGGTCCCTGCCATTAATGAAAGCAGACACAGTGAGCTTGAAACTGGTACAGTACCTTAGAGAAAGCAGTCTACACTTGGCACAGTGTAATATGTCCAATGTATAGTACACATGCAGAGTGAGGGGGAAAGGAGGGGCAGTTTCTTTCCTCTCCTGCTGTTATCACTTTTCAGCTAATGGACTGGAGACTGTTTTCTAATGACTGTTTTCTAATTTGCCCTCCATTGTTGAATGTTGTAAAAGCTGCAATTGAGTCATTAGGTACTGTTCACCATCTATATCAAAGAAATGGTCTCGCTGCAAGGTTGCTAGGTTCATCTTTATGTGGACAATACTATGCGGATGAGAAAGTGCAGCTTTCCTTTTATGCACTGCAACATGCTCTTATACATCAACATGCAAATAACAGGAAAGTCATAGTGATCTTGAAGTCCAGAGCTATAGACTACAGTAATCTACATATCTCCTCTGTCAATGGGTTGAATATCAAACAGGTTACAGGGGAGGGGAGTCACACTTTTTACTCTGGTGAGAATTGCTGATCATCAAAACATCTTAGTTTCAATAATCATTCCTACATTAAATGGAAGCTTAAGGTCTTGGTTTGAAATGGGTATCACTTTCACTTTTGCAACTTATTGTCACAAGAACCATCAAAGACACCGCCAACCGATCAGACCCACCAACATGTGTTGGTTGTCATAAGGTATGGGATTGGTTGTCCCTATAAGTATCAATGGGGTTTCAGTAAAAAAATAATGTGATTTTAATAAATAATTAGTTTCTAAATAATTTTTTAGTTTTTTAAAGATAAAAACACCAAATAATTTGAAATGAACACGACCTCTATGATAGTACTCATCAATGCCCCATGTGTTTAAACCATGAATTTGAACGAGGTGATTATTTGTTTGAATTAGCCTCTGGAATGAGAAGTAAAATGAAGGAATTTACAGTGCTGAAAACAATCTAGACTTTATTAAAACCATTGTTTCGTAACATATCAGTGTATGGAAAAATGAGACAACCATGCCCAACCAACTTCTTGACAAAGATTTTAAGCTAGCTACCACATTGCTTTAGCTTGCTAAACTCAAATGAAAAGCTATTATCTTTGGCCTTTTAATGAGTGTTTGATTTTTAAATGACCAATAACCTACAAGCTTTTAATACAAAAACAACACCAACATGAAAAATTACTTAACTTTAAAAATGACAAAATATCTTGTCACCTCAATGTTTTGTGTGTGTTCCACAAAATGACCAGTGCAAAATGGGCAGAATGTTAGGCTAACTATCTGATATAAACATAATGTCACAGTGCCCCACTTTGTCTGTAATAAGCACTGTGACAACCTACCCATGTGACAACCAACCCCGGTTTCCCCTACAAGTATCTTGGCATCTGGCTCAACAACAAATTTACATTTAAATACACATTTGCTAACTTGTTGGCAAAATGCGACAAAATATATTTTTTGTAAAGAAATAAAACCAGCTTCTCTCTGACTTGTAGGAAGAGGATTGTTGACTCATCCTTCGTATCAGTCCATTATTGGGATATAATTTACAGACATGCTGCTGCCTCCACACTTAGGCCCTTAGGTTCTATTTGCCACTTTGCCCTGACATGTATTACTAGTGATAGCTACAATATTCACCACGGTATCCTTTATGATAAGGTTGGTTAATCTTCTCTGGCTGAGAGGTGCAATAACCATTAGTGTATGTTTATTAGGGCTAGTGTATGTTAATGTGTCAGTGCAAATTTGTTTGCACTGACACATTGAGACAAAAATATGAGACATTACCATGTCTTATATTTTTGACATAGGTTCTGTTATGTTATAACCCCTTACCTCACCTGTAGTCCTCTCCTGTAGTTTAGCCCTTTAGCATTGATTCAGATGGCAACTTGCAAGAAACAATGGATAAGAACAAGTTATTTTGAATGGCAAGTCCAGCTTCAACGCCCTGTCAGATGGTCTAGGTCTACAAGACCAAAGTTATTTGTAGTTACTGTCATTATGAACTGAGTTACCACCAAACTACATCTAGTCTTAAATACCATTGCAAAGCACAGGCAGCCTCATTAGCCATTCCACTTGTCACAACTTGACAATGTGTGAGGACCATATTGAACATATATGCTGTATGATGACCAAGAGGGCAAAACAAATTTTCTTTCTTATACCCCCTTTCCACTGTTTCCTGCTCACTTTATGTATTGTCTGGTTTATTTTATATTATCTGAATTTTATCCCACAGCACAACAAGATGTTTTTGTGAGCTTTTATTTTTCCCAAGTGAGGTTAAACACAATTATATTGTGTGATTTGCTCTTGAAGTGAGGGATCCAGGGAGTGATCTTTAATCAGCACTGAAGTAATGGAACATTTAGCTGGCCAACGTGCCCATCTGTTGCCTGTTGAGCTTGAGTATACCATAAGTTATGATTTGAGCATCAATTTAAAAACCTAAATGTACCCGTGAGGGTTTCTGACAATCTTTGTCATTGTTTTGTGCTGTTAATTGATTTCCAGTGATAAATACATACATTTGCATGACATACGCATTTCTTGTACACTCCTATGAAAAGAGTATTAACACTTAAAAGATATCAGTATAGGGTCAATTCTGAAAAGCCTACCTACTTTATGGACAGTCGTGATTAATTGTGATTTCAATAATTGAATTGATTGACAACCCCAATGTTTATCTATAAAACCCTTGTTGGAAAATTAGCATCTGTCAGATTGATGAACTATCTATAATGACTCAATGGCTACACAAAATATTACTTGTAACATGGTAGAAGCACAAGCCCTCTTAACGAAGAAGGTCATGGCAGATGGATTGGTGTAACTAAATGTTTGCAGTTATTATAACTCAAACCACAATCTTATCTAATACATATACAAATCAGTTTTGTTTTAGTGTCTAAACTTTAACCACTTGGATGGGAACAGACAACCTACAGTATTTTGTTTGGGCTTTTGGTGTTGTTATTTGGGCCCTGATTTGATTTTCCTTATGATTTAACGAGGGTTACATTGCAACCTGACTTCCCTCATATTTGGACACAATTCAGCCACAAATACATACAAGTAATGCAGAGAGATAAGGAGAGGGAGCTGTCATCTGCTGTCATCGTGGGTTTGCTGTGTGTTTCACCTGCCTGTCTGCCCTCTCTCTACAGGTAGTCATTAGCGCAACTATAAAAACACCCGAGGGCCCACGATCTTCCCAGGTTATTTAAGCCTTGCTTCAGTGTTGCTCTTTTATATCTCTTCACTTAGCTGCTGCTGTGGTTGCTACAACTTTGTTACTTTTGTTATTTACTTTGCTTTTATGCATCTTCACAACATTCTCAGTCTCACACATACACACACACATCTTCCACTCATGCACATCACCTGCTACTGACATCCATACTTTATACTTAAAATATTTAATTTAGTCTTTAATTTGGTTTAATTAAGTTTAATAAACAAATTTTTGGTTAGAACTTTGACATGGTGTCTTTCACCTTTGTTGTTACCTCTTGAGCCAAAGTCACAACAATGTAAAATGTAGGGCACATATATAGAGAGAGAACTCTATTTGCTCTCATGGTCTTGTATAATTTGACCTTAAAAAGTGATCTCAAAAAACACAAGTGTTGAAAAGAGAACTGCAGCTCCTGTGTGAGTTTCATCAGGCTGGAAATGCCAGGTGTTCCATCTGAGAGAGCAACATGGGCGAACAGCTGAACAAATACACACACACACGGCCTGTGTTTCTCTTTTGCTGTTGTTTCTCTCTCCTGCTTACCCTATCTTGTGCTGTGAATTTTAAAACATAAGAAATTGGAAGCCATCCAGCGCTTTAACACACACTTTTTCGTCTGTATGCAAATTGAAGGCCTGTTTGGTCTTTGGTCTGGAAAAAAAGAGCATATATAAATGAAACAAGCGGTGATTGTTAATTCCTAGCTTACTAGTTGGTCTGTTGAGAAGTTGAGCGGCTGTAAGACTGTATAAGATCAGAGATTTTAATGTGGTACACTGCAGAGAAAATTATACTAATTTAGATCGATTAACTCCACATAGTGAACACAGTGTCAAAGCTAAAATGGAAACTGAAAAAGCTAAGAAGGAAACTCTCCTTGCTGCTTTGTTCATTAGAGGGCATGTAATTTGCAGAGTGACAAAGGAGGTGGGATATAGCAAGGTGGGGAAATGCTACAAATGAGTTGTGATAGGCTGATACATCATCATTTTTGACACCCATTGTGTGTACAGTTACAAGGCAATGAGAAGTGAATGATCCTGCGAGTGTAAGCAGGTAGCCATTAAGGTTTTGCATTGTTTTTACCTTTGAAATATGTTGATAAAGAATTAGTCTATTAATCTATCAATATTTTCTATATTATATTATATTATATTATATTATATTATATACATAAGCATTAAGGACAATTCCCAAAATGTAAAATGTATTGTGTGTGCAGTTAAAAACATTTTTTTATATCAGAGCAGATAGTCTTGGGTCATAAATACTCATTAGGTGAAGATAGCGAGAGTTGGTGTTGAGACTGGCAGATTAATGAGAATAAAGGAGCCTGTGTGTGTGCCATTGTAATGAGTTGATAATATGCCTAACCCTGCAGAACAAGCTCAACTGATAGAAACTGTGGGACATAAATGTTATTTACGCTTTGGAGGGAAATGGAGGGTAGAAGTTAATTGCGGATATATTGGACTTTATATTCACACTGTGATACCCCCTGTCCTCAGCAGTGTGCTGTGACAACTGGTTATTCATTTACCACTGACACCCCATCACCACAAAATAATTGCCTCTCCTGCCAGAGATAATATGAGATTCAAATATTAATATGATTTAGCCAGATAATGCATGCAAAAGTTTTCTTTTAGTGTTCATGCACAGATATTTTTAGCCTTGTAACCTACAGCCAAACCAAAACTACTCCCACAATCACATACTGTACACAGAGAATTACAGAAGTTGGTTGTTGTTTCACTTTATTACACTGATGACCTTTAACAAAATTTGAGTCAAACACATTGTACATAACATAAACACAATGTCAAATGGGATGTCAATCAGACATGTTAAAAGCTTTAAGGACAGTTTAATGTCCTTCTCTGGGACTGAAAGGAAGCACCCAAAAGAATCAGATGCTGTTTTTTCACCCTTTTATTTACAACTTTGAATCATCCATTTTTTTTAACCATGTATGACCACCATCGTCCACATGGTTGTTATAGTACCTATGATGACAAATGTCTTCTAAGGAGGTATTTTAATTAATTAAAATAATTTTAACCAGCAGCATGATGTTTTCCTAAGCGTAACACAACACTTATCTTATGGCAAAACCCTGATCTTTTTCCAAACCAGCTATATCAGATTATTTTGGAATGCATGGGCCAGCTACATATGTTATCTTTTAATTAATAGGACACAGTGAGTGTTAGACACATTACTCTGTCCACATAAAAATAGCCATTGCTTGTAGTGTCAATACATGGTGTTAACAGAAGAAAGGAGAAAAAACTGAAGCTGCATTTAGAGCTGCAGAGCCTCATTTATTCTATGACAGTATTTCTAGTGGTAGGTGTTATTCCAGAGTGAGAACTAATTATCAGGGATGGATTCATTTAGTCTGTATTGGAGAATCAGCTTGATTTAGTCATGTAAGTGACGTTCTTAACAAGAGGGCAGACTTGCAGCTGTAGAAAAACTTCAGTTTATATATTCACAGCAACCAGAAAATAGTGTAGTCTACACACATCAAATACATCAATTAAATGTTGCTTATAATTTTTAATCTTGTATCTTCTTTGTGTGAAGTTTTGCGTTTAATATAACCAAAGATGACAACAGCAGATAAGTCAAGTTGGTGTGCGGGATCTTGAATACATGATCTAAATTTTATAGAAAAGATTCCTCAAGACTCTTTTTGAGCAAACAGACAAATAATAATAAGTCTACCTCAACTTTGTATTCCTTGTACTTAATCTGTTGTATATCACGTAATTCCATGTGTGATGATGCAGTAGCTCTTTACAACTTACTTTTGGCTTTGAAGTTTTTAAAAGTGTCAAGTGGCCTTTCTTTGACAATTTGGGTGAACCAGCAGGAAAGATAATGAGTTTTGGAAACAGTTTTTAACACCATGAAATAAAGAAGAAATCTCCTGCCATTCCCTTTTTGTGTTCCTAAATTAAGTTTAGGACATACATTCATAATCAACTCTAGAGATTTATAACTTAATCCTTCCCCCAAATGCTTTCAACTAATTGTGTATAAAAGTACGGAGTATATACCCTATGGAAAGATCTTCTGTAGCAGTTTTAAAAGGGAATTATGAACCAGCTAAATGGAATTTGATGGCATCCCAAAGTGAAAAAGAAAGTATTTTATCTGTGGCATGTCAGAGGTCAGAAGAATGTACTGTAGCTAATATGAAATGAATGTGGGAGTGGAAACCCTTCAGCAAAGCAAAAGAGGACATTATCTGCTTCATTAAGCCTCACAGACCAGCACACAACACCATGGACTGTATGATTAACATTGCACTTAATCAAAACGTACCTACCTTACAAGCAAACAGTAATAGGGTATAGCCTGACAACCACCATTAATATTCATTCATACATTGCAAATGTCATTTAACTTTTCCTGAGGTACTGCAGTGTTTTTTTGGGGGGGATCTCAGCAGTCAGAGAGAGTTTGAAATGACTTTGAAACACATCTCCTCCTCCTCCAAGGCTTTTGGAGTGATCATAACACTCCTCTAAAGTTTGTTTCTGGAAGGCAACGCACTCTCAAGTAGATGATAGGGAGTGATCCTGGTAGTAACTGACTGGGAATCAGCAGGGGGAGGAAATTCATGCAGCTTATCTTATCATGCCTCCCACTCTCATCATTACTGGGATCTATTGCTGATTATGCTTATTGCCCAGTAGTGCAATGCCACACTGATCAACCATTTGCATGCCCTTGCTGGCTACAAACCTATATAGTAAGTGCCCTGGCATGCCACAAATCAAAAGAAACCATGACTTGTTATCTCGTTGCAGCTTTTTCCGGCCTTTACTGAGCAACCATATCTGCAGCTTTGAAGTCGGAGCCACTGGCAATGTCTCAAGCACTGCTGCCATCAAGTGAGCGCCTCTTCATTAAATCCTTGAGCTGCTTCTAATTATGAGCTGTATCAGGAGGCCCTTGGTGCTGGGCACTGGGGCAGAGAACAATGTGCATGACACAAATGCCAAAAATCACAGGGGAGGCTAGGGAGACAAGCCTCAACAGACAGGAAAAAACTGTCCATATCTCACTGCGGCTCTACAGTATGTCAAGACTGAGACTGCAGTGTCAAAACAGTCAACAACACTTCTGGTTCTTAACAGAGATATCGGCTGGCAGAACAGCAACGGGAAATAAAGATAAAAAACAAATGATCTGATATTCAGTCTAGCTTATATGCATACTTTAATTGATGCAGCACAGTTTTCTCCTTTTTTTTTGGCTGATGTTTCTATGTCTGCCTGCATTGATGTCTCCCTGTAAGTTAGCAGATCTGCAGCAAGGGATTGTGGGGTGGATTTCATCTGCGTCTTTCATCCTGAAACTCTCAGTTCCCTTGTCACCTACACTCCTAGCTGCTCTATTTATAACTTGTAACCATAACAACTGGTCTTTTCTCTTCGCCAAACGAAACGAAATCCTGTCACTAGGTGTCTATGTGCTTCAGATAAAAAGAATGTCAGTGAGTGTGAGAACGCCAAAACTTTCATCAACGTTCTCAAAGCTGACGTGACTCTCACATGTTAATGGTGATAACTGCAGCTATTAGCAGGGATTTACATTATTATCTTACAGAGAGAGCGTCCCAGTGAAATCATGGCCCAGGTAGAATCCCAGGAACAAATCAGGAGCTCTTTCTTCCTGCGTGGCGAATTGTAAGTGCTGAAGGGTGACTGGCAGAGATGACTGAGGCTTTGAAGAAGAGCAGCGGCATTGTTTTCTGAAAAGTTTCATCTACTTTGCATCAGTTTAAGACACAGCAGTGCTGGAAGATAGTTTTCGGGCTCAGATCTGTCATGCCTCTTTTCGTCAAGGTTTTGATAGGAATAAAAAAAAAGAAAACAAGTCTGATGCATTTCTGAGAGTCTGATTACCAAACAGGCAGCTTGTGGTTTTAAACACAATGATTGATTGCTTCTAATTAAGCAACTAGTCAACTAGTGTGTACATAGACACAGACACATGCACATAAACACTCCTTCCATTATGACATGACACTGTGAAACAAGTTAGGCGGAAGAGTGTCTCTGAGCCATACTATATGCAGCTGGGGAGTATTCACGCAGAAGCACACAGCTCTGGCAGTTCACCCTCTCAAGAGCCGAGGGTAACAGGCGTTTAGCTGACGAGGGGTGAAGCCATTGTTTGACATCTCGCTGCTCCCACAATTCCAGATCCTTTAGTGAGAACTAATTGCTCCCGGAGGGACCAATCCCGTGGTTACACCTAAATGAACCTGACCCAAGTGCATTGTGGGGTTAGGGTGAGATTGTCTCCTCCACTGTCTAACGTTGTTACCTCGTAGGCGTCCTCGTCACAGATCTTAGATCAACTCAACAACATGGGCTTTGGGGGTTGGGGGGACAGGGAGGGGAGTGAAACATTAATCCCTATGCTGAAAGTGGAAACCAAAACTGTTTATTTGCAACAGCACTGATGGAAAATAAGTAAACTACACATTTTGTCTTGTGGTGTAACAGCGGGAAGGATTAAAAATGATTATCGAAATCTTATTATTTCTAAATGTGCTCTGACCTTGTTTGTAATGTAATTTGGAGCGCCTTAAAAGATTATGATGAGATGAGTCACATTCTAGTTCTCAAATTAAGGAACAGAGTGGTCTGCAGAGAGGCCAGAGTGAATGTGAAAAATAACCCCAAAATACCCATTCAATCCATTTCAATGCCAGTACAAGGTTGAACAGTGAGTTGCCAATCTGTCATCCCAGACTTAATAGGACATCAGAATGTTTAAATACTGAGCTAAATTCAACCAGATTTATTTCTTGTCTTTTTTCTCTTTGATGATGGATTACAGCAACATCACAACAAACAAAGAAATAAGCAAACAAAAACTTTTATGAAGAAAAAATGCAGGTAATGGTGCACTATGATCTGTGATTAGGGAATAATACAAGCAAAATCAGTAAATGCAATCATTTCAACACTTTAAAAGTACATGAGGGTGGTCAAAATTGAACACTCCTCACTAACCAGTGTTTGCTTTCTTTAACATTGGTCTTAAACATGAACTACCTCACAACATCTTTGTTATCTATACAGGTGTTGCCTCTATGTTAACACTATATAATGTAAATATAGAACTCAGGAATTACATGTGTATCCTTTGCTTTTTTGACATTTTTATTAAACCATATATCTCATTAATATTCTCAAAATATAAAATGTTTTAGCATGGCATAAGTATTTTATATTTATTATTCTAATAATCGCTCTGTAGAACTTCAACATCTTTCTGCAGCAGTCCAAACTCAGCCTCCCCCCTTATTGAATTAGAGTAGGTGGTTAGCTTTACTTAACTTATGAAATACTAAATGAAAATGGTCAATAGGGGCCAGTGTACTTGTCATTAGAAAATACCAGGGGTGATTTTAGACCCTTTTTAGGGGTTCTCAAGCACCCCTAAAAATAAATAAATTATTATTGTTTTTTTTTTTCTTCTATAAATTATTTTATACAACTTAAAAGTATTTTGCTAGGTTCAAATGGTTTCATTTTGACAGCTTTAATGTACTTTGGATAGTTCTGTCATTAATATAATCTTTAATCTCAGGGTTCATTAACTATCTTAGAGACTGAATTGAGTAGTTTAGCAGGGGGTTTGAACACTTACAGGGCATTGTATATCAAATTCATAAAGAGCTGAGCTCCCCTGGAGGATACCTACCACAGGAGTTGCATGGTGGAAGACAAAACAGTTTTACTATGGTTCTGATGAAACCTAATGGCAGATAAAAGTCCTGTTATGTCCTGTGATAGATAGATAGATAGATAGATAGATAGATAGATAGATAGATAGATAGATAGATACCACAGATAATGATGTAAATCTTTAGCCTGGCTATTGCTAGACCCTACCACAAGTGAGGTAGGGTCTAGAGAGGAGCCGTTCATTTCCTCGTATTTGAGGCGGGATCAACGAATAACGATCAAATACTTCTGTACGCTACTTGACAAACTTACAGCCACTCATATCAATGATACACAATGACGTATTCAGAGCCAGTAGGGAGCAGCGCAAACACATCCTTTTTATGAAGGAAAAATCATGTAGTGCAAGTTTTTGTTCTATTTTCAAAGTGAACTTGTCTTCCAATTTTTTTTAGCACACAATCTACTGCTGCTTGGAATGGTTGCTTACCTCCGTGGCCAGAGTCGCTCTATATGGTCGTCATCGCCTTGAGCCCGCCTCCCTGTTCTGTGATTGGTTCCCTATCTCAGACGAAATTTTGTCTTTGTGGCTATGCTAACTTTCTGAGCGAAGTGGAATGTTGCTGGAAAGAGAGCATGGGTTTACCCAGGCTAGTAAATCATAGTAAACTAGTCAAAGATAAATATCTGCAAAAGAGAAACGTGTCTGCCAGTGGTTGGATCTCATCCATTTGTTCCATATCTGCATTTATTATAAAATTTAAAAGTAAAATTCAGTTGGAATTAAATTAACAACTATTTCAACATTACTGTTGTACTGTATGAATATACATCTGCCATCACAGTCACTTTCTAGCTATATCATTTTTAAGAGACATAAAAGTGATATTTTAAGAATAAAACCTTCTATATTTTACTCACAGCATATTAGAATTTATTATTTATTTTTTACATCTGCACCATAAGAAGAACAACACACATTAAATTAATCTTTTTGTCTCATGCAGAGCAGCAGGGGAATGCTACAGCATCTGTTCTCTACACAGGTGAACACAATCAACTTCTTCAATCATATCCTATCATATCATATAAGGTGGTATTGGTATTATTCCCCTGCTGCTTTTAAGAAGAAAAGAAAACATTAACACCATTGGTCTCTACACAATATCTTCTGGGAGAGCATGGCGGTAACTCCATTGTTTACATTTGCAGAGTAAAAAAAGATAGGTGATATTAACTCAGACATGTTCTTGGTGGGGCTAATGAGACCTGAAAAAGAACTAATTTTGCATTTAATTAAGCTTTCCAAGGACATACAGTATGTATTTCTGGAGAAGCTGAGCTGTGGGAGTATATTGAGGCATCTGCTTTCTCCCATCATCTAAAGGCTCTTTGTTTGTTTCCTCCAGGTAAATAATCTCCACTTTAAATTGTATCAGCTTAAAATGGAACAGCTCTCAAAAACCTTCCTTTTCCTTTTTATTTCGTTTCATTCTTCTCGATGCTCTAAGAATCACTATAGCAATAAGCACAGGAGGATACACAAACAGGATTATTTAGTGTGGGCATGCTGAAAATCAATTCAGTATTGTTGTAGAAGCCAGTAAACGTGATTCATTTCCTGTGAGCCATGCATACTGCACAAAAGCCACCCAAAAACATTGAGCCAATTGTAAAGCCAAAATATCGCTCTTTGTAACATATGGTAAGTGTGTCGACCCATGGATACTTTTATAAAGAAAACAAATGTCAATTAAAGTGCATACTAATGCATATGAAAAATCCTCGCAAACATCTGTTCATAGTATATCTTCATAGCTTCCTTTATGTCATAGGTTTTACAAACAAGGAAAGTGCAGTTTCCATAGCAATACCCTGATTGAACCAATGTTATTCATTAGGGCCCGAGCACTTCACAATGCGAAGACTCTATTTTATCTGTAGGAAAAGCTCTGTGTTTTTTTCTTCCAAAACAAGTGCATTAAACTCTTCAAAATTTCCACATGCATCAGACCTGGTGAAAAATGTGATATCTTATGGGTCCCAGAAATGGCCATGGCAAAATGGTTCCATGGCGCCCTCTAGAACACCTTAAAATTTGTCCAGATGCACAAAGAGTTGGCACACTGTCCGTCCAACAGAAAGTTGTCCATTTTGATTCAAATTTGTGGTTTTAGTACTATTTTTTTGCCATTTCCAGTTTTTATACCTTAACAAAGTCCTCCTAGATATTTGACCCCACCGACTTCAAATTTAGTCTGTATCATCTTAAGACCTTGTAGGCGGAAAGCTATCAAAATCTTTTGTCTGTGTTATACATGGTGGGCATGGCAGTGTGGCAAATTCTTATGTTTCACCATGTAATTTCAAAGCCTTATAAATTCACTCCACATTGTCTGATCTTTTCCAAATTGTATATGCTTGTTAAGAGTCCCGGTCCGAAGATATGTACAGGCTGATATTTAGTGACAGTCAAAGCACTACCTACTGCCAACAGGAAGTAATAAGCATAATTCTTTTACTATTTACCAGTGGCGGCTGGTGAAATTTTTTTTTGGTGGGGCTGGTGTGCCAACAGATTTCCCTGCCTAATCTAGCATAAGCATTCAAATGAACAGTCGGAAAATGACTACAGTTCCACAATAATAATTTAATTTCATAGAAAAAGTAACAATTTACAGCTATAATCAGACTTATAGACAAATACTATACAATACAATAAATGGATTAATTCACAACAAGGGTTTGATTTCAGCTGAATCTATACAAATCAATAGTGAGTGAGTGAATGAGTGAGTGAGTGGAGGGGGGAGTGTCTAAGGTGAGTGTGGGTTGAGAAGAGAGAATGAAAGAGAACTTTTCCTATTAAAATGTAAAAACATAAAACAGATGATTTTAATACCCTCTCTAATCAAGACAAAAAACAGCATCAGTGTCATACATTCGTCACAGCCTGTCACAGCATTCTCCACAACTATATTACAATTACATAATATTACATATTGACAACAAATAACTATATATACACAATTTAAAAGACACAAGAATGTCTCTGGTCCTCTGTGTGTCTGTTCCTCTGCATGTCTTCTCCCAATATTATCCGTTTCTTTGTGGGTGGCTCCTGAACAGGTCCCCTGTACTCCTCTTCCTCAGTCAGATTAGGAACAGCCTCCCTGATCCAATACATAAGTTTTATGAGTCAGTTGTGAAAACTAGTTAGGGATATATTAACCAAACCCAAGGTTGTTATAATTATTTCATCTAAACTTCACAGATAAATTAATAATTTGAATAAGATGACATAAGCATTTAAGGCTACACATAATTTATGCAGAGAACAATTAGGCTAGGCTACATAATAATGCATTTAACATACCTGATAGCCTGCATGCGGTTCATGAATGCCTGGGTGATTCCTGCGATGTAGACAGCATCGAGGTTTCAGTTTCAGTTCCAGCTCCTTAAGGAGAAGTTTTTCCTCCGTCGTCCGTCTTGCAAAAGGGTAGATTAATAATGGTTTAACCGAATTTGGTGGAAGCTGCTCTTGAACTCCGGTTGTCACCGCCATCGTCGTAGCACGTATTTTTTTCCCCGCCGTAGCGTAGGACAGAGTCTGGGAGTCGCAATACGAAAAAAACTATCGCTGGCTCCTCATGTAGTTTTAGCAATCCTAAACCTTCACGCATGTTACGTAGCAGTTGGGCTGAAATTTCCAGCGCCCCACCGGCGTTAAATTTGGCGACGTTGATAGGCCAATTATTCATAATTTCTCCCTAGCAACCATACCGGATTGGCTGTTTAGCTGCAGGTCAGGGGCACTTCTGCCGAGCGCCCCATGAGAGAATGATACACTGTCTGTCAGTGGAAATTCACTGTTTAATGAGTGTCAGTTGGTGGAAATGTTGTTTAAATGATTTAAATTGCATGTAGGCACACACACTATTAAGTAAAACTGGCATTGATTATTTTTTTTTAAATGTAAAAGATATTTTTTCCCCTAAACAGCTGGCGGGGCGGTGCCCCAGCGCCCCCTATGGGCCAGCCGCCACTGCTATTTACTCCAGGAAAATACACCTGAAATTGACTCAGCTAAAATTTAAGACCTTGATGATGCTACTTCCTGAAGCTCATCACCAATAATCATTGCCATGGCAACACATTCTGTGCCATTAAAATACAATTCTGTTTTTGACAGGCAAAGGAGGGCAGCCAGTTAACATTCTATGTACGTCTTTGACATGGGTGTGGCAAAGCGACTCAACAGCGCCCTCTTTAAAATGTAAAAGTTGATACCCCTTCCAGATTAATGTAGACAAATGACATGTGGTATGCATATCTATCATGACCAGTCCAACAGGAAGTCGGCCATTTTGATTCAAATTTGCAATTTTTTCAATTTTTTCCATTTCCACGCCTTGTACTCCTCCCACAGATTTGACTCCACAGACTTCAAATTCACTCTGTATCATTTTCAGACCTTGAAGATGAAAAGCCATCAAAATCTTTCGCCTCTGTTATACCTGGTGGGCGTGGCAGTGTGGCAAATCTCAATGTTTCGCCATAAAGCAGGAAGTCCTCAGAACTCCGACATACATTGTCCAATCTGCCCCAAATTCGTCACGCATGATGAAGACACTTGAATGTGTTCAGGGTTCATAGCCACCTACTGGACCCAGGAAGTCAGCCTTATATGATAAACATAATCTGATTTACATGTAATTCACATGGTGTGTTCTCAACATCATACACTACAATGAAAACCGGGGTGCACAGACCTCTGCATGCCTGCTGTGCGAGCCTTCCGACTGCGTCACAGCCCAACATTTGTGGAGAATGAGGACCCATTAATCGATGTTTGCAGCTTTAATTTCTTTTCCTGGTAATGTATTTTGCGCCCTGGTACTCTGTCAAGTGGACCTGGTACACTATCATGTATCATTAGCTGTTGTAACCACAATGGTCCAGTACAACGCCTGCATTACTGCTGATACTCCATCTTTCTCTCACTTATCAACAAGACCCTGAGATACTTGAACTCCTCCACTTGGGGAAGCAACTCACACCCAACCCAGAGGGAACAGTTCACATTTTTTACCGGTAGAGCACCATGGGCTCAGATTTGGAGGAGCTGACTCTAACCCTACTTCACATTTGGCAGCATGAGGTCATGGTGTGTTGAAAACAACAGAACCATAACATCTGCAAGGACCAAATGGCTCACAGAAATGGACCCAGTAACCTATACTCATACTCCACAAGGTCGCCTGAAGGAGAAGGTCACAAGCTTTCTCAAAATCCAAAAAGCACACATAGGCTGGATGTGCAAACTCCCATGACCCTTAAGTATCCCTGTAAGGGTGAAGAGCTAGTCCACTGTTCTGCATTGTTCCTCCTTAATCGGGGGTTCAATTAGCCAGAGCCTACTGTCTAGCACCATGGCCTAAGTTTTCCCTGGGAGGCAGAGCAGTGTGATCCCCTAATAGTTGGAGCAGTCTTAAAATGCTCCAACACTTTAATAAACTTAATAAAAGTGCATTAGTAGTGAATCTTGGCAGACTCTACAGGCGAATCAGAATAATAATACATGTATCCACAAATTGATCTGAAAATCTGATAGATGTGTTTGTCTTTCATATCTTCTGGTATTCCATATTTATCATAGCCTAAGGCACACTTGATTATTATTGTACATTAACATCATCTTTCCTGTGTGAAGTACATCATGCAGTCCTTATAACTGCTACTGATGACAGAATAAAAAACACTGATTGAGGTATTCAGTATTTCAAAGCAAATCTCAGCAATAAAACATGACCCACCACAAGAAACCTATAATTCTTCACAACATTAAATCAATTTGGACTGCAAAGTAACAGCTAAGTCTAGAAAGTAAAAAAAACTAAAAACTAAACTAAATACATCAAAAATAGTCAAATAAAACAAGCACCCCGCCGAGCTCCTCCAGGATCAACACATGTTTGTAATTGATGTAGGTTGAATGTATAACATAAATACATCCATCACATCCAGTTTGAATCCAGAGAGATAACCAGTATAGCTTACCAATATTAATATTTGAAAGCAGAAACATCATGCCAATGAGAATATTAAGAGCTGCAACACAACCATCATAGACTCATATTCCAACTGTAGTTGATGAAATATTCCAAATCCACACTATAATACCAAACTGAATCCTCAGTGCTTGGTCTGTGGCTTTAGTCCATCTTCTCCACATACCCAGCTGGTAATCCTTTCATGAAGACAGAGATGGAAAAACACGGGGGAAGATGGAGGGCAAGAGTTTGGCATTGAAAGGCTGGGATGAGGAAGTGAGGAGGAGGATATTTGGTGCTGAATGCAATGATGTTTGCCACTGACCCTGATAAGGCACAACACGCAGGATGATGCAGGGTAGAGAGATGACAAACTGAGGACCTTGACCAGGCCTGACATGCAGAGACTCGGTGTCACTTTAACATCCTGGAAAGAAACCACCAACTGAGTGCTCTGTATGATGCTGTGTGGTCAAAACACACAGGGCGCTTCTTCTTTCTTGCTTCAATGCACTTAGAGGCAGAGATACATCCTGCTTGAATGAACAACTGAACCATCACAAAAAGTCTCCCGTTTTTTAATATTGAATAAAAATAATCATTGCTGATGAAACTTTTTGAGTTATGATGGTATCATTGCTACTCATTCACATTTCAAATCTGCTTGCATGCAATATCGACAGTGTCAGTGTGCTACACTTCATTCAGTTATTGTTGTGAAAGGGATCCTCCTAAACCTGAACAGACATTCAAAGTACAAACTGTTTGCTTACTGAACCACACTAGACTGCACTTTTGCTTTTGCCCCAAGAGGAATTTCTGTCAAAATCCATTTTTAGATTCTTTCTCAGTCAGGAGGCAATAAAAACTGGTCTGGAAATGGTTGTTTCAATTATATGCTGTTATAAAACTTACCAAGTAAAAAAAGAAACTGTGTCTGCTGTGCTGATGCAGAATAACTGCATGACAACAATATAAACATGAACTTCTACAGTAGTAAACTATATGATTGTGATCTCTTCTAGTATCAGCTAACACTTCTGTCAAACACTTGAGGCAAGGGCATCAACTAGGCAACCACCATCTCTTCAAAGTCAGCCCTCAACAAGAGTTTGAATGAATAATTAGTTTCAGAGTAATTACATTTTCCAGCATTGTTGACTGCGGAGACCCTCTGACTGTGATCGCTCAGTGCAACAAAACTCATTAAAGAAATCACCAAACGCTCTCTAATCCTGACAGATTGAATCCCCATGGATAATAAATATCCCACCCATGTCCTTTCCCCGTTCTCACAATAGAATCAAACAACATCTTGTATAGCTCAGTAGGTACACCTCCAGATTTATTGGTTTGATTACCACTGAGCCCATCAGTGCTTAAAATTCATGCAATCGCGAATCTGTAAGTTGCTTTTTGAAATGGAATGCGCTCTTCACGACATACAATGGATAGTTTTCATTACTTTAATCTTTGAAGCTACACCCGGCACATTTTTAATGCAAAAATACTCCAGACTTGAATCACAAATTAGAGCTGCAGAACAGAGGAGCATCCCACCATCCCACCCACCCCAACTGAGAGCCTGTGGATTCATACTACTCTCTTCATTTGTACTCCTCCACATGAGAATGCTGTGTGGAGTTTACTTTAATCACATTATGCTGGGTAATGAAGTTAAAACATTTCAAAAAGTCTCACAGCAATCAAGGCACCTGATCATGTCAGAGAATTCTGTGTGTGCAGCTCCAATGAATGCTTTGAAATGAAGTGGTCATCCTCTTTGTGCTGAGATGAAAGCAGGTCAGAAAGCAGGTGTGTCGCATGAAAGGTATGCCAAGCGGAGCGTGGTGTGTCAGGACAGAGAGTGTTGGGTCACTGGCTCTGTCCTCGTGTCATATACTATCCTTCACAGTGGGCACACAGCAGCCTTGCATGACCTTTTCACAAAGCCCTGCAGTCCCTCCGTGTCCACAGTACTTCTCCTTCAACTGTACCTGCTCTGCCACATCCTGTCTGCCTTCTAATTAGCATTCCGCCATTACATCTCTCAAATGCCCAATACAATATCTCATTGTCCAAATGGAACTGATAAGAGCTAAAGAAATCCCTACTGGCAACATGCCTTTTCTTTTATAATCATCAGCCCTCAGGTCAAATGCTGATCCCACATGGGAACATGAGTACAATAAGAGAAACAGGTAGGATTGCTGGTACAATCCCCTTTTATCATGCTCCATTACACAAACAGGACAAGCTAAGCACATACTGGAGTGTGTGACAATGTTATCAGAAGAGATCAGTTAGATCATGAGATGAGGCATACCAGCACTATGCCATATCTATGGTCAGTAGTAGCAGTTTTAGCACAGCAGATGGCTCTAGATACAGCACGACTACACAGATCAGCTAAAACAATTACCCAAGCATCCCTGTAGCATTTTGTTTGGAATCATTCATTCAATGGAGACAAAATCCAGCACAAAATCTTATCTTGGCTTGGGTTTGAGGAGCAAAGATATTCTGGGAATCTGTGAAAGAAACACTGTGGCTGTCTTATCTGTGTCAGGATAAATATACTACAACCACTGGAACAAATGCTGACACTGATAAGGAACATAATGTTCTTTCGATAGAGAGAGGGTGGTACACATTTAACTGGATTGTTATAGATGCTTATGCCATAGCTACTTTCAAGCACTAGTCACCCAACACTCACTCACCTCTCTCTTTTCTAAACACTTATTGTTGCTGGTTGTATTCACCTCTTCAATCAACTACATGCATTTCAGACTAAAAAGGGACAATCCACAGCTCATTTATTACATTTCTAGTGTTTAGTCGACTTGTAAAGGCCTCATCAGCCAGAATTAACAAAGAAATTGTGACTTCAACAATATAGAAGAAAAGGAATGAAAAAGGGTAAAACTTTTGCTTACAATACCAAATGTTCTTGCATCTCTGAACAACAAAGGCAAGGATGAATACATATAGGAACTACAATTCTCTAACTGTTTTGGGGGAAAAAATACAAAGTCAGTCTCACTCTAGTATTTGAACTTGAGAATTCTTCATTCTACCACAAACTTTTAACAAGTGCACATTTTGGTTATTAAAGTTGTCTTTAAAACATCAAGAAAATGCACTTCATTTCCTTCTGAGCTTGTAGCAGTGGGAGTGCAGATGAAGATTGACAGGTGAAATTGAAGTCCTCCTTGCTCTCCAATTTGTCAAGCAGTCAAAAAGAAAACGTATGTTGCTATGTTGTGGAATGTAGAACTTGTTACCTGATGGTCTTTATTCTGTATTGTGATTAAATCAAACCAGAAATCCACCTTTTTACACCCACCTACTGTACAGCAGTCAAATAATGATGTGTACTCTAATTCATTGCAAGCTTGTGAGTTACATTTTGAAGGTTGAAACCCCCCCCCCCGGTTTACTATTATTTTAAGAAAGGTATAGCTAATTTGTATATTGTATAAAACATATACTATACATCTTTAATACCAATTGCATCTTTCCACATGTGTGTCCCCACCCCTCTGATAGCGAGTGGTACTTTAAATTAGGACCTATGACCAACATGAATTCAATAAATAGTTCCATCTATTAAATTACATAGGTGGAATTGGGTGTTTTTAACAGAGGTCCTTCAGGGCCCCAATACATTAGTATTTTTTAGGATTAGGTTAAAATGAAAAATCCATCTTGTTGCCTTCCACCTCTGCTCTGGACAAGTTCAACATGCCTGACACAGGATATTGACACAGGAAGTGCTGATTCATCACATCTACATCTGATCAGTTTACTCAGTCAGATTGGTATGTGTACTCTTTACTTTAACTGTGCCATAAATACAATAAAACATCACTGTTTAAAACTGTGCGGCACAAAAACAAAACATCAAATGGGCAGAAAAACAGCAGTTTGTGTGTGCTGTGCCTTAACAGCATGACACTGGTGGCAACTGTGGAGAGAGGGTTCTGTTGATTGCTTATGATGTATTGCTTTGCAATTTACCATTTAGATGTTTACACTCAGCAGAAGATTAGAAAAAGATGTAAGTCACAGAGGTCTAACACACCTCACTGTTTTATTAACCAAACCCACCCTCCCCAAAAACAAAAACGAATAATGCAAATACATTTACTTAAAAACACCATTACTGTTCTGTTTTAAGTACACATTATTTAATAGGTGTGATTCATTCAAATGAATTCCAGACACTAGTCCTGACCTTGACCAACAAAACACAGTTTTTTTTAGTTTTTTTTTTTTTTTTTGCTGTGTAGAGCAGACTACTTCATCATGAGGATTTTAATGCATCTGTCCTTTTGGTGGCACAATCTAGGCCAAGCACTGTGAGGATGTGACAAGGTCTGCTCAGCTGGCCATCCAACACAGTCTGATCTCAATAGATATCTGAATAAAAAGTGACCAGTCTTGGGAGAAACTTTAGATTTTAAAATTTGAGCCGGGGCATGGAAAGAGGACATCACATTATAGCTCAGGGAGATAGTGAGTTACGTGATCGGATGACTAAAAGAGGCTCAGGTGCTCGAAACAGAAATTTAATGATGTCCCAAGAGAAGACAAAGCCAAAGCAGTCTGACCCTGTCAAGTCAAAGCCAAGGATAGTTACCTTGCCAGGGCACGTGACATGTAAATGGGCTTGTCCTTCTTCATGCTTTGACATTTAAACGAACCTAAAATAATCTACCTCATTAAAATGTTACTGCAACTAGCAAAGTTTAGGGATAAGTGCAATGAATGTGCATAGTTGTTTGGTGTCAAATGAGCAGAAATATGGGCTCAAAAATAGTAGATTTCAGTAAAAGAGAGGCAAAAATGCTGGTGACATGCAACAGTGTTTCTGTCATTGAGCTGTATAAGCTTTTTCTACAGTGACAGATGGTGTGGTCAGCTTGAAAACAATGGTGAAGGACACAACATTCAATATGTCATAGAACATCCCTGCCTCCATCTATATTGACTTAGTGAGAGTGCAACTGAGACAAGCTAACATTAGGCTTATCTTACAATGCACTACATCAACTTTATCAGAGTGTGTCTCTATTCCCCAGATTGAACCCTGCACAGCACCCTCTCATCAAGCAGGTCCAAGGGTCAAATGGCTGCGCAGTCCGCCTCTTGTCAGATTTACAACATATGAGAGGCCTTGAGACACATTCTTACATTTTCTCAACAAAGCTCCTGACAGAGTACGGCGTCTCCCGGGAGATGCAATCTCCATCATCCCTACTGGCCTTGAGGATGCTCCTTGCTTCACTGTGTCAATTAAACTCAGAAAAAAAATCATGTCAACCTAAAATTATGTGCAGCCAATCCCACTACAGTTACCTTTTAACTGTGACTACTGTGCAATGCAGTATTTTCATATACACCACCCTGAATGTTTAACATTAGCTGTGAAGGTGAAATTAAGCACACTTTGACTGATATTCAAAATCAATGCTTTGACTGTATTGATATCAGCTGGCACAGTGTTAAAGGTTAAAGGTTCAAGGTTGGTTTTAACATCTGTTCAGGCCAATTCTGTTTATCAAAAACAAGTCATACAATCTAGCAGAGTATGCTCCAACTGAAGAACTTTTGAAATTGGTTGAACAGCATCTGATACTCCCTCCCCCAACTCCTTACAAATGTTGAAACACGGTGTCAGAGGCTGACAATTTTTGTGACTTACCAAAATCATGTGTGATGAGGTGAGGTTGGATTTCCCCTTCAAGCTATCATTTGTATGTAAACAAGTGCGATGGTATTAATGTCTTCCTGTAAAGATTGTCAGAATGTCTTGTCTGTGTTGAATGATTATCGTGTCTCGCCCTTCTTTATGACCGCAGGCTTTTCACCCTGCTTTCATGTGTGGCTGCTCAGAACAGCTATTCACACAGTTGCCTTCAAATGTGGTCACATGACATGATGTTAAGACAGCTTTTTAAGCAAACACTACCTTGACACTCACCTCAGCACATGGGTCAGCTACCAGTAAAGAGCTCCACGTTTCACATAGGAAATTATGCTGAATGCATTTATATATTTGTTTATATGCAAACTTTTCATCTCTCTGGCTATTGTAAACTAGAAAACAACATAAAAAGCTCTAATGCGTTGTTTCTGTGTCTGAAGGACACAAACAATGAAAGAAATAAGCTATGTGTTAGTTCTGTTTCAGAAAATATATTTTCACTGAGTATTTCCTTCTAATATAGTGCTCACCAGTGTCAGCAATATAAAAATACATAAGAAATCGTATCCCATAAATGTATGAATATCATTTCATAGAAATCACTAGATGGGGCAAGAAATTACTATTTAAGAGAGGGTTTCCCTTTGGCATCTATTTCATTTATTAGTTGCACAATCCCACAAATCCTATTGTTGAGATGAGGGGAGCATAAAGGGACCCTCATTTAATGCCATCAAGAAGAATAACCTGAGTTCCTCGACATACAGGAGAGATGCTTTATATTCAGGGAAAAAACGTGAAACAAAAACAAAATGATATGAAACTGAAAAAACACTTGGAAAATGGCACTTCAATGGAGATATTTGCAGCACTTTGTACATAAATACTGTTTTGATTTCCCAACACTACATTAAGTAAAGAGGATTGTAGTCTAAGTATTGGGGTGTCCATTAGCAGCTGTATAACATAGATTGAAGATTTAATTTCCAAAAGCTTCATACGGCTCCGCAATTCAGAGAAGGCTATTCTCAGCAAAAAAGAAAAAAAAACCCCTGCATGTTCAATTTCACAAACAGGCCACTTAAGGCACCCAAGTGTTCATGTGGAAATGTAGCTATAACAGCATGTTTATCCAAGCAAGTGAGAAGGAAAGACACAGATAGTGTAATATTTTAATAGCATCATACAGTATGACTGAATGTTTTTTAATTCATCAGATCATCTTAACACCTTTCCACATACACTTTCAAATGCAGCAGATATATTTTCTTACACACACTGAATCTCTCGGCTTTAAGTCCATTTCTGCTTCCACAGCCCTGCTCCTCTTAGACTATCCCTGCAGTGATAAAAGAGAAAGCCACTGGTGAGAGGAGTGCAGATATTAGTCTTCATCAGACCAGTGAGACAATGACACTTATGAAGACCTATGTCATTTAATATACATCACCAGCTTTATCGCTGACAATGGGAGCAGAAAGCACAAGCCAGAGCCTCAGGCTGCTCAAGGCTGGGCTAACCAGGAGGTAAGAAGAGAAATCAGCCTTGTCTTTCAAGGCCACCTTGGCAACCGTTGGGAAGTAGAAATGTTTTATTCTGTTTCAAAAAGTAACAATTTATGAAAGGAACACACTCCCTTTATAGCTTTCTCAACCTTTAACATATTGCATGTTTCAAGGTTTAAAAAAACATTATGCCTCTAGCAGAATGTCTCATCAACAGATCTCCCTCTGATTGTGTACAATCACGTCTACAATTGATTAATTGTCGAACTCAGTAATTGGTTATTACTTGACATGTGCACATGTGCTGTGGAAAGCGTTCAGAGATTTACTTTTTCTTCTCCTGCCACAGCCCAATTAAATAATGTCTTCTCTTCATAATGAGTAAAGAAAGAAAGAAAAAAAAACATTCATATATTCTCTGAGGCCTTTCATTAATCAATTTAGAAACGACAAGCAATTATTTCTCATGGTTAAAGTGCTTGCCATCAATCTGGACTGTCCAATTAGCCTATGCTCGCTTCTAAATGCACATTTCACTTGACCTCTTCTGCATGACTGTTGTGAAGTTGCTTGGAGTAACTTTTCAACAAGAAAGTTTAAAATAGATTTAATACAACAGCCAAAGGTTTCAAAGTTCACCTCCCATTTATAATTAATGCAATGGCACAGTTAACTGTAATGGAGTTTCATTTGAGTCACATGAGCAAAATGTCTAAATTCTATCTCAAAACATTTCAGATGCAGTTGCAACATGCTTGGCTGATATATTTGACTGCTGATTACATTGTCTGGAAAAATATAATAAAATTAAATATCATCATATGACAAAGTAGCACACTAATTACAATGAATCAGTGGTTCTCAACCTTTTTTTGGACTAGGACCTCAAAATCTGTTATCCAGATCCCTTACCACCCTCCATCATTTAAAATGTTCCTGGACTTTTTTGTTTTGTATGTGCTGTTGTTTACAAGTTGTTTGTGATTTTAAAAAAAATTCAGTAGCTTTAGCTTGGTACCAAGATTTTCTTTAGTTTAATCTCTGCCTTACTTTGGTTTTAATCTTGTCAGTTTGTAACCGCTTGTGTTCCTCATGAGTTGCCGTAGTCCTGCGCATCCCCTGCACATCGGCTCTGTGTTTAGTCTCGTTCGCTTTGCTGTGTTCATTGTCTGCAACATCCTGGTTGTCTTCAGTTTCTACCAATACTTGTATTTCCCTCTATATTTGAGTAATGCTCCACTCAGCTGTGTCTTGTTCTATGATTAGTTCCTTGTTCATTTATACCTGTCAGTTTTGAGTTTTTTGTGGTCAATATATCTTGGTGGTTGCTTTCGTTGCTTTGTTACTTATGCTATGCTTCTTGTGTGTCAAGCCAGACAGTTCTGTTACCTTTGTCTGTCTACAACCTTAATTTGGAAACAAATAGTTATTATTTCTTCAGCTCTTGTTGCCTACCAGTTGCTGCTGCATTTTTATCCACCTGCCTGCATAATTGTGACAAACTGTCTTCCCTGAATATTAATATTGATTATTATTCTGTGTCATATCATTAGAAAAAGGCATGTCATGGAATGCTAAATAGTAGATTTGATTTAATTGGACAGTTGGAATATCATTATTATTAGTTTCCCACAAAGCAAAAAAGCATTATATTTATGAGATGTAAATATAACGTTAGAAATTAGACATTCAAACTTTAAGTACAACTTGAAGCCACTTCCACCTGTAAGTAAATACCGGGATGAAAACATTGTGTGCATGCTCTCTGGGCCACATGTGTCCATGAGCATGTCCAATACTACCAACATCCAATTTAGCCCTCCAGCTAAGCTTGGATTACATTAGACTGCACAGGTGTTCCTAATAAACTGACTGTAGGCTTACTAACATTTGGATAAGTGCTCATAAACATGCATAAATAGACATGTTAACCATACTACACTGTTCAAATAAAACATTTAAATAGTTGTCAACTCTGTTGGTATGCCTGTGGACTTGATCTCCAATCTATTTCATGCATTTGCAGCACCAATTCTAACAGCCTAAACACAGTGCCGCAGAGGATGCCGATCTATCTCCAAAATGCTCAGATCATGAGTTTTTTAAAAATGTGATGAGTTTGAATGAGGAGTGAGGAGTTCTTCTCCCCTGTGGCAGGTCTGTCCAGCCTCACAAGGTCTTACAATCTAGTGGGCTCGACTGGAAATCCTGTTAATGCAGCACAGGACCTCGAGCTCCTTATCTGTCTTAATCAGAGGCTGTTAGAACAGACAGCAATGAGCAAGTGTGAGATCCTCTCTCTGATCATTACATCAGCTACTTATCAAATATCTGTTTCACCATGCGTGAATACAGCTGAGGGACACTCAAGCTGAATTTCAGTTAGATTACATTAATGATTACTTTTTTTATACTTCACTGGTGCTTATAGTTCCTTGACATTAGCCTTTTATTTCTCATCAGCAAATATTACAAGAAACCAATTACAACATTATGTACACCTAAGTAAAAGCTATACAGTAACAGTGAAAACTATTTGTATTTCCCTGCAATGCTATTGGATAATGGAGAAATGCTACATGTCATCCAAGCAGAAAAGAAAGCACATACTGTACATGTAGAAAACACACCACTTGTTTCTTTCTTGTCAATTAAGTGCGTCTGTTGTCTTCGGCTGAATCTCTATGAAAGTCACAGCACACCATTGAAATGTCATAGTGAGAATGTTTTTGCAAAGATTTAAATATATCTAGTGTGCTGGTGTTGAAGTTGTGCTATCAACTTGTCATCTGCATTGCACTGCAGTCTTACTTTTCGCTGGCAGACGGCCTTTGATTCCTTCAAAATGTCAGGCAAATCAGTTGTTATCTTGTTAGCGAGATGTTCCTAATGGTCTATCTTTAGTCATTCTCTTATGATCCCTGCTAGGTGATTCTTCAACAGTGACACCGCCTCCGATGACTCACTGAGCAACAGACACCAGAGATTATTAATGCTTTTTACAAAAATAGTTACACAGAAATAACAGCAGCAGTAACCCATGGTTACAGAGATGACGTCACCTGGTGTCATTGATCTCTTCCCGACTTCATTTCAAACTTCCAATAAATCCAAGGCGACAACACGCTGTGTCAGGATCTATTGTCTCTAAAGTCATTTTCATTTATAAAACAAGAAAAAAAAAACAATTTCAATTCATTTACTGCCACCCAACCCTGGAAATATAAGTCAATATTTTTTCTCCTGTGGGAGATGTGCCTGACTGGCGTCCCGGCTCATTTGAGAAATGTTACATCATCAAAATGGTTCAGCCCTTGAACTCTCTTTGGTAATCTTTGTAATAAGCAAGGGGAGAAAAGAAATAGAAAGTTTGCAGAGGAGAGAAGCACGGCAGTAATGAACCGGCTTCCTGCAGGGTAATAAAGGTCTGTGTCTAATGCCAAGGGCAGCCAGGCAAGCACGAAGACCATTACAGCTGAGCGGGCTGGCTTACAGCTCTGTCTGGGAGGCCAAAAACAGCTCAGAGAAAGCCTCCGCCTCCACCTGCTTTTGACTGCAGACACAATTATCGTGCGAGGTTGCAGCCAATATTTCCTTCTGGTGCCAAAGGTGAAGACATGTTAGAAATTTCATTTTTTTTAAGAATACCCCTTCTCCAAAAGAACAGGAGGTGAGTGTGATCCCCGGAGCATTTCTTCAGGACAGCAGCACAGAGGAGAGAAGCAGAACAGGGCAAACAGACCACAAAGAGACAGGGCTGGAAGCAGCGGCTCTTTCATTCTCAGGTTGCTGTTTGCAATGTTAAATAAAATAAATGCTCTGTAAATGCACTCCAAATGCATGCTTTGCTCCTCTGTAACTAATATGAAATCAGTTATAGTATGTAATTTAATTTCAAATGATAGCATTTTGTGAAAATACATACATTCTTGAGGCCAGGCATTTCCTAAGCTGACAAATAAAAAAAACATGAAAAGCACTCTAATTGCTAGAATTTTTTTTATTTAGTTGTTCAAGGGGAGAGATGCAGTGAAGAGTCATACAGAGATCTTTCAGCACAGAGCAAAATAATTTGCACAAAATGAGATGCAGGAAGTCATTTGAAATGGCACTGAGGCTTGAAGAGGAAAATTGCAGACAGTGATTTGTTAAGAAGTTCCATTAACTCTGCATTTAATTTTCTTGGACTTTGACAGCACACATAGTTGCACTGTACTGTATCTCACAGTATGATGAAATGAGTCAAAACTAGTTGCACTATAATATATATATATATACATACATAACTTCACAGTGTGGACGATTTAAGTAGAGCAATGTCACAAACTTCTCCCATGTGGCTCAAGGTAAAAGATACAAGCATGTCTGCCTACAAATCCCACATAAAGGAAAACTTCAAGCATAACTACTGTAACAGGAGAAAAATAAAAAAAACACTGGTAGATAGACAATTGCTGAACAGAATAGCAGAGGTTGATATTTTTGTGTTTATTGCAAAACCATTTATGCAGTATTCTTCCCAAACCACTGTAGTAATTGTACATGTGTTACCATCATAATCTTACTATTTATTATAGCATTTGTGGAACGTGTCTGACATAGATCAAGCAACGGCTGGACGGTATAGGCTGGATGAATGCTGATAATGCGCTGGGGGTGGAAGGGCCACCACTGAAAGAGGCAGTGGGCTATTTGAGACAGGTTTCAACTGTGAGGCATGAAATGTGGGATGAATCTTCATGTGAGGAGGAAGCTTGAGCCTGACAACAGTGGGATTAATGATTAAATCAATCTCATATTGACCTACATAACTTAAAAGAAACTTGGACCTTATGAGTTTGGAAGTAGTTTGCATCGGGAGATCTCTTGAGGAAAGTCAAAATTTCTGACCTGATTGGTAGTTGAGGGCTGGTGAGCAGTGACAATCATCAGTGTGTCAGTTGCAGCCAGCAGAGTGGCAACAACAAAAGTGGGCTTAGACTAAGGAGACTGAGCACAGGCATGGATGTGCAGCATCTTTTAAGTCTACCTCAGCAGTCCAAGAGAAGGCAAGGCAAGTTTATTCATATAACACATTTACACAACAAGGCAATTCAAATTGCTTTAAATAAAACATAAAATGCATCAAGACAGGACAAGAGAATGGGAGATGCAGTGGAGATGAGTTGGGTTAGGAGCGTGGCCACTTGACCATAGTCCCTGATAAAGCAGAGGTAAAAATTTGGCAAAGCTGAGCAACTGCTGGAGCGCTGATGTGGGTTTGCCACCACCTTGATCTCTTTCAGGTCTGTCTTCACTTGCCCACTTTTCAACTCTCAACCATTTGTGGTAATCATAGAAGATGTCACTGACCAGGACTTGGAACACAGTGGGGGTACTGGTCAGACCAAAACGCATACTCCAAGCAGGTGTACTCTATTTAAAATAAGGTAGTGAAGTACTTAAATGCTGTTTTCTGCTTGTATCCTGTAACCAGGTGGTAAACTTTTCTCAAATCCAGTTTTGAGAAGATGATGGCTTCATGGATGGGTTCAAAGGCGGAGTTAATGAAGGGCAAAGGATATTTATTCTTGACAGTGAAGGTTGGTGATACCTCTGTAGTCAATGTGGATGATTCCAGCAACCAGTTAGCCATGACTGTAATTTTTCCATGGCCTCTCTTTATCCACTTTAACCACTTTTCATACAATCCAGATCCCACTACAGCCAGTAGAGGCAGGGATATATAGCGTCGCCTCTAGCTGCATTCTGGGTTGGGGGTTAAAAGGGTATGTTCTGGAGATGTTCAGCCAGAAAGAGGGCCTAGTCAGCCTAAGTCTTGGAACCAGGATGACATGGGAAACTAGTGAAGAGCTTGAGCCAGTTCTCAGGAGGGACTGCAATTATGTGCAGAATGCCACATGCCCTGATGATTTTGCAAACTTTTGTCAGATGACACGCTTCACAACTGAGCCTGCACAATTGTGAGAAGCATTATAGCACATTTCCTCTGTGGTCTGCAGGTTTGGAAATGGGGTGAGGAGCCCGCCACTGTCACCTGCAGGTAATAGTGGGGAGTAATTATACATCAGGCTTGAATGGTTCTACAATACATTGTTTATTAGCTTACCTAGAAGCCAGTCATCATACACAGTGCCTGCACATAGTTTTGATTAACATAAACAAATTAATTTTCATATGGAGCTCTTATAGCAATATGAGTGCAGTCAGTTGCATTAATTACAATTGGGTAACTAGACAACACTGCAAACTGCATTTTAATGTTGGCCTGTTCTTTCACAGTGTAAGGAAACCTTGTGTATTGACTACTCATTAATAATGCCATCTAAGACGGCAGGCATTCTTACCTGGATGGTGTAGTCAGGTTGATTTGTCTAAAACTAGACCCAATTTAGCACATAGATCCAAGAACATACCTCTAGGGAATCTAAACCGCCTTATTAGCCAGTCAACATCATGGGCCAGGAAATCTCCATGGTCCCTGGATTTGTTCCCTATTAATCCTTCCATTTGTGTAGTCTTCTAGCAGTACCAGTACAGAGTACCAGAGTTTTAAATGTTTACAACAATCAGACTGATTGCTTCACACATTAGCAAAATGATTGTGTCAAACACAGATTTTTTTATTCATGTCTGTTTTGTTCTAGTGAAGTTGGCCTGCATTAGAGTTTAAATGACTATTAAGTGTAATGGTTGTGTGAGAGTTGTCACTGGCCACCCAAACAGGATCATCAAAATGTTTGTTTGTTTTTAAATTTCAGAAACAAATGTATAAAAAGACATACTAAGGTTAGACTTACTTTCCCTCACCACTGATGCCCAGTCTAAGGTATTCCCTTTAAGTAACCTAATTACATGAGGGATCTTTGATCTATCAGTACTGTAAGTAAGGGGCTGCTGATCTCAAGTGTACTTCTCTGGTGGGGGGATATGCTCTCTGGGCAGATGGGTAGGCAGAGCTGGAGAGGTTACAGAACAGGGAAGGATTAAGTGGACATGAGGGCACCCTGGGTTCTGATCTGGTGAACACTGGCTGAAGGGTCCTGAGGATTTCCACAACCTTTACAGAGGTCGTGATGATGTTGGCCCACCAGGGTTGCCCTAACTTATCTTTGGTATGATGTAGATCGTCCATGTCTGCTGGGTCCATGTTAGCCAGATTGTCCTGTTATAAACACATAAGAGGGGCCCAATTGCAGGACATGGAGAGGGATGTGTGGTAAGAGAAGAGTTTTTATTGTAAGGTAGGATCTGGATGAGAGGCTGATGGCATGTAACGTTCCTGGGACACAAGAAAAACAAGTGCAAAACATGAAGAAACTGAATCATTAGGGATATAAAATAAGTTTGCCTTGAATTGTAGCTACCATTGTGGTTGAAACAACATTCTGACAAAGAGTGGGTAAAGACAAGGTGTAGCTATACTGCAAGCTGCAAAACTGATGAGAGGCAGGCGAGCAGACAGGTGGAGGTGATAATCCATTTGCAGACAGGTGTGCAGGATGAGTAGAGCCAGGAGTCAGAGAACAAGGAAGAGCAACCACGCCAACCCACACACAAGCAAAATATAAACACACAGAGAGACATACAGGAAAGCACTGAGAACACAGGGAAGGGGAAACACAAGGAGGCACTAGGGAATCAGCTGCTACTGTATACCATAACACCTTCCCCTCTTAAACAACTTTAAGATAATGGCATGCTCAGAGAGTGTGCTTAATTCGGTGTAATGAAATGAGTGGCTTGAGAACATGAAATTCTCTCAAAAAGAGTTATAACATCAAAGCTGGCATACAATTAGGCTTTCCTCCAAGTATCATTTATTTTTCTATTACTGTGCCAACGCCATTAGCTGATGTTTCATGGTTCAGATTTCTTTTTGGGTTGCAGTGAACAAGATGTTAGAGGGAGATTTTTGATGGAGATGGTTATATGTAGTTTAGGGTCCAAGACGGTGAGTTGCAGAAAGAGGTGCATCACAATGTGGTATGTCCATGAAATGGCCACTAATATTTTAAGAGCACAACTGTGTGTATTGAATTTTAAATTTAAAATAGTCCTAGAAAACATCCTGCATTCTGGATTTTCTGAGCAGTGTAAAGCTGGAATAAAGAAATCATATTTTCTGAACAGGGCAGCTTTAGACATCTCTGATTAAAATTTGTAATATTGCTCTTTTTAAATATTGTTAGTGCTTAGATAATAAACAACAGACAGGTTTGGATATGTGACTATCCCACTGGTTAAACAACAGCACTCATGGTCAGTTGATTAATCACCTAAAATCACATATGTTCACAGTAGCTTGACAAACGTCTCAAGAGTAATTACTGCTGTCTGCAAGTAGCAAAGGTGGAGGCACCCTGACTTTGACGTAGTTTGACTGTACCAAAGCATCCTCAGACTGAAATATGCTTCTCTGGACATTTGCTGTGCTGTTTCTTTTATACTTGCACATACAACATGTACAACAATAACATTTATTATTCTAGGTTTCAAATCTGCCTCCTGACTAGAGTTGGAACAACCAGTTAGCTCAGGTTCATACTTGTGCAGTATTGGAAGGTGTGCATGTCAACTCCTCTGCTAGCCTCTGCGACATACAGTTGCCTATAGCACTCTTCTCTGCATAAGTCTTTAGATGTCATTATACCTATCTTTGCAAGAGCATAATTCCAACTTTAGACTGTGGTTCATGTCATCTTTCACCAACAGCAGATATTTAACCATGATGTCCATGATTTCCCAACCTTAACCAAGCACTTTTAATTCAGTTTAAACAAACCTTAACCAAGGAGGGTTTGTTGTAACCAGAGAGGGTTTGTTTTTGGAATTACCAAATGAGTTATTTTTCGAAGACACAATACTGTGACAACTTTTTGTTTTAGTCACAGATCAAAATGGCAATATAGACTATAAATGTGCAATAAGTGATGATATGAAGTGGCTAAACAATAGAAGAATTGTTACATGTGCCAGTCATTCAATACTGTAGCTGTTTTTTGTAACTGGTAAAAACTGATAGTACTTTGCCTGATGTACTGTAGTTGTCAATACAGAGCAACTTTTGGCTGTGTATTGATAACTAACTTGATAACAAATTGTGGAAATGCAAATGAATAAGTAGCTGAAGGACAACAGAAAATGTTTGTATTCAAGTTTATTTGAATGCAACAAAACATTGTGAATCCATTAATAAAATCCATTAATAAAATCCATTAAATGATTAACACATAACAGTCCCAGTCATCTATTCATACAGTCATACAGAATTACGGACTGTTGTCTGCAGTTGGTGTCCACGAATGATGTGCCAGCTTCTTTCATACGCAAAGATCAGCTGCTGACTATGACTGGCACTGCAATAAACAAATAATGTAAATGCGATGCTTTTTTTTGCCCTGTGATAAATCTGATCAATAGTGGTGAGTGGGTGACAGGTGCAGGTTATAGCACATGATACTGTGCTGTGTGCCATCTGATGTATTGATATGGAGATTATGGCACTCATCAGCCAAACACAGCGCATGGCTAGAAACAACTATTATAACACAGTGTAAGGTTTGCAGATTGTGTCCAACACTGGTAACGAGCTCACATAGTTTCTCTACACTGGCACTGAGGGATAAAGGCTTGAATGTGCCCCATTAAAAGTGACCAACAATACAAGTTAAATTACTTAATTGTACTGAGCTTTTTATACAAAGCATAGTACAGAAGGATGATTATTCTTCTTAATCATGCAATCAGTGCAATATAAGGCTGCTTTAATGCTGCCCTGTGTGCCTGTATTAAATTATATATTAAAATCTTAATATTAAAATCTCTGTTGTCTGGATCACTCTCCTCTGAAATGATACCTTATATGCTGATTTTGTGCTCCGTTTTGAAGTGGTGTCTCTCCCCTGCTGTTCCTCATTTTAGATGACAGATACTACCTCTTGTAATAATTTTGATAGTCTGATTTAGTGTGTGATTAGAGCAACAAAGGGGCATAGGGGGTATGTTCTGGAGGTTTTGTCACATTTTGATGTAAAACCCTCCGTAGCATCCATCCATCCATCCATCCATCTATCCATCCATTCATCCATCCATCCGCTCTCTAATATATCTTAAAGGCGTACAGGGACAAACTAATCTGATGGAAAGACTAAGCAGTGATTTCTGGCTTCACACAAGAACGTGTCTCACATGAGCAGTGATGCGCTTTTATAGCTCCCCTGGCACAGAGCGGAACATTTAAAAGGCACGGCTCAAATGAGCTTAGCACACTTTATTACCCATCTGCAAACAGCTTAAGTGTCAAGCAGCACATCCTTGGGTTGGTAATGTTGGCAGGCATCCTGAAAGATGAGGGCAATTAGCCCTGAGAAGTGCACATGGGTGGTACATAACCAAACAATTCAAAGCTCTTACTCAAACTAAAGACTAAAATAATGCTGCACTTTCCTACAGTGAAACCTGCATATAATACAAGGCTTAATGCTCATACATACAGTTGTGATAATAGGTCTGAAATTATATCTGTTGGAGTTTCTCAAAGCCCAAAATTATGCATTGTACTGCAGTATTTTTGACTGAACTGTAACAGTGGGACCAGCCCTATGAACGTGAATGTTTGTACCTGACTGACTGAATGACTGAATGACTGAGTGATAAAGTTACACCATTGGTCGTCAGAAGGCCAACAAAGCTAAATGTCCCACAATGCATTTGTACTAATCAGCAGAGATCAAACTGTTGTATTTTTAGCTGTAGAACTGCTAATATGCCACTTTTAAGTTTTAATATATTTTCAGGCAAGAAAGTAACCATTTAGGTCAGTTTATCTAATCAATGCCTCTGGGGCTCCATATGTACAGATATCACAACATTTCAATATATATAAATGAATTAACAGATCAGTCTATTTTGAATTTTATTTTATTTTATTGAGTTATATACATTTGGATTTTTATTACAGCTACATTATAGACTGAATGACATCATTTACTGAGTCTCAATGTGTCAGTGAGGTTATTTTTTGTTGGAAAAAAAGGTGTTATGGAGATTTGAGTTGAGATTGTTTGGTCATACAGTACAGTCAGGTGGTTTGTTGAAGCTGAGCTGCTGGTGTCAGCGAGTTCACTGTTTGCTTTTCCAGTTGCAAAATATGTTCTCTCGTCCTCGAACATTTGTACCCCTGAAACAAACTTTCCAAGTATGAACTACAGTGTTATTAGATTACAACTTACAGTTTAAAAAAATGAGTGAAAGATAATATTTATGACTTTGTCTTTGGAGAATCATCTTAATCACCTACCCCCCAGCTACACTATTCAGGTCAAGTCAGTTGGAACTGGTTGGGGAAAGATAAACAGTACAAGTATGAAAGTGAGTTTGACAAATGATGTGGGAGATGAGAATAGACAGTTATGACAGGTGTGTTACAGTACATGTACCATGAGTGTCCTGCTGTCAATCATCCATTTCAGTGCTGCTGTTAGAGTGATTAGGGAATGTCCAAGTTGCCTCCAGGCTATAAAGAAACCAAAGCAGCCACAGCTCCAGGAGTGTTTGTGCAGATATAGTTTTGGTTTCTTAACAGGAAGCAGAAGTCCATGTTTTCCCTTTTGCAAACCTGAGTTGTCAGTCCAGTGTTATCATGCAGGTAATGATGGTCACTGCCAACAATCTAACTTCAGTCCATGGTTTGAAGGTCAAAAATATCTGCTGATCTGTGATCATTTTTCTTTAATTCATATTATTTTCATATGAGGCATGTTCACCTGCATCAGCAAGGACAGCGCCTTTCCGACTCAAACGTGATTTGTCAAGCAAATTGAGTTTCAGCTGAGACTAGTCCTGCTTTAGCACGCAAGGGGCATCATATTCTTAAACTAATTTATGAACTTGGGGTCTGTTTGTTTATCTTAACCTTTATTTATTTAGGGAATATCACTCTCAGCCTCAAGCAATGAACCTTCACACACCGTAATTACCAATACATACGTGTGCTCAGCAAGATGTGTCAGTGCAAATCTTTATGCAAGGGTTTCAATTGTTTGTAAGAGTTGAGACAGCACTTGTGATATTACATGTTACCTTGGGTGAGGCATTTTTGTAGCAAGTGGACTCTATCAGGCAGCAAGTGAACAGTCAGTTCTTGCAGTTGATGTGTTGATAGCAGGACAACGAGTAAAAAGCACAAGGAGAGACTTTGACAAGGGTCAAATTGTGATGGCTAGACGACTGGGTCAGAGCATCTCCACAACGGCTGGTTTTCTGGGGTATTGCAGGTATGCAGTGGTCAGTACCTACCAGAAGTTGTCCAAGGAAGGATAACCAATAAATCAGCAACAGGGTCATGGGGGCCCAAGGCTATCACTTGTTGCAGACCAAGTACACCCCTTCATGGCAACGGTATTCTCTGATGACAGTGGCTCTGTCAACAGGATAATGCACCCTGCTAAACTGCAAAAAAAGTGTTCAGGAATGGTTTAAGGAACATGACAAAGAGTTCAAGGTGTTGCCTTAGCCTCCGAATTCCCCAGATGTCAGTTCAACTGAGTATCTGTAGGATGTGCTGGAAAAACGAGTCCAATCCATGGAGGCCCCATCCTGCAATTTACAAGACTTAAAGGATCTGCTGATAATGTCTTTGATGTGTTGTCTTCAATGGATTTCAATCCGATCTCCTTATTCAGCAACGTGGTGTCCCTCAGGGGTCAACACTCGGACCACTTCTTTTCTCAATATATGTAAATAATCTCCCATTAAGTCTTGCTAAATGTTGTGTTCAACTTTATGCTGATGACACCGTCATATATACATCCCAGCCTGATATACCACAAATTCAATCTTCTCTTCAGTCTGATTTTACCTCTGTTCAGGAATGGATATCTTGTAACAAACTGCTTAATAAATCAAAATCCTACATCATTATATTTGATACCAAACAAAAACTGAAATCCAAACCTGGTTCCTGTGTTATAAACTGTAATGACGGCTCACCACTGCATAAAGTTGACAGTTTTAAATATCTTGGTGTATGGCTGAATTCAGAACTCACTTTTAAACCTAATTTAAATAATCTATTACGCAAAGTTAACTTTGGTATTAATACGTTATATCGCTCTCCTAACTGTTTTTCATTTAGTGTACGTAAGAGACTGGCCACTCAACTTATACTTCCAATCATGGATTATTGTGATGTTGTATAACAAACTGCTCATAAATCTGACCTTGCTGCACTTAACACAGCCTGCAATAGGCTTTGTAGGTTTGTCCTTGGTTGCCCTTATCAAACCCCTCACTGCACGATGTACAATAGACTCAACTGGCCATCATTGAATGTGAGAAGACATATGCACTGGTTGCAACTTATAAACAAATGTATTAACCTTAATTATCCACCTTATCTACAGCAGTTTCTTATACCATATACATCAATTTACCATATCAGACATTCTCCCCATCTCTATTTTTCTGTTCCCAATGTTAATAAATCTTTCAGCAGAAGATCTTTTATGTTTAAAGCACCAGCAGATTGGAATAACCTACTGGCTAATATCAGATCCATTCCTTCATTTGTTATCTTTAAGTGTGCTCTGTCTTCTCACCTTGAATTGGCTTGCTCTTGTTTTCATTGAAGCTGCATGAACTTTCTGATTTGGTGAAGTGATTGTATTCATTATCTGTTGTCTCAGTTTCAGTGTTGGCCATTGTGTGTATGGTTGTTTTGTTCTGATGTCGATATGATGTTACTGTGGTCTGTCCTTTTTTTCCCTCTCTCTTCTTTCTGTTTGTTTTTTATTTTCTGTATTTTTATTTATTTATTTATTTATTTTGTTGTCTTTTGTATTGTCTTTTCTATTGTCTAGTCTATGCATGTATGTTGAATCAATGTCTGTTTATATGTCTGGACCCCCTCGAAAACGAGATGATGCATCTCAAGGGGTTTATCCAAATACATAAATTTCAGTATGATACCAGACGACAACTTCAGAGGTCTTCTGGAGTCCATGCATCAACAGGTCAGATGGCACGAGGGGGGAATCTATACAATATTGGGCTGATGGTTTTAATTTAATTCATGGATGATCAGTGTATACTGCACGTAAAAACCTTTGGTAGCTCTCTCACTGATAATCCCATTAAACAAAGTCTTTATGAGTCAGACTTATGAAAAGTGTCCATAAAAGTCTGCAAAAGATCTGTTAAACACATACTTATTTCATAGTGGAGCAGACCCTGCTCCAGTATATCTCAGCAGACATCAGCATGCATGGTATGTTCCAATTTACTACAAATCACCTTCACGTCAGAGGTATTGTAGTAAACTCCTATTTATCAACATACTTAAAACTCACAAGAGGACTAAGTGCATGAGAAAATCCCTGCTATTAAGCTAATGCACGGGGGCAGTGATGGTCGTTTAATTCTGCTTAAATGATCCAGAGGGATCCAAGTGCAGGCCATCATCTTGTTATGGCCACTCTCGTCCTCAGTCTGAAAGTGCACTACTGTGAGTGAGGCTGAATTTCTCTTTGTTTTACTGTTTTGGGCTGGAAGATAATTATGAATCCATTCAGTATTGTTACACTCATATGAATTTGTTTGCATTGCTTGATTAGTCTTATATTATCATGGTTTAACAGGGTTCTTAACAAATAATCATTTCCACAACTTCAGATCTAACCTATGATCTTCATCACAACATCTCCTCACATGCTGTGTTTACTCTCTGTTTGGTGCAGATGTGATGTCTGGAGAGACCCAAAAGCTACAGTTTTTTTTTCACAAGATGAAAAACATCTGAAAAGCTGATTACCAGTTAAGTGGAAAATGATGATTATTACAAGTAATCAAGATGGGCTTGTTTGCATATTGCAGATAAGTTAAGCAGCTGTAATTACAGCAGTGGGCACAGGGGCTTTTCTGCAGAGATTACATGCAATAGAAGAGGATGATTCAAACAAGGTTTAATGCTACAACTGTCAAGGGCCTAGTTCCCTTTTAGTTTCCTCTTATGTAACATACACATCTTACAAACGTGCCAAATATGGTTTGTGTCTGCTGTTAAACAGTGTTATTCATTCATTTTGCTAATTTATTTATATTTTCACAAATATGCTATGTCAGATATTTATGTCATCCCTAACACTATTAATACTACATAACATACTACTGCCACATTTCACAGCACATACTTGCCCACTTGATTTGGCAGACAGGCATCAAACTGATTTGAAATTGTTTTATTGCTTTAAAAACATAATCCCGAAACTCATATCACTGTTTGCTTGAGGGTTTTAACACACACTGGAAAACATTTTTTATTTTTCATCAAACTGACAGGTGTGCTGCAGACGTACTCTCTGACACTAGCTTGACAAGTTGCTCCCAAAAAGCAGAGAGGACTAGGATTACAACCCAAACGTGTTTCTGTGACAACCTTTCAGAGTTCACTCCAATTCACTGGAAAAAGGTCAGTGTTCATTACAGAATAATATAAGATCAGATTAAATGCCAGTGTTTTGACGTCTGTCTCAGCTATATTTAAACTGGCATCATGGTTTTCTTGCAAATTTTCTGACACGCATGTGCTGCGTGATGCTGGAGTGGAGGCAGGTGACCACTATATCTCTGAAGGATTTTCTGTCCAATATGTAGCCAAAGGGCCTAGTTTTATGACATTCAACTGTCCCAACCATCCAGCAATCTATTGTTAGCTAGCCGATCTGTTGCACCTGTCACCCTCTGTATTTTTTTTCAGAGGATATCACATCTAGGTCAAAGTAGAGTACTATGAAGTGTCTAATTTTGCTCTTGTTTGTAGTAGTACTGTAGTAGTAGTAGTAGTAGTTTTCTTATAATTAGCTGTGATAATATGGCAGTAATCAATTTATTGTTGTCATTATTTTGGTAATACTTTACAATGCAGTAGACAAAATTATGAGTTACTTAGGAACGAGTGAGGACCAAACAGTAATGACCTGATAATTGATGAATCATGCTTCTCCAATAACTCCCAATGGGGGATAACATACTAGATAATGATTAGTTACTAGAAAAGAGACCGTGAGATACTAAATTATTGGATAATTTGGTAATGATTAGTTAATTAGTAGTTAATCATCTGTAAATCGACACACTCATCTATTTTTTTATGAGTCGTTTCTGATTAACACTGAACCAGACAGCGAGCGACACAAAACAATAACGACCCATTGGTTAAACATTAGTTACTCCTTTTTGTCCGTCCTCAATTTATCCATCATACTGAGCATTTACTAAGTAGTCCCTCATGACTTCATTATTATTATAACATAACTTTCCCTTTTTCTGTATTCATAACAGCCAGTGATATTCAAACCTTCATCGCCCTTATTTGCTTCCATGTTCTCAGCTTATATTTATAACGCAATCAGTCATGTTGTGGTGTTTTCTGTGTCTTTTATTTAATATGTGTATGCTGTTAGACAAACTTGTGATCCAATAAAACCCAAAACAAACAAACAAAAGAACTTGATCAACAGGCTTAGTGCTTTAGCAACTGTTTGCTTGTGTACCGGGTAGCATTTATGAGTCACGATCAAATCACAATTTTATATACCGAAGAGAAACAAAATCTTTCTGTCTTTCAGCACCCACTAACAATCATATTCTCTTGCTATGAATAAAAACCATTCAGTGTTTTACTGAGGGACTGTTTGGAGAGCTATTGCAGACATTTCAAAATGACCTTGATTTGCACTAAAATCTTCGCATAAGCAGGTGTCATTTAAATAAAAAGAAAACTATATAACTGTCTACATTGCTGTAAGCGGAGCATACAAAAATTGCAAGATGTGATGTGTTGAAAGGCAAAAGTTATGCAGTAGGTTGTATACCATATATTTCTATAAGACGCACTGCACAAAAGCAGCAATCCTCTCCCCACCAAATGAGAATAATCATAGGGTAATTATCAAACTAGAAATTCCTCACATTCTGCAGTTGTTTAATAAACACCAGCGCTGTGTTTTTATATTCACAGCAGGGCTTTTTTCCCTCATATAGCACTGCTTACATGGCAGGATCAAAAGCTGTGGAAGGGAGATATCAAACCGTGCCTGGATCTGTGTGGTGAGAGGAGTGTTCACCCTCGGGGCAGAGCAGACAACACCTCCACTTTCATCACCAGCACAGGGCTCCCCATTGGAGCTCAGGATGTTGAACAATACTCATAAGCAACCAATGGGCCCTACTTCTTTAGTTGTGCCTCAAGAGTATTTGTGTCATGCTGCAACTGAACACTTTAATGGTTGTGTTCTCCTCTTAACAAACCAAACAAGTCCCTTACCAACATGCAGCCCTGGAAGATAAAGCAAACTGCTTGAAATTGTTTCCAGCAGCCTCATGCAGTGAGTCACAATACCCTGATGCAGCAATATGCTCCAGAATTATTGACAAACCAATACGATTCTTCAGACTTGGGTGGGTGAAGTTGAAAAGAACTACAAAACTACAAACTAAAAAGTCACAGGAAACATGATGTAAAATCGTGCTATTTTCAGATTGACCGATACGTGTATATTTTCCACCAGTTCCCACTGGAACTTAAAGCTGCAGTGTATAGAGTTTAGTGGCATCTAAATGAAAATGGAATCAAATATTAATAAGTATGTTTTAATTAATGGTCAGTCACCTGAAATGATAACTGTTGTGTGGTTTTGTTACCTTAGAACAAGCCTAATGAGATGAGTCCACCATGTTGCACCTTTACTTCTACAGTGGTCCAGAACACACAAACCAAACATGGGCTCTAGAGAGGGCCTTTGCATTTTTCACAAGATTCAGAACCACCATAGTTTCTCCTACACACTTGGAAGTTTAGGGTAAGGGAGATGTATCATAGATGCCACTAAATCTTACACAATGGTCCTTTAATGAGTCAGAGTCACATCATCCTTATTAAGTATGCTCCTGATTAGGCACAGCACACAGTAAACTGGACCAGCTTTGTATCTCCCAGTATCTAATCAATCAATTCTACTACTTTTGTGACCTAATCACACTTTTTTGCTTCATATTGCTTGACATTGATTTTTCCTCGTGCACCTCTTGCCCCCTGATAGTGATGTCCCTTTTATATGCAAATATTAAAATAAAAAAGTCACATAAATAATACTAACAACATTGGGATATCACACAGAAATAAATACACATACTCATTGTTGCTTAGCGACAGTGAGCCAGAGAGAACTGAACATCTAAACAGTCGGGACAAGCAGCAAAATAGCTTAATGTAGAGGAGTTCAGTCAGCAAGCCAGCAGTCTCTCATGTCTCACGACCCAATTAATACATGTGCCAGTCACTGATTAAAGGTAATACGAAAGGGGCAAGGAACACCTTTCTGCATTGAGAGGTAACATTATACTTGGCGTTTAACATTCAGAGGAGAAAATGAAAGAATGATGGGTTGTGTTTAGATGCATAAAAAAAAAATGACAAGATCGTTATTATGATCCCAAGAAAACGCCTGTTATTCCAAGATCTTAAAATAACAATAAAATAAATAAATAATTATATAATTTACTTTCTTATCCTTTTTCAAAATTTCCTGTCAGTCATCATTATGTCACTCTGTCCAGTTTCCTTTCTTTACTCATTTTCTCTAAACGAGCAGGTGTTTCATCTTAAAAGACATTGGGTTAGTGTCAAAACAAGGCATGCATATTTAATCTTAATGTGCCATATGCTGGAGAAAGACAGCTAACATCAAGCTAATTACCATGCAGGTCTGCAGGGATAGAGACTGTTTCCATGGACATATCATCCTGAGGGCTTTGTTCTCTCATAGTGGAGGAATGAATGCAGCAAAGAAGCTTATGAGGACTCTGTTCATCTGTGATAGATTTATAATTGTCCACCTGCCATTGTATTATAATATCAAGATGAACAAACAGAAGACATTTAATTCATTTGTCATGAAAAAATAACTCTAAATGTGCACTTAATAATAACAAATAATATGCTGATAATTAAGTTGTCTTTTCTGATCAATGGCAGCACAGACATGAATACAATAACTGTGACAATACACAGATTTAAAAAAAAAAGCCTTTGCTCATTTATACAACACCTGACAGTGTTTTTTCTTTGTTAACTATGCTCACATGCTGCAGAACCTGAGCAGGCCGTAGGGGAGCTGTGGTAGAGGAGTCTTACAGAGTGGATTAGTGAATGTGGTGGTTAGGCTGTCTCCCGAGGGTGCTTGCATCTACACTTTCAGAGTCACAGTGACTTTGTTGTCAAGGTCAAGCAAATGAGTCAGGGGGGGATGGCACACAGCAGGGGGAGGGAGTGCAACTGTCCTCCATCCGTCACAGCATGATACAGCTTGACTGTGGTGACACAATGCTACTGAGCCATTGAGGGTTAGCTATATGAGCTGCCGTGGCGCAGCGAGAAGGATGCAGGTTTCATTTAGCTATTTCGTTGAGTTTGTATAGTCTCGCACTGTTGCCACGCTCTTCGCTCGGATGTTTGAGTTCCCTCCCACGCTCCAAAGGCATGCAAAATAAATGGACTGTACACTACATTCAGATTTTTTAAAAAGTGTCTAAATAACGAGGACACTCACCAGTGCACCGTGTCAAAGAGAAGACAAGTACAACACTGTGAGGTCAGGTTTACAGCATGGAGATTTAAAGATTTTGCTCTACATTTTTTTTCGTCTACATTGATGCACAGATAATGGGAATTGAAAAAAGGAATGCTGCGGCCGTGACACACTTTGTTTTTATTTTCCGAGCCTCTCTCTCAGCATGTCATTGGGCAAGATGCCTCACAAGCTGTTTGCAGGCAATTAAGAATATAACAGCTAATACTTTACTGTTGCTCCCATTACAGCTATATCAGCAGTGATATCTAGGGAAAATAAGATGCTTACTGTGTGAGAAATAGTGTGTCCCAGTAGGCAAGCTTCCATAACCACCACAATAGTCAGTGGGATAAGCTAGCACAGCTCTAATTAGTCCAACTGAGGAACTTTTAAGGGCTGCATCAGAGCCAGGAGCTGAATAAATACATATAAATCTACAATAGAGAAAAGTATGGTAATATTCTTTTCATTGTGATCAGCCCTAAGCTGAAGCACTCTTCTACTGGAGCTCTACACTGTGTGAGAGCCTTTTTCTGATAAGCTGGATACACCTATTCAATTTGCTGATTAAAGTCATATCAGGCAGCCCTCCTGACAGCTGAGCTCCTGTGAAAAGATAAAAGTGACTGAAGTCTATGGAATCAGTTTCAAAACACTGCCATTTCTCCACACACCAAAGAGGATGAATGCTGCATACATGCATTAAAAAAAAGAGAAAAGATTCCATATCCATACTGGAAATGTTTTCATTTAAAAATGAGGCCGCTCCTTTCTGATGTGATGATGCTAAGGCGCCTTGAATGATTTACTCGCAGGCTGCCTGGAGGAGAAGAGACTGCTCCATCACTGCCTCCATCACTCTAAAAGCCCAGCAGAAGACCCTGATAAAAGCACAGGAGTCATCACCTGCGTGCCTGCTTTCTCAGTCCACAGAGTATGCAGATGCCTTTTATCTTCAGCACAAACTGCACACCAAAGCCATCGTCCAATGTCAGGAACTCTTGTGTATATGCTGACAATATAAACACACTATACACCATTGACTTCTATATTCAATATTCAGTACTGAGGCAGCAGCTTGTGTTGCACATGAAAACAGATTTATTGGTCAGTGTAGACAACATTTGGGCAGGAACAGACTGGATAGGGACATACACTTTGACCCAAATTTTCTGCCATGTCCCTTTGATACATAACTTAAATGAGAAGATGTTAGCAAATGTTTGATAAAGGATTACATCTAAAAATGTTGATGTATACTATATCACTATACTAGTTGCTACATTCCACATTCTGTTTTTAAAGACAGAATCACTCCATTGACAGAACCACAATAAGGCACACATGTGACATTGTCTGTAGGTGGTGGAGCATGGTTAACATAAATATAACATACTGTATATATTTTACATATTTTCTAAGTGAATTCATAGAATATAGAGTGTTGTTGTAAGTGGTGGATATATTTTATATATAGCCTCTGGGTAGCGCTAGCGGCTTCAGATGTGTTTACTTCAGAAGTATATACTTCAAAAGCTAATCCATTCTTCTGTGAATGTAACTCCTTTAATGAACCCAGTATTTTCAAGCCTGGAGTAATTTAAACCCAAATTTGTGTTACAGAGTATTGACTCTGTTGCAGCTATTGAAGATGATCCTCTGCTATTCTAGCCATTATGCAACTCTTTTCTTTACTCCACTGTCTTTACACAGGTCTTTTGTTGGTGGACCAACCCACGCCTCTCAAGCATGAAATTCCCTTTTAAATGTACACTATACATCAGAATATTTATTGACACATCACATACATTTAAAATGTAATGATGCATTTTATTAGTTATTGATTTTGTCTTCAGGTACAGTACATATATCTAAATGTTTTTTTTCCCTGACCCTGCTAATATTCAAGAAATAGAAACCCTGAGTCTTAGAGGTTACGTTTACTGATTTGCTTTGAAAAGTTACATTTTGAAGGGACTGTAATTGTTCCCAGGATTATGTCTGGTGATGGCAGGCAGCCTGGAGGGTGACGCATGTGCAACCAGTGAACATGCAGGGTCATGAATCAAAGTAAATCAGATTTACCTTTTTCTGAATAAAATCAAGTTAAAAGACAAACTTAATAAAGTGACTGAGAACTCGGCATGTGATTTATGTTTATGTTAGCTTAGTAGCTGATTAATAACTGACAGCAACGGTAATGCTGCAACAAAGTGGCTATCTAAGAAGGTAATGACAAACTGACAACACCAGGGTTGCAAATTACTCCACAGAAATAGGGAAAACTGTGTAGAACATTTTAAGAAGTGCTGAATGAAAACGAGTACAAAGGTAATACATTAAAATTTAAAGCGAGGCCATTATAAGAAACCTGTTGTTGGTAGACTAAATTCATTACCAACTTGAACTCTGCCTCACTGCTTCTGGAGGCTGATAGATAGGATTGCTGCTCATTGCTCTTTTCCTGCACCCACACCCAGAGGACACAGTGATGGATGATTGGCTGAGGACAGCTGCTGCTCTGCCTCTCAGGAGGGTAACTAATAGAACGGGGGCAAGTGGGCCGGTGCAGCGAGTACAGAACTGAACAGAACACCCTCAAGTACAAAGAAGATTTTTATTTCTGATCAGTAGGCAAAAGAAACTGTCACACCCAAGAGTTTCTAATAGCTTCCACTTTGTCTGTGAATATTTCAGACAGAGTAGATGATGAGGGAGGTGATAATGATACCTTAGTGGTCATGCTTCATAACGATGCAGCATATTTACCCCTCTCCTATGGTCACATAAAAATATCCAGCTGTATCACATACTGTAATGAGGGGAAAAATAACCCTGAAACACACTCTTGTAACAGTTTCTTCTTTTCAGTAGGCTTGTGATTTCCAAGATAATAGACAAATCATGCATATTTAATGAGCATCACCTGCTCTGAATTAAATATGCCGTGAAACACTCTTTGAAAAAAAGAGCAAACATCCTCATGTGCTCACTTTGCTGCAGTCTCTCAGTAGGATGCTCCATTTCCTCACATACTAAAGTTAATAGTTTAAACAGTGAGTCAAGTTACAATGCAATGTTGTTAGCTCAGTAAGTGTTATGAAATGACAGCAACATAGTTCATTCGTTTTGTGTTCGGCACCTGTGCAGAATTATGCCAACAGAGCTCAATGATAAGCTTTTATGTAACCTTATGTAATGTTTCCCTCAATACACACAACACAACAGCAGATGCAGAAGTCTCTGTCTAAACCTTTTCTTCTCCTCCATTTCCGACTTGTGCGACTAAATTGTGCAGCATCAATATCATAGTAGAATATTTCTTATAAACTGCTTCTCATTTACTCTCTTAGTAAAGTAAATTATGCTTAATTACCTTTTAAAAAAAAGAAGGTAATCAACAGAACAAGCAACCCTAAGGATAATAACCGTAATCAAAACATAAGTAAAAGATCCATGGACAGAAGGTCTGAGTCTGAGAGCACTTATTACTGTTGCTTATGGTTGGTGGATGAGGTTTGAGCACTATGGTGTCACATGTTATTGTGTAAGATTTTGGGGTCAACTAGTGGGGTTTGAGAGAGCCACAATCTCAAAATTAACAGGAAGTCGCCCATCTGGAACAAAGACATACAGTAGCTCCCCATATAGGCCAATCTAAAGTGTGATCAATTTGGCTGGGGTGTGGGGTCATTACCCCAAAACTGGGCTTTGTCAGAAATAGAGAACTTTAAAAGCACAGTGGTGTTTTTTGTAACTGTTTGTAACTGGCATTTAATATGGTCAATTTAATTTGGCTGCAGCAGAGAGTTGATCTCAGATGCCTTCACACTTTGCTTGACTGGTGGAACACAAGGGCTGAGCTTAATGTAGCACATTTCTGTGTTTATACTGTGTCTGACCATAGATAGTTAACACGTGATCACTGAAGAAATTGTACTCATTCAGCAGCCTGTTTGGTTGAGAAACATCACCTGGGCAACCACTTGTACTGGGGACTCAGCCGGCACAGCATAGGATCTGGATCAAGGGTGGCTCCAGGTGTTGACTGAGGAAAATACTGTCGTGCATTGGAGAACATACATGTTCCACAACCACATAGCTTTATACTCCTCTGTAGCACCCAATGATGGTCTACAGCTGACATATGGGAAAAACCTTGGCAGAAGAAGTTGTGTGACAATAATGAATGATAACATGCACCTCAGCTAGACTGTTTGTACAGCAATGATGAGCTCTGGTAGATGGTATTGCCAATCTCTCAACTTTTCTTCCTATAAAATTCAACAATCCCATTTAATGATCTGAGGAGTGCACAAAGAGACCATGTCCTGGTTAAAAGCACATGTAGGTGACAAAACTGCTAATTGTGTCCTTTATACTGTCACCATACACTTAGTTCTAATTAGCACTGAATCCATTTAGCACATAGGTGAGTTACTTTGTAACACTCATACATACTGCAGTGAGTTCTTTGTTTAATCTGCCATGCACCTACACTCCCTTGAGGTTTCACAGTCGAGATCATAACAGCAGGCACTTCACTGGGTGTGGTAGGATGCAACTGAAGCAATATTAATTTTTTTCTTGCAGGAGCTATACACTTATCACACAGAGCAACTGGCTATGTTTTAGTTGAAACTGCGTCATCAGTTGTTTAACGTGGTAGCAAAGCAATTGACCATATACCAGTGGCAAAGGAACAAAACCAATATTGCAGTAGAGAGTATAAATACCTGCACTTTCTGCAGCGTCAGTGATCTCAAAAGACTCGAAAGACTCAGAGCCACGACTTCCTGGGTACCATTTGCTGTTGTGGTTCCATGGGGAGAGTTGAGAGGATAGAATGGCTTCATTTGGGTCAGGTCAGTCGTGCAGTTTGAGCCCCAGAGTACATTAGAAGCTCAGCTTAAAGCTGAAATAACGCTCTTAGACAGGGTAAGAAGCTGACTTGAGTGCCATGGCTGCCCTGTAGTGCTTTTAACATGCCCTGTGGATCCCCTGGGTTCATTAGAGAGTTTGGGGTTTGTGTCAGAAGCCTTTCTACAACCTGCTGTGACATGGGGAAAATGCCCTTGGCTGATAAACAAAAAGAAAAGAAACTGCCACAGGTAAGGCGAGTAGGAAACCCTGAAGAGCACTTTCTCTGGAAGCCAATAGTAAAAAAACTAGAGAGTAAACTAATATGGGTGTGAAGAAGTTCATAATATTTTATTTTCAGTTAGGCCAAGTTTTATTTTCCATGCAACAGTGTAAGAACAAGTAGCAAAAAATTATACAACTTTTTAAAAGAGAACTTCTGTAATAGAAGGTACCTTGTCTACTTGCTCATCTTTGCAAAGTTATATTTCTGCTGCAGAGTTTTGATTATAGCAGAAATTCTACTTTGAAACAAAGCTCTGCCATTTTTTTCAAAAATCCCACACCGTATCTTCCAGTGATCAGAGAGAGTGTGATTTAAGGTGATGATATGCAGAGGCACCATCCTTGTCTGGCAGACGGCTGCTGCAGTGCGGTATGAAAGTGCTTCCTTTGGCAGTGAGCACGTGTTGCTCCTTAGCTGCTTCCAACTTAGAATTCACCAGAGATAGAAAAGGTCCGCTGGCATTTATGCCAGAACCTTGCTGCCTTAGATATTTATACTCTGTTCAATATCCGGCTGAAATATGAAGCTATTCTTGAAGTTTTAAAAAGACCAAGTCTGTAAAAGGTTTTGTGGAGAATATGTGAACCTAACCTACACCCACAGAGAGTTCATTATTTGTGTTCAATATGAAAAGTTATTGGCCTCAAGGAAATGAGAATGAAAAAAAGCTCTTTTCAATCCTAAGTGAGATATTCTACTTTAAAAAAAGACACAACATTGACCTTAGTTTTCCATACTTGTTACCCCAGGCATGGAATTCCTGTTTTATTCTGAATGAGGGATTCATAGGTGGTAAAACCACTGGGGACAGTGATACATCTGGGACTGACAATGTCTGATATTTTGTAAATAGTTTAGGATCTTGAAAATTATATACATACATAAATCAGGTCCACTAGGCACTGGTTAGGTGAAGCCACTTTAGGAAATCAGTATAGGATTTATTTTATTTTAAGAGACAATATCCCAGCAGTGCAGAATATGAACTTTGCACATCACAAATTGATGTTTGATGTTCTGTGAAGAGTATTTGAGAGGGGCTCAGTCATAATCTCTAAAAGTTTACTTTTGGGCAATGAAACAATGGTGCACTACCAGATAAAGCACTTGAGTGTGTAAAAATGAAACACAACACACAGACACACACACACACACACACACACACACACACACACACACACACACACACACACACACACACACACACACACACATGATCTTTATAACCCACAGAGGAAATTGTGAATTTGGAGCCACATTATCAATCATTAATGGAGATGGAAGCAGTGAAGTGCACCACTCCCCTAATTCAATGCAGGAATCACACACAACTCATCCACATTCTCTTTCTGGATTATTTAAAATACAAAAGAGGAACTCTTTTAACAAACTAACTGCTCAATTTACCATTACAAAGCAGAAAGAACGAACACCGAGGAGAGAATGCCAAACCAAGGTTTCAAATGAAATGCCCCTTTTGAATTATTGCTAAGTTGCACAGACTGAAGGCTAGATAGGTCAAAGTTTTAGCTTACATGAGCATATGTTTTCCTTTCATCTGCACAGAATTGATTGCATTGTTTGTATGTGTGTATCTTCAAGCATAACTTGAACACACACTGTAATAATTAGATTTTTTATGATATAAACATCTGTAACAACAGAAATTAACAGCAAATGGAGTCATGAAAAAGGTGCTTACCCTAGCCTGTGATTCAACCTGAAATCAATATTTAATGTTCATTTTCACCCTGTCTCCTCCTGAACTATTGCAAATTGGTAGCCGGGTGCCAAGCAGAACCTGGCAGATACTGGAGTCAGATATATGACTGCCGGACAAGTGAAGTCACAACTCATCACTTTACACTTCTCTGGAAGAGACAGGTCATCCTGTGGTCCTGACACAAACATGAATCCTCCTCACCCAAATAAAGCCATCCCGAAGCACATCACCCAGTCTGCAGGCAGGTGAAACAGATACCACTACTTAGATCCACTGAGGCCATTTATTTTCCTCCCCAACAAAAGAAGCCACAGGAAAATATCTGAAGTTAACAGGAAACAAGGTTGTGCGACAACAACAAAAAAGAGATAAAACAGCATAAAAACATCGCACTTCACAGACAAACAACATGATTCATAACCAACAGTGAAGTCAGTTGATATTGCATTAACACAGTCTGCATTTTAAAACATTACCCTGAGCTGTCTGTCTGAGCATTTGAAGATAATTGGCATACAGAGAGTAAAATGTATAGCCTATGGTTTACCCATCCTACACATCTTCACGCTTGGCTTGATGCTTTTTGTCCACACCCTAATACTGGAGTAGTCAGCCAGGGGATTGGCTGCCCACGCAGTGCCTTGCCTGTCAATTGATCAGGGCCTGACTCCAGCTTAGTGCACCCTCAGTGGAAACCTCAAATGAGGCGAAGCGCAAATGCATTCATCTTCATCAGAGGAGCAAGGGATAAAGTATCTAGGAGTTTTTGTGCAGCCGTAATAGTTACAAAGAAAGCACTGAAACCTTTTTTTTGTTGCCTTTACTGTATTTGTAGTGCTTGAAGTGCTATCACTATCACATGTCTGCTCTGTGTCCATTAAAAAGCTTTATTGGAGGCTTTCTTCTCTCACTCATATCTAATTATGGGGTGCTTCTGGGCAGTGCCAACCATGTAGACTTAGCTTTTCCAGTACCATCATTTGTGAACTCTTGCGGGTGAGTGCACTTTTCATTTTGAATATATTATAACTATGTAAAACGATATGCCCTCAATTTTTTTTGCCATGTTCTTTTCTGCTGCATCTCTTTGATAAATCACCACTCTGCCAGAATTCTTATGGGCCACGGTTTAAACAGTGAACCTTTGGCTTTGAGGCTTTGACCTCGGATGAAATTGAAGATGTTTGTATGCTGTGTACCAGTCAATACTAACGGATACAACAACCTCTTCAGATGGAGAATCTTGGATTTATTCTGGCCAGTGTAATTCATTAAACTGTTGCGCATGCCCATTTATCATAATCAATCAAGGGGCAGATGGGCCAAAAGAGCAATTTAGAGCACCGCAGAGTTATGCCATTGCTGAGTCTGTAATAAGTTTGAGGAAGATTATATAAAGCAATATTGGACCATGGGGTACGGTGTGTGTCAGAATGTAATGAATCATTCATTACTTGAGATCCATAGCTTACAAATATATCTACAGGTTAATGCAGAAAATTGATGGTAAAAGATGTATCTGAATTAAGTGTGAATATAAAAGTACATTTAAAGCAAGAGAGATCAAGTAGGCCAGATGTTTAGAACATATGGATGTTTATGGTTTATTTTTTAAGTAGTGCATACAAGAATGCTGGTTTCACACTATTGAGCATTTCAGCTGCACCATTTGTTTTTTCAAGACTACAACATCCACATACCGTGATTGACAATATGAAACTTTATCTTCAACTAAGTAAAATATAAGTTTTTTTTCATGACAGTAACAGTATTCTGTGGGTACTATATAATTGGCAACTGCTTGCTCCGGGCAGACTTTGGATCCCAACACTATTGATTATGAGTAACACCAGATGCCAGAGTTGGATGAGCGATGAGCAGTGAGAGGATGGAAGTGATGAGTGTGCCATGAGGGGGTTGTTTGTCTTTTGGCCAGGGAATTGTGTCAAGACTCACAACCCTCAAAATCCATCAGAAGCTAGCTGTCCAACTGACTACATGTTCATTAAAGCACATTAGACATGTGGACACTTCCATTCTAAGATTCTGTTGTATGTCCCTGTCAACTTTAGACTCTTGTTTGTTGAGCATGGTTACAGACATACGAAGAATCTGTTAAATCACTTTTTAAAAGCTCATATGTAAAAAATGAAACATTATAAACATGTATTTTTTTAATGATCATTTGTCAATCCACAAATAACATACAAATGGCACATCATTTTGAGAGTACAAGGATGCTTTCTGAGGAAATCACAGTCTGGCTTATTTGTGAGGAAATCAGTCAGTATTCCTTGGTAAATGATGCCTGATAAAGTCACATTCAAAAGCGCATACACAGATTTCCTGATGCAAAAGTAGGCAACACTGGTTTTCATAGATAGTTTTCAGCATATTTTCTTGTCAGGTCTGCTGATACCACACACAGTGAACGTATCACAGTCCCAACAGAGACATGCTGCAGCTGCTGTGCTTGTGCCTCTTAGATCTTCAGGACTTGGGCGATGTTTTGCCCCACTTACATGCAGCAGCTTTGTGCATTAAAAAGGCTCCACAATAAACTCTGCTTGTGCTGCAGTGGATAGCAAAGCCTTCCTGTGGGTCTGAATTAGTGTTCTTGGACTTGTACCCAGAGTCCCTGCAGCCAAACACAGCCTAGAGAAGAATTTTCTTTGCTGCCTAACACCAGCAGAGGGGGGTGTGCTCAAGTCAAGATGAACAAGTGAGTGTATCAGCTGTGAGCCGGCTGGAGTCTCAGATGCTTCTTAGCAGCCACACCCTGAAATAAGAACCCTTACTGAGAAAATCACTGTGACATTCAATGACATGTGATATTTATTTGAACATAAATATTGTCTACAGCTTGGAACACATTGAATATCTCACATATCCATCTGTTTCTTTTAAATACAGTGAGCTGATATGATGAACAGTAACATAATATCTGTTGTCTCAAGATGTTTTTAAGTGTCATTTCCTAGATGCAGCTATTGCCACTGTGTAAACCTTACTCCTCTTCCTACAGGCTGGTTCTGCAAAATAGAAACTCCTACTAGTGAACATAACAGGTTAAAATATTGATACTTAAATGTCACATTAACTCTGACAGACAGCAATAGTTTACTCCAGATAATAGAGATGAGCACACTTAGCAGTTTGAGATTTAAATTAGTCCTCGTCTGTATTGTGATAGATTTTCCCAAGGGTTCTGAATTGAGGTTTGTACTTGTACTTGCTGTCACTTAGGAAACAAAACTAAAAAACATACTGCCTCAGAAGATCCCAGTGAACAGTCTCCCTTCTGCGCAGTACAGAACGCTAATATTTAGAGTTTCTTAAAATGAAGAAAACAGGTTAAAGGAAGCTCTTCTGTAGGGCTTTATGAAATAGTCTGAGATGAATTATGCACATCCACTGGCTTTTGATATCCATCCCACAGGGCTTTTTTTCTCTTTTCATTAAAGCTCTATTTTTTCCAACTATGCATCCTCCTTTTTTTATACAGAAAATGACAGGGCAAAATCTTTTAGTTCAAATCAGTGCATGATTAAATAGCTTATTGTGTGTGCTTTTTCTGAGGCGGATGGCTGTTCACTGGCTGGTTGCCGTGGTGCTTTTCACATTTTCACTTAATTTGGTGAGGTCAAAGTGTTGGAGTGGCACTTTGATCTCATCACAGTGAAAAAAAGATTTTGAAATGACCTCAAATCAATACTATCACAATCACACACTGAAACTGATGATTCTGTAATGAGGGTTTCTGAATGTGTGAAACAGCTGTCGGAGGCATAAAACTTGTAGCAGGTAGATTCCCACATCTGTGCACATATTACCTGTCTGATTCTGCCTCCAACCTCAACAGCTTGCACTGGAACAGCTTAACTGGGAAAAAAACTGGCAAATACAACCTGACATGAGAAACTGAATATACCTATACATAGCTTGAATTAAATCCAATCACAAAACATGCCTTTCCTCTCTCACACACACACGTTTGGGGACAATGCCACTTTTGGAAGACATGGCATTGATTTTTCAAGGCTCCTGTCTTTCAGTCTTACCCTATCCACGTAATTACAGAAAAATAATGTTACTAATGTTAATAAATGCTTAATAAAGCTGAAGTGGAAACAAGTTGGACACAGCAGTCAGTCCTCAGCTGAGATGTTCCAGATGTCCAGTCCACTTGTTAAAAGTCTGCAAGTCTCTCCCACCCCCCTCTCCCCCTCCTCTTCCTCTTTCACACACACACACACACACACACACACACACACACACACACACACACACAGTGACACTATTTTATAGAAACATCACATCTCTGATGAAAGTAGATGCATCTAGTTTTAACTCTATGCCGCCTCCACTGCAGCTCAGTTGCATTTATTATAGCAGCACATCACATAGTAGGCTACACACCTGCAGCGCGGGTAAGACACTGGTAAGAAAATACTAGTTATAATAATGATGAGATACGGAGCTCATCTATATTAGAAGAGTCTTTAATGAACTCTGACCGTAAAAGACACTCCTCCTGCTCCCCGCTCCAGGCTCTCACTGCTCCGCTCCCGTATCCAGGCACGGGAGGAAATTCACAGTCCCGTCTTTATCAGTATCAGCATCGCCTTGAAGACAAAGAGAGCACTGCAAATGAAGACGTGCTCCAATAGCAGTAGAAGCCGCTCTTAAAAGTCACTATTACTGCAGCCGTGCCCGCCTGGAGGCAGACAGGCACCGGTCCTTGGAGACTCTTCGGGTATGCGCAAAGATGTGAGAGTAAAGAGCGAGGGGCATTGTGATTGGCCGCACTCTTTCTAAAAGCATCAGGCACAGCGAGTCATGTTTGCTCCAGCCAGAGCATCAACGAGGTGGCATCAAAATTGAAGGAGGCGTTTTTTTGTTCTGCACAGTCGGTGTGTTCACGGCGTCAACCATAAACTTGCATCATTTCCCTAAAGAGGCGGACGCGCTCTCCAATGTGCTGAAACAGAGAGACTTGGCTGATCAACTAGTGAGGAAGGGAAGACACTCTCACGCGCTGCCTGCCAGCCTCGGAGCTTTATGGTATTTAGGAGTCCCGACAAGGTAAGTCCAATAAAATGGAGATACGCTTTTTTTAGTCATGTCTTATTGCATTTCAGCCTCTAAAGCCCCTAGCGTCCACTCCAGGCTTTTAATTGACTTCATTTGTTGTCCCGAGTGTCTGCATGTTTATTTTAAAGTTTGATCACACAGATTGGGTATAGCTAAAAAAGTTTCACTATCCATCACTGTTGAATGTTGTTGAGTAGGATTGACCTACAGATGTCTCAGATTGCCTGTTGAATTATATCTTTACACTCGCCATCACTGTTATTATTTTGCTCCGCTTGGGATTTTTTTTTTTTTTTTTTTTGGCTTTCAAAATCAATTTATGTGTCTTGTGTTCAAGTAAAAACTTTGTAATTGATGATGACGATCAGTGATCCAAATATGATCCAAATACAATGCATACAGCGTGATCTAAGACTGCTTACTGCATTGTATGATATTCTTGTGATGTGTAGATATATTAATGTGCAGTAAAGAGTATTTGTATTGGAGCAGTGGATGGAGGTGGGTACCAGTAGTTTTTGTTGCTCTTCCACAACATAACTTCACCCAGCTCTGTGTTGTTGTTGTTTTTTATTATCTTGGCTCCGCTTGTGGTTTCCTTGGCTTCCAAAATCAATTCACATGTTGTACCCTTAAAGAAAAGCTTTGTAATTGATGATGAGGTTTACTGGTCCATTCACACAGTTGTTAATGATTTTTTCATTTATTCTATCATGTCAAACCTGTGGCGGGAGTACAGAATAGAAATAATCAGGACACTGTTTTGTGTGTGCTGTTGTTGGAGTGTCACATAGAGTTGGTGTGTTCACTAGACTATAAAAATAGTGACTGCGCGCCAACTGGCCTCAGGCGTATTTCGGGTTAAGCCTCTTTTATAGCGCAAATTATTTTGCTCCAGCATCTTGAACACAACCTTAAGCTTTGTAGTGACTTTAAAACTCTACTTTCCAATTGTCTAAAGAAATCCACATAAAATCAGCAATATACTGTACTGATTGTCCAATTAGAAGGTTTGGATTATTCCGACATTATTTGAGATTAACACATTTCCTACTTGTTTTCCTCTGATTTGTCGTTTTTTACTGAGCATCAGTGGTCAATTAAAAAAGATTGTTTTGAGAGATTAAACTCTAAATGATCTTAAACAGTGTTGTAATTGCAAGTACTGGGACTTACTTGCTTTAATCAATTACCCTGTCGAGCTGAGAGGGAGCGTGGGTGTCATCAAAGGAGAACAAGGCTCCTTTGAGTTGGGAAAGTTGTGGCTGAATGACTTAAATTACAATTAACACTTGATTTCAAAGCCACCTTTAACTCAGTCTTGTATTGCTCAAACCAATCAGTCTTTAACACGTTATATTAAAATATCATCAAACTACTGTAGTCAGGAGATCTAACATTTACTGAATACAGCTTTTTTTAAGTCCCACTGCTGTTTAGAAGCTAGTTTTGTATTGTTCTTATAAGTTCAACACCTCACATGGACAGAGACTTAAACTTAAACTTAAATCTTACATGTCTACTAGAGAAGAAATGTCCTTAAGGTAGCTCAATTTTGTAATTAAGGCAGAAGGCAGGTGTATTTTGGCTTGAAAAGGTTGTTTGATGTACTTGACCAGTGTGCCATGCGGAAGACAGATTTTGATATTCATTCCTCATGCAAAGACAAACCCTCCACAAGATCATAAACAGAGCTGTAATTGCTAGTAAGTTTGCTCGGCGGCTTTAATCAATTACTGCGCTATCCTCCATGAAGAGAGATGGGGAGCGCAGGTGTCATCAAAGCAGAATGAGCCTCCTTTGAGGTGGGAAATGCGAGACTCAATGACTTCACTCAGCTGGGTCACTGGACACACAGCAGAGCTTTGACGCGTACAAATTGTGCTTGAAGATGCTGTGTTCATCCTGGGAGGCTCAGCGGCTGGCAGGGGACCAGCAGAGCAGGGACATTGCACTCCAGATGGCCCAGAGAGGCCAGAGGAAGAGAGCTGTCCAAGCCCAGCTGGGAGTAAGGGAAGCTGGACTGCCGGTAGTGTGTGTGTGTGTGTGTGTGTGTGTGTGTGTGTGTGTGTGTGTGTGTGTGTGTGTGTGTGTGTATGTGACTGTGGAAGGGAGACGGGATGAGAGAAACGGTAAAAGACAAGAGAGAAAGAGGTTTGTATGAGGGTGTGTACGTTTCGAAAGAGTGATTGGGAGAGAAAGGGTGGGTGAGAGAGAGCGAAAGAGGGAGAGAAAATGAGAGCAAATGAAAAAGGCGCCTCTGTGTGTGTGCATGCATGGAAGTAGTGATAGGAAAAGTGTGGGAGGGAGAAGAAATAAAAGAGAAGATGAAGGAGCTTGGGTGTGTGTGTGTATGTGTATGTGTGTTTGTGTATTGAAGGAGTGACAGGGAAGCAGAAAGGGTTGGAGATGCAGAAAATGAAAGAGAGAAAGAAACAGGCACATGTCTGTGTCAGTGTGTGGGAGGGAGAGAAAATGAAACTGGAAGAAGCAGGCATGTGTGTGTCTGCGTGTTTGTGTGTGATTGTGGAGAACGCATTACTGGGGAAGAGAAAAGGCAGGAGGGACCGAAAACAAGAAACAAGGGGAAAAAAAGGGAATGTGTGTGTCCCAGGGAAAGTGAGCCTTAATAGGGGTGAGAGAAAGCTAAAAAACACATGATCAAGCTGTTTTGGGGACAGGTGTAGTGTGTGTGTGTGTGTGTGTGTGTGTGTGTGTGTGTGTGTGTGTGTGTGTGGGTGTGGGTGGGTGGGTGGGTGTGTGTTTGTGGGTGTGTGTGTGTGGGTGGGCAGGTGGGGAGTTACACACATTAATACTGACAATCAAAAGCTGCACAGAGAAGACAGGTAAAAGGGAATGTGACCTTAAGCATTTTCCTTCAGCTCTGACCTCTGACTGTGTGATCCACTTCACTCCCATGCTTGTACAGGAACTGTGTGACGCACAGCGGTCATTGTGTATGTGCTTTATGGCGCGTAGCTTCGGGCACATGACCTCCAGCTGTGAGCTCAGAATCTGATATTCACTCCTTGGTCTGATTGACAAGAAGCATTACATGTGGGACCCCCCCCCCCCCCTCTTTTTGTTTTATTTTAATTTTACTGCATGTTACATCTTCGAGATGTCTCACTCCTTTCAAAGTGAAGCCACCTGAGAAGGAGCGCAGAGCACATGACAACAAACACACATCAGCTTCAGAGAGATAACTTTGCCTCATTTTTTCCATTTGGGAATCCGCTAGAGAACAGATGGAGAGAAAGCGTGCTCTTTTCATTCTGCCACATCTGCTCTGTGATGGAATGGAGCATGATCTGCACTTTGATCACAATGAATTATTCCTATCCCTGGCTATAAATATGGTCTGTCTTCAGCACCCAATCTCTCTCTCTCTCTCTCTCTCTCTCTCTCTCTCTCTCTCTCCTTAAACTAGGAATCTGTGCTCGCCTCAGAGTGCTTCTCTCCTGAGACTGTCACAGCGGGCGTATTGCAGCTCTGGTATTCTTCCTCACACTGTGAATGAACCAGAAGCCCTACCTCAGTAGAAGCATTTATTGTAGAAGACTGTTTCTCACCAGGAAGATTTATAGACTCAATACAATACGGTAATAGCACTATTTTGTGCAAAGAATTGCATATAAGAAACCACAAAAGGGCTTTGTGTTTGGATGAGGCTGTTTTTCTTTATTTTTCCTTTTGTACAAGAAAACCCACAAATTGACCAAAACAGTTACCACCTCTGTCTGTGGCACTCAGACTCGAGTATATCAATTTCTATACTGACAAACAAAACACAAGATATATTTAGTAAAAGGTTAAAACATGTGGACACTGAAATGTTTGGCAATAATTACTCAAGCGAATCTCAAACAACCTTGTCATTTAAGCTCCATTTAGAGGAAACTGGTAAAGTCTTTGCCAGATTTGTGTGTTTCTTGTACGAAGTGGAGAGTGAGAAGAGCAAGATTCTCAAGATTCAGGGCATAAAAGGCTAACCCTTTAATTTACAGACGCTTATTTATGTAGTTCACATAACTACTACAGTTATCAATTATCTTATCCTGTATGCCATACCACTTACTGTACTATAGTTGATTCCTTTATAATTAACCTATCAATGTTAATCTGTAATTGCCCAATACTTTATAATAATTTTCTGTAATTCTACTTCTACAGCTTGTTACTGTATTGATTTCCTCACAGTTTCTTTACATTACTACATAATTAATGGTCTGTAAATTAAAGGGTTATCAACCAGTTTGAACACACAAAGGCAGGTGAGGCACTGACTCTTAGGTGAGATCTGATGTCATAGTGAAATCATGGAGTAGCTGTTAGTGGCATAAAGTGAGAGTGAAACATAAGTACACTTTTAATTATCTCATATTTACTGATCATGAACACAACAACATGTAAAATATCAGTTTAAATGAAACAAAAAAGAACCACCACACGAGTTACAGTTGGGGATAATTATACACGGACAGGCCTTGTTATTAGGATAAGTTCATCGGTTTTGGTCTATTTGTGGTATTTGTTGGCAATAAGGAAAAATTCACAGGTCTTACATGAGCATTTTTGACCATGACTCAACATAAAACACATGCCTATGAAAGCACAATTTATTATTTCTGTTGTAAAGTTGAACATTTTGGATATATATTTTATGAAGTTGGTGTTGTATGATTCATTGCCTGATTAAAATAGAAAACTGGGAGGTAGACCATAATTCATTGGAACACCGCCAAACCAGACTTAGCCAGCTGTACTGGGATTGACTTTGTTAATACATCATGTCTGATTCACAGAGCTGACTAAAAGCGCTTGACTGGCATACTGAAAATGCCTCTGATGTGTCAGAAACAAACTACAGTACAATTCTCATGAGAACATGGAGGTAGTGACAATGAATGACTTCAGGCTGTGCTTTAGGAACAATCAACAGAGACTGCATCTATACGTCTTTATATATAAATGCATCCCACAGGGATAGGGCGTGTTACTTTTCTTAGCATCACTGCTTGTGCCAAGGAGTTTGGCTTGATTTTAATCCAGCAGATTCCTAGTTCCCCTCAGAGCACCTTCACACCGTCTCATAGCCTCAACCAGAAAGTATGGCGCTATCAACCTATCACCTCTAATGGGAACAAAAGGTCAGTCCTTAATTATTCATTCAGGATGTCAAACAATGCTTGCCGGCTGTTATTTAGGGTGGGGGAGACCCATTGAATAATTCAGGGCCAGGATTCTCTTTCCTTCCAAAAGCAGTGCAGTGGTTCAGATGTTTGCAAGAGTCTTATCTCCATACAGAAGCCCTCTGTCACTCCTCCACTGACCTTGGCTGTCACTGGAGCGGCAATATGGGTGGCACAGAAGGTGGCAGAGACTCGTGTTCTTCCCGTATCTGCAGGCCTCCTCCACACAGCGAGAGTGAGTAGGAAGGAGTACAGGGAGCTGGCTGCTCCTTGTTCCCCCAGTGTCTGTTTACAGTACACTATGTGCCATGCTGTGCCGGGTGGGTGCTAGTGTATAAAAAAGAAGCAGATTACTCTTTCACAATGACTTATTCTGTTTTTTTTGTGTTTTTTTTATTTTTTTTACCAGAGGTATGTTTCTGTTTTGGTACACTAGCCATGTCAATTGGTCTTAAGCGGCTTTCTTAAGATGTAAGGGGTGTTTATTGCAGCTGAAGAGGCAAACGCAGATATTAATGCTATTAAAGTGCATTAAACTGAAGAATGCTGTAATGTGAGTCACTTCCTTGAAAGGATTAGAGGGAGGCTGGCTGCAGCGGGAGGATTCAGAGCAGGGAGAGAAAGTGAAAACGTTCATCTTGTTACATGAGACGCAGAAGGAAAAGAGAGGGACAGATGAGACGGAGAGAGTGAGAAAGTGTGTGTATGTGTGTGAGAGGGGGAGAGAGACAGAGAGAGACAGAGAGAGAGAGACAGAATAACAAAAGCACATACATAGATGCACGTCTATCAGGCTACTGATGGCAAACAGCCCAGTGGAAATCAAATGAGAGGCATGTTTGTCATTGTAAATGCAATCAGTAGAGTGACCCTGTCTTCCTACAGTATGTATCTTCTATCTTACTGCTGTCTGTAATGTTGCAAACAACAAAGACAGAAAGAAACACCAACACACTTATTGTTCTGGAATTATAGATAAAATACAGCAATCAGTTATGCATTGAGGTACTATAAAGCTTCAACTACTTTAAATGATATTTACTTTGAATCGGATGTGGTTTTGTACAGCTGTCATCAAAGTTAAGACATCTTTTTAAAGACCCTTGGGCAAAGATTGAAATCACAATAGCAAGAGTAAAGTTCTAATTTTAGCCATGCCTGACTAGACAATAAGCATGCATTGCTATCTCTGCCGGTAAATCCGGGTTTTGTTTCTATACTGACACATTGTATAGTTGTTGCTGCAGTATTTTCTGTGTAGTGAAACAAAAGTATGTTGGAGCTGTGAAACATGCAGGCTAGAAATCATGATTGTGGAGTGTGTGTGAAAAGTGTTGTGTACTAAGTCTGAAGTAGAGTTTAAACTGAGTAGGTAATACTTTCAGTATCAGTTTAGTTGAGGATACAGGGTGATTAATTGGGGAATAAAAGCAGAATGTTGTGAATCTGTTCATACTAATGATAATGTCAGATTGAGTAGTATCTTCCACCTGCACCGTATGTGGGTTTTGTGTATGTGAATAATGCTGAGTGTGAATGTGGCGTGTGCTTACCCAACATACTCAACCACTCTCAGAATGAATTGTGTCTCTTCAGACTGTTGTAATTTTTGCTCAGGATTACTAAAACATCACTTGTATTGTGTTAGTTAGATTTTTTTTCATGCAAGAAAGTAACTATTTACATTAGTAATATATTGTCAGTTTATCCAAAAAATGTCTGTTTGGAAATGTGTTGCAATGTTTTTGGAGATGTGAGAAGCTGCTGCCATCTTGGCTGCTAGTAGCCAGCGGTCAACATGTTGTCATCCAGGGGAGAACATGATCTGGTGAACTGATCTGTGCAGCTCTTTATTAGTTTACAGCTGGCTCCAGTGTCTTTGCAGCAAAGAGATAATTCAACTGTAGCTTGGACAGGTAATTTTGTACTCTATAGTGTACTCTATGTGAAGCAGTCACATGACTGTCTTGCTTGAGTATACTTCAGTGTGTATAATCTGCTGGTAATTGCATATTAATTGTTCATTTAGTAGGCAGTATGCAATACATACTGATGGACTATGTGGTAGCAGTATGTTAGTAAGCGATTTCAAACAGAGCCACAGCCCTTATTGCCACTGTACTGTGTGCTGAGCAGTGACAACGCTCATTTATCTTTGTGCTGAAAAAAAAAAACCCAAAACCATTTCATCAGTGTGTCTCTGTAAAACTGTGAAGGATGTAGATTGGACTAAAGACACTGAGGGGTGCAGAACAGCCTTTTCTCTCAGGCTGACAAGGTGACAATATTGTTGCCAGGCCAGGTGCTCTTTAAGTTCAAAGACAGCATGGTGCCCAGAAAGACCCTGGATCAAGGACACATATATGCTGCCAGCCTCTCACTCCACTGCGGGGTTCTTAAAACGTTGACTCTTCTGGACCCACACATGCCCAGGTGCCAGGGTGTTGATCAATTAGGCCAGAGTGTTGCTGCCCAAGTTAATTACAGTAATTTATTTTGTCTAAGCTTGTCAGTAAAGACTTGGCAACACATTCAGGTCTTTTTGGATGCAGTAGCTTGGTCTTAATTTGTACTGTAGGTGGGCCCAGATGGTTTGATCGTTCCCTCATAGAGCAATCAGGCAAAAACACCAATTAGAGAATAAATGCCAGTTAGTCAAAATAACACTATGTGTCTTCAGCTTAAATAGGAAATAAGTGTGGGGTACTTTAATATTCTAAATATTTTTCAGATTGTGGTCCAACTCAGTTTCAGTTGTAAGTCTTAAATTCAAGCTTAAAAACTCAAAAGTGTGTATAAAAAGTATATAAACCATATGGAGTGTAGATCCATAGAGTTCTTCCCCCGCATTAGTTTATGCAACAAAAGATTTAATGAAATGCATTAATTCCTTTCATCAACCACTGGACATATTGTCCAAGAAAAATATCCATTTAGAAACAATCAACTAATCAGCATGTACTTTACACTGCTCTTTTTAATGTGATAATCTTCATACAACAATGGTGATAATTGGTATGTTTTATGGTGCATATTCAGATTTTAGTTCAATTGTCTTGAACATATTTATTTCATTTCAAAATGTAGTTTTATGTAAGGGCTGAGCTTTTCAGAAAACCCTGAATTTATTGTTTTTATATAACGTGTGTGTGTGTGTGTGTGTGTGTGTGTGTGTGTGTGTGTGTGTGTGTGTGTACTGTATAACTATATGCCACATATAAAGGTATAAAGGTAAAATATACAAGGTACTATCATGTACACTTAAGTGTGATGCTGTGATAGGAATGCAGACCAGGTGCTGGCTTTGTCCTCCAGCAGACGAATCAACTGAGAAACATATTTGAAGCCTCTTAAAACACGTTCCGATTTAGCTGTCAGATAATCTTGGTCCTTATGTCAAAGTTTGAAGTACTGCAACATTTTGACAAATTACTGAGTCAAGCCAATACATCAAGCCAATAAATCCCTATAGGGAGCAAAGCAGTGGATTTGAACAAAGACATACAGAAATTACAGGTTGGACTGTAAATAATATAAAGACAAAGCATGTGTTATGCACAATTCTGCAATTAGTAATTATTGAAAACAAGCAGTGTGCGTATTATTGACCATATTCACTATTGAACTAAATGATTCATTAATGATTCATTATTTGAGACAAACCATGAAAAGGTATTAATTACAAATGAATTTGATCACTTTAGGTGCAGTGTAATTTACCTTCAAACTGTTAATCATTCGATCCCAGAGTTTTCTGCTTAATTGAGACAATACAAACACATCTACCTTGATTGTTATTTAATGTTTATTGTTAAGTGATCAATTGATGCGCCACCATAATTACATCTCCTCCTCATGAAAGAAAATGAATCCCATTTTTTGTTATCTGCTTCTCCATATGATTAAACAAGAACCAGAGGCAGTGGGTGGCTCATTCAATTAGTGTTTCATTTGCCACATTTAATTACCCACAATCTCTGCCCTCTTTGACCCTGCAGGAAGCCTCATATGACTAATGAGTGCACTTACCTGATTTCCTTGCCTGGGAAATCACATTGGTGTCTGTTTCCCATCACTTGCTCGCAGAAAGGCCACACAGTACATATATGGTGACTAAAGATTAAAGGATTTTTTTGGAGATGAGTTTGTATTGACCGGGGCAAAGGTTTCAAGGTATGCATTGAAAGCCCCTGTGATGCTTCCAGCTGACTACCTTACTCCAGTCAGACACTTTGATCTTCCAAAAGCCCATGAGGCCATAAGTAGTCACAATTCCTACATTTCACCTGGTGAACAACCAGTGCATATTTGCACAAGCTGAAAGAGTGCTCTGAACTAGTTATTTTTCATTTTGTACAGCAGTAGATTGATCTGCTTAAGTGGTTTTTAAAAACAGGTCTGTAACCTTTTGCTGGCCCACTTCACATTAACATTATTCACCTCAAATTTTGGACATGGTTTGTTTCAGAGTGGAGGCTTGGCCCTTAGCAAGCCCAATATCTTTAGCTACAGTATCTCTAGCTTTTGGACTGAATGATAATATCCTCCTTAGGTTTGATGGAAGATACTATGTATTTTGCTGCCATTCAGTTGTACTGCTGGTTAGCTGGCAAATGGTGATTAGATAAAAAAGTTTCTTAATTTTGCATCATTGAGCCTTTAACATACTCACAGCGTGTGTGCACAAGGGAAAAAAGAAGAGAGAAACTGAGAGAAAAAGAAGTCTTTTTGGTTACAGCTTCTTACTGCTTTAACTTGTAGATGCTGCATAAGATGTAAGAAAGAATAGCCTACAGTAAAATGCAGAGTGATGCACAGTAACTGCATGGCAGGCAACTACCATGGATATCAGTGCAATGCTGTGCTTTACATCACATCGCTCAGAGGTTGAATTATACACATTTTTCTGGTTCTTTTTAAAAAAACATGTTATTCAGCTGTATATGCTACAGACCCCCAGATTAGCCATGGTTTTTCCTTGGAGCAAAACACATTCTGTATAAGAGATGAATCACGTGAATCTCAAGGTTAGAAACCAGAAGAATTCACCTGCTGAATACTTGAGGTGCTTTAACAAACAAGCTTGTCACGCAGCACTTTAAATAAAGGGATAAACATGCAATTCATTACAGTGCGGCTGCAATGTGATTGTAGAGAGCAGGACTCACAAGGTGACATCATAGGGTCTGTCAGCTCCCTCTTTAACTTCATGAAGAGTGTGACTGTTAGTTTAAACATCTTGGATGGTGGATGCAGGGTGTACAGTAATGCTCAGTAATGCTGTAATAACAACACATCTCACTGAATATTTCACTCATATGTTCAGTATCAGATTTTTTGCCTTGTGAGACAACTAGTCAGCAAATTTCCCATTATGTTGACACAAAACATAATTTGGGTATTATGTTTATTGCAAAATGTGTTAGCTCTTACAGTCAGGGTTGGTTTAATTGGTGAAAATAGTATCCTTGATTGGAAGTGCTTTAAGGGAAGTGTCTAACTAGCTATACTGCATGTTTTGCTCTCTGTCATAATTGGCATGTAAACAGTGACCACTAATTGGAGTCACGTAAGGATAAATGCAACACATTAAAAACTTTATGGTCTTTGCATTCAAATCAGTGCAAATCCACCACACTTCTGCTGCACAACACTGTCTAGTTGTTAAAGTACAAAAGGTCATTTGACAGCTAGAGACAGAAGTGCTTTTTTCAATTATTTTTCTCTAGTTTATAAGTTAAGAAAAGAAACATGCCCTGCCATGCCATTTTTGCATGGGCGTTGAAGTGAAGGGCACCCAGGCTGAAGAACTGTGGCAGTAAGATTAGGAAAAACAGTTTCTTACAGAAAAGTTGAAGTTGAAGAAGTTGAGTTGTTTCTTAGAGAGCTTAGCCAGTGGAATGAATTACTTGCATCTTGATATAACATACACCTACTGTTTAGCACACTAAGCAGTGGAATATTATTTCCTCAACATACATAAGTGCTTTTCATGAAATTTTAATGAAAGCGAGCTATTAATATTTAACATTAAAGACTCAAACATTAGTGTCTGAATGTTAGCTCAGTGTTGATGTCTTTAAAGTGACCGTGATAAGGTAACTCTTCTCTGTGCTGTTTAACACAAATAATGATCCATTAACGCAGCCATTAAAAATTCACATTACCATTCAATTACTGTTAATCAGCACCTAATCAGATATCCTGTGGCAATTTAAGCCTGGTATCAAAGCAGGTATTAGAGCAGATACAGCAGAGCCACACGTTAAGGCAAGAAACTTCATTACACTCATTCAAAATTGCCATTGCCATTTTACTTTTACTGTGATGTAGTTATTTATCCACTTATTTACATGCCTATATTTATTTCTGTAGGGTTTTATTTACAGCTGATTTGTTAATTAATCTAAATACATCCTGCCACATATTTCGTTTTCACACCTCACATTATTCATTTGCGAGTTATCAAGATGCATGATGTTGGGTTATGTTACTTGGCTTTTTTTTTTAAGTGGGGGAAGTGCAAGATTTATAAACTTCATGGACTTTAACTGGAAGCACCAGCTTCATATATCAAGTCCCATATGTGGTAAGGTCAAGAAGGTTTGGTTAAGGTTAAGAAAAGATTGTAGTTTTGGTTAAATGCTGTGTCTGGTGCTTCTAGACACGCAACTCACTATAACCATAATCTTTACATAACTTTAACCAAGTGCTGTGAATGCCTAAACATTTTGTTTGTTTAATAGTGTTTTATTTGAACAGATATTGTAGGAAAACAAATGAAATACATTGTCAGTGAATGCCAAATATATTTACTTCTGCAAATTAGTAGCATATAAACATAAATCGTGAAGGTAGCGTGAGCATGAAGGCTCATTTAACAACACAACCTTCCTCATCATTTATTCAAGTGAGCTGTCGTATTTGTTCACACCTGGGAGCTGCCCAGCCACTGTCACTGCTGGCTTGTGAATACTTGGAGGGCATTACAGATTCCTTTTACCTATAGCCAAACTTTCCCAGCTGCATTAGGAAATCAAACCATCACTTTCTTGATCACAAACTTGCTTTTGTTATCTGCCTGCTTGTTTCATATGCTCTACGATCTTGCTCGTGTTTGAAGATACCTCATGATCAGGAAATAGTCAGGCCAATCAGAGGCCGTGCTACAGTCTACACAACATGAATCAGTCTATCACCCTTTCTGAACATGATGTCAAGAGGGCTTTCAAGCATGTTGTAAAAGTTGAAATTGTGAAATGTGCCTTTAAGACAAACTATGTTGCCTAGATACGACAGAAGCAACAGTGTGTCATATCAACGTACTTGTTGGAGTTGACCATCATTCGTGTGCCCAAGAAAACAAGGCCAGCCTGTGGTGCCTGCGAGGCTGGTCTCTGTAGCCATGAAGTGCTTTGAAGTCAAGGATTACATCTGCTGTTCATGACCCAGCATACTAGACCTCCTACAGTTTTCCTACCGTCCCAACCGATCAAATCAATCAACGCAAGACACCATAGCACATATCCTTCACACCATCCTATCTCACCTGGAAAAGAAAGGAACCTATGTGAGATTGCTGTTTATTGACTGCAGTCTATCATTGAACACCACTGTTCCCTTCAGGCTTGTCACAAAGCTCAAGGACCACAAGTGTGTTCACAAGTATGCCTCACTATCAGGTCAAGGAATAATTAATAATTCTTTTTACGTTACCCAAAGGACACTACTTAATTCATTCTTGGTTGTTTTGCTCTACACTATGCCGCGCAACAATGGTAGATGATTGATTTGCATTATCCAAAACAGCAAAAAAAGGTCTGAATGCATGGGTCTTAAATAAAGATGGAGGAAGAGAAACTGACAGAGGCTGCACAGCTGTATGAAAAGCTGTGGGGTTGAGGAAACAAGAGCAATTGAGCCATTCAAGTATGTCTTTTACAAGACTGAAGATGTGAAAGTTTGTGAAGAAATGACAGATAATCACTGGTGTTGGCGTGCTATGAATGCCACAACAACTAATGCATTTGAATACAAGTAGTGCACTACTATTGTTGTGATATGTTATGTTTGCTGAATAAAGGGCAACAGAGTGTTTGATCATTTTGTCAGTTTGTGTGTTTTTTTTTGCTTTGTTTTGTTTCTTAATGAAGCACTTAATAATTTACTTGAATTATGAAGAACACAGAGCTAAGTTAGTGTATTTTAAGATATGCCTTTAATTGACCCCCCACTACCCCCAAAGGCAAATATAAGTGTTCCAGCAGCACAAACAGAAATAGCATAGACAATTATAACCAAATATGAAATGAATGGTAGCTAATGATAAGAATGGAAAATAAGAATAGACAAGGAAAGCTAAAATGAAAAAAAGAAGTCAAGCAGTATACATACTTAAGCCAATAGTGCGGTATAGTCGAAAAGTTAAATGACAGTGAGAAAAGAAATATAGTGTCAATATAGTGTGTGTTGAAGTTAGGTGAAACCATCTACTGAAACAGAATAGCATGTGATAAGTATTATACATAATAAGATGTTGAGACTTATGACATAAATAAGAGGCTAATTATTTTAAGAAATGAAACATTGTTTTAGCTGTTTCTATCCTCAATGTGTGGTGACATTGCTTGAATAGTTCAAACATTTAATGGCCTACATCTCTTCTAAAGATCGTACAGTTTCAGATACCCATAGTTATCAGTTTTTCATATTAAATTCATATGACTGCAGTAAAATGCTGTAGTATATTATTATTCAACTTGAAATTATGAATCAGAACAGTGTGTGCGTGTTTTTTTTTTTTAAAGACAGGGAAATAAGCTTAACCTCCAATTGTTCAATTAAGGAGCTTGATGTATTGCTTTGAATTGATGTTGCCGGGCTACAGAATAAATGAATAGTGCCTGTAATTAAGATACTATTCCTAGTGGAATTATTGAATTGTTGCTACACTGGCGTAGATACCCAACATATGCTACATAGATGGAACAAGCAAAATCATTAAGCATTTCCTGTCCTGACAGTGAAGCAGATTAAAGGGCAGAGTCTGCACCAGAAGCAACTCCATAGAGGAAACCCTGCAGAGGAGGACCTGGGATTAAACACCTCACTGTGCATGAGGATCCTTGACTTCCTGACAGGCAGACCCCAGATGAGGGTAGGTTGATATACCTCTTCTACCCATACCTTTAACACTGGGGCTCCCCAGGGCTGAGTTATGATCCCGTTGCTGTACTCACTTTACACACATGATTGTGTAGCATCTTTTGACTCCAACACCACCATCAAGTTTGATCAGGTGGAGCTGATCACAGATAACAATGTAAAGACCTACTCGATGGAAGTACAGGACATGATCCTCTTGACTCAGTGGTGAGAATCTTACACACTGTTTCACCTCAGATGCTTGATGAAATTCTGGATATCTCTTCAAATACTGAAGAATTTCTACTCCTGCAGCATCAAGAGCATCCTGATCAGGTACATGACTGCCTGCTACAGAAACAACACTGAACAGAACTGTAAGGCCCTGCAAAGAGTAGTTAATTTGGGTCTACCGTGCCTAAAGGATGTTTACACCAGGCTCTGCAAGTATAAGACTAAGAGAATCATTAAGGATCCCAATACCTGGATTATAAACCTTTTGTAACTCAGATTAAATTGATACAAGGCAGTAAAATATGTTTCAAGTGTAGCCAGTCTGTTTTTCCATTTTGAAACAACATGCCTGATGATCAGACAAGGACATTTAGGGTGCACTCAGGGCGCACTCACACTAGTGAGTACCGTGCCCTAGCACGTTTGCTCCCAGATTATTTGGTGTGTGATTGCAAGTGTACCGTGCTTGAGCATGGTACACTTCCCTGGCACGGTACGGTTGGAAGAGGTGTGCTTGAGCACGGTGCGCTTGGTCACGCATGCGCACTAGGGATTAATATTTTCCCCGAAAATAAGACATTTTAACTCCCGGGATTTTCCAGGGAATCCCGGGAAATCGATGATTTTTAAAAGGCAACACTAGCTGAGCCCTGGTCATTTCAAGTAACACTAAATGCAACGAGGACATTATGCATACATGGTTTCCCAATCTGACCATTGTTTGTGTAATATTTTATCATTATTAAGGCGAAAGAACTCAATTTATGTTCATAGACATTATAATGAATAGGCTATAGGCTTAATATGAAGTTTGCATTCAGCATGCTGCGTGGACTTCATTACATCTGCTGCACGGCTGCTACCACAATTATCAAATGCTAAGTTTATTGTCTGTGACTGTGATCCTCATAAAAGTAATATTTTACAAATCTGCATTATATAAACGAACGAAAAAGTAAGTCATTTGGCGACTTCTAAGTCATTAAACTAAGTCTTACTTTTACTGGAATAAAGAGTTGAATCAGTACGTCAGCTTTTACTAGGGTCTTTTTTACACAACTATCTAGTACTGCATACTACACAGGCATGACACTTTTCAATCATAGTACGTTGTGTTAACTGATCGGCTGTATGGTGTTTTCCGGCGCACAGCACGTGAACACACACCTGTGTATGTTTTATGAGAGTAAACTGTCTATATGTTTTTGCGCAACGTATGTGTCGGAGGCAACCGTGCTTGAGTACACTTGGGTTTGAGGTAATGTGAGTGCGGGCCAGCGTGGGACAGGGGAGGGGGGATATTTGTGCTTCAGCACACTACGGACTGGCCCTAGTGTGAGTGCACCCTAATTTGAAGCACAGCAGACAAGTGTCACATCACATACAGTATTGGTGATTATTGCAAACCTTTTGTGGAAAGTTTGAGAGCAGATATTAAGCCTTGATGTGTTTATTTCGGCGTCCTTTCTTTGCACATCTTGTTGCTTCAAAGTGTGAAGCCATTTTTTTTCTCCTTTATTTCATTTTTACCGTTTTCTACAAAACTGGAAATTAAGTAACCCTGAGTTCATACCACAAACATACTGGCAGATGTTTAGTCACTGAGGCTGAAATTACACTGTTATAGCTGAGGTCAGGCCTCTTTCCATCTGAATTTTGTGATGTATTGTCAAATGTGAACAGGACTGGCATGCAGACTGATATAGAAACACTGCACTGTAATGTGTGAGGGTGTTATGGTTGTAACGGCAGATCTGTTTTATTCATTATTTTATTTTATTTCAGTAAAGGTTTATAGTAGTTTTCAAACGTAATCACAGATGTAATGGCAGAAATTGACTAACCTTTTCACTTAATAAGCTGGGGAAAATGGTGCATCCAATTTGCGCTTTCACAGCATAAATCAGCTACAGTAATGGTGGAGAATTTGCATCACTGCTGTCCAGAATGCAATAAATCAATCATCATTATTTCTTTAGAATTTCATCAGGAAAAATTATGAGACGTGTCAGTTTTATAAAGGAATACGAGTGCACTGGCAGTTAAGTGTGAAGCACTTCTTGTTTGTGTGACTGCATAGTTACTACTCTGACACATCAAGTCCAGCATTTGGACAGCGACCTGCAGCTGGAGACAAACTTCAGCAACGATGCCATTAACAGGAAGGAAAAAACAAACAAGAAAAAACAAAAACTAATCATTGTTTGATTTCACACAATTACTTAGCGAGCCAATATGGATTACATCAAACATTTAACCCTATGGAAGTTTTCAGCTGTGGTTAGATGAACACATTGTCATGGTCTACATTTTTGCAGACTTTTTATAATATCTGCTGGATTATAAAGTATCCAATAACTCATCTGTGACAGTTAACTGTGAAATGATAAAAGATAACCCCTGCCAGTATTGATCATTTCATTTTCATTTTTAATATTAGAGCAATCAACACGTCATGCCTCTTTTCCTTGCTAAATGAAATCCCCAAACCAACATTAAATCAAGACACCTTTGCTCTCCAGACAGAGAGTGTCACACTATTAAACATTTTTTGAAATACCATGAGCTCACAAATACTACTTCAACATTTATTATGGAAAAACACCTCTGGTATACTTTAAAGGAAAAGGCAGAAATAAACAGAACATGCACAGCTTTTCCCAGGAACACCTGCATCCATAATCCATGACTTGATCCGCTGAGGTTTCATATGTTGTTATGAAACAGTCTCACGTCCAAGAAGCACATGCAATTCAGAAAAAGGAAGGCACTAAAGCTCAGAATAGTGGGATCATACTGGTATATATTTATAACTGCAGTCTCTCACAAAGAGCCGTGGTTTGCTGTGAAGTCTCACTTTGTAATCACATCCCCCACCTCAACCCCCCCCCCCCCACCCCCCACCCCCCACCCTCCACCTCCTTTCTTGCACAGAAAACATTCCTCTCTTGTTTATTGAAGAAAAACTATAACTTTGATCCTTGACTCATCTTTATTTAACATCCTAGTCATATGTGAATACTATGACAATACAGCAGTCATGTTGCCTCATAATAGTCGTGACAGAATGGTTTGCATACTTTTTGAAACAGTTACAGGAGCTGACTTAAATAGCAATTTTACAAGCGGGGGTGGTCTGGAAATTGGCCCTCTTTACCCATGATACATTAAATTACAAACCACACTACAATGTTGTATAATAATAATCATAATATATCTATAACATTCTGTATTGTTATAATTACCTTGGGTCAGACCATGTTGTGATTTCATAACTGTAGCTGCTGGTAGAAAAAATATACTTTTCCATACAGTACAGGCCACTATAACACTATAAACACAAAGTACTGTATATTCCCAAAAACTACTGAGTCAACACACAGTCCACTAAATTAACTAAAACTGAACATTAATAAGTAAGAGCTGGTTGTTATTGCAGTTCCATCTGCATTGTAATTATGTTGTTGTTATTTATCATGTTCCACTCTCTCTGTACTAACTTCAAGCAGTCCAGGATCATAATTAAAAATGCACAGTACAGCAATATAATCAATTTTAGTTTGTTTACTTCCTTCGTTGTAATCTCAAAGTGCTGTAAGGTCTGAGCTAATCACACAGGGAAAATACTTTGACTACATTGGTAATCATGAAACCAGAGTAGAAAACTGAGATAAATAATATCCTACTAACTAAACCCAGATTATTTTATCCCTGTTATATATCTTTTGGCTGCTACCTTCAGCTTTTAAACCTTGGCTGTTTTTTTTTCACTGCAGTGGAATTATCTACCACTGCACATTCGGGAGGCAAGCTCTGTTGATACTGTCGAATCCAGGCTGAACACACATCTTTTTTATCTGTTTACAATGACCTTTCCTACTTTCACCGGCTGGGAACCCAAATAACTAACTGTTATTTCCTCCTTGACATGTAGCTATCTTAACCCTGTTAGTGTTTTATGACCTCTGTTTTAAATGACTAACCTCAACCTTGTAATATTAACATTACTACCTGTGTGTGTGTGTATGTGTGTGTGTGTGTGTGTGTGTGTGTGTGTGTGTGTGTGTGGTTTGTGTATAATGTATAGTAAAGCTGGTCAGCAACAGTTCACTGCTGGATAAATGTACTGTAAAACAAGGATAAAGTATATGTGACAGAGAGAGAGAGAGAGAGAGAGAGAGAGAGAGAGAGAGAGAGAGAGAGAGAGAGATGTACACTGCAGTGTGATCACAACCAAAAAACACCAAGGTACACTGATTTGCATTGCATTGCACCTACACTTTTTTTTTCAACTCTGTCTTCCTAAGGCCATGAACAAATATGTGACAACTCACAGATATACCAAGGCTGGTGTCAACTGGCAGGCAGAGTAGCACTGGAGATTTGGCACAGATGCAGTCAAGAAAGTGGGTGTGTACATTATTAAGTCAATTCTAACAAAGCATCAATATCATTAAGCTTAGCAAATCCATCATAAATAATTAACCCATATTATTTAAAAAAATATATAATAGTACAGTATAGATAATTGCTTGGTATAGGTTCCAGTACTTCATTGAAGTTAGTTATCTGCAATGAGGAGAGAGATAACAAGAGAGAGATAATTGGTTTCCTTACTGTGGCTGTTATGATTGCCTGCTCAGTAACAATGGCAACTTATACCGTAGAACTAGCCTGCTCCGTATCGGGCTAACTGTCAAGCTTAATTAGGCTGTGCCTGTGTGTCAAAGAATGTCCGACGGGCAGAAGCAGACTCCCAAAAGACAGTTCTGTCAAGGGTCTACATGCGCTCGCATCAGTTGTCCGTGTTCAGGAATGTAAGATGGAAAAACTGTGAGGGACCTCAAAAAATACCTATTTCAGTTAATACCCATTTTATTCATGGTCATCTTTGTTTGGAATGAACCCTATTATTTAAAATCTTAGAAGTTATAATTTGAGAAATAAAAGTGCTTCTTATTCATTTATTAATTCACTAATTCAGCTGGGAAGACAAAAAGAAAATTCAATAAAATCCAAAGCATTACCTGCTGTGTTCAGATTCATACAGTGAATACTGTCTATATGGATCAAACATCTTGGGGGTGAATCATTCATGTACAAAATATGCTGCTTAATTAATTTGCCTATAGTAACCAAAAAGCCTTCTTACACTGTTTGTTTTGGATCTTTTTATATATGACAACATATGGGAGAACGGTTTAAAACTACATTTTTTTCAAACTTTACTCCCATTATAAGTGGCTGAAGCACCATTATTGCCTATCTGAGGCTGGTGCGGAGTGCACATTGGAATCATGACAGTCATTTTTTCTCAATGAAAAAAAAAGTAGGTTCTTCCAAGCTTATGACAATAAAAGTCTAACGAAAGGATCACTGCTCCATTCGCCTGTTCTGCCACTGGGGAAAAGGAGGAACTTGTCATTGACCAAGGTCAGAGTCCCCGCTGCTTCAAAATTGTATGCACACTGCATTTGAAACAGCTGTACTATATTTTGAAAGTCAATAAAGTTCAGTAAATAGTGAAGCTATAGATTTCATTACTTTACATTCATGTAGGCTAATAAATATACACATTTCTACAAGATGGTAATCTGTGTGAGAAAAAAAGGAAAACATATTTGATTATAAAAAGCATCCACTTATGTTTCAGATAGATGTTATCACTATAAGTGCTTTCCACTGTACTTATATCCTTTTCCACATTCTTTATCTCTAACTACAAATTCTCAATTTTGAACTATCAATGTTGCTTGTAAATCAAACAGATGTCCTGTGAGTAGATGATTATATAGTTGATAATGGTAAATGGGTCCTCCTTAGTTTCCTGCATCGTGATGTTAAACATACATCTGACATTATGTAGCCTACTAATAATATAGCCAACGAATAAGGATAAAACAGTTAGTGGTGGCAAGTGCTGCTTTTCACTTTCACACAAGCATATCTTGCTATTCCAGAGGAGTTCACTGAGCATCACAAGCTCACTTCTGTAACCTTTAGGTCATTACTGCCCGCAAACACAGGCTTGTATCATTTTTGCATTTAATGTATCAGCAATTTTTTGCCAGGCCATCTCCCACATATTGTTAATTCCGGCAGTATTGGCCTTTTCAGTAAGGCCTCCTTTATATTCTTCATATCGTTTCATCAGCATGGTTTGCTCTGCTGCTGAGAAGAACACTGCTACAACATAATTTTTTCTTTTCAATAATCAGCTGTTCCAGGCTGCTTATCTATCGCCACATTGGAGGTAACTAACTTGTGTGAGTATTATATGTGTATTTTTTATGATATTGATTGCTTATGATGGATTTGCTAACCCTAAAGATATTGATGCCTTGTTAGCATTTACCTAATTATATACACCCACTTTCTTGACTGCACCTCTGTCAATTCTCCAGTGCTACTCTGATTGCCTGGCAGCTGACACCAGCCTTGGTATATCTGTAAGAAGACTGTGAGTTGAAACGTGTAGGCTAAAACATTTTTTTCTTAAAGGCCTTTTCATTTTTGCAAAGCAGTTTGCCCTGGTATTTTTTTGTTTATCACTTATTGATCACAAAGCAAAGTACACATCTCAAATCTTTCTTCTTTTTTTTTTTGGTTTATTGATATGTCCTTGGATCCAAAGAGCATCTTTTTTATACTGGCATTGAACTGAATTTCATATATGAAGTACCACTCCTCAGTCAATATACTGGCATTGTCTGTCTCTATAATGATTGAAAGATACTTCCTGCCAGATAGCTGAGGGTGAGGGAGACAGATGTAAGGGAGACAGATGTATTGGCCCAATCCTCCACTACAGTACAGCACACTCTTTCTCTCTGTTGTGTTTTCTTGTATCCTGTTACATCGGCCCTGTAAGTGTAGTGGCCCCACTATTAAAACTCACAGTACTCCTGATAGCCAGCCCACCCCGGTCTAAAGCAATATAAGCAGCTCTTTGAGGCTGTATTTTGGGAACAGAGGTGAGCTAAATACTAACATCTTCATGATAACTTATAAGCACTGCTATGTTTATCAAGTACCATCATCACTATTTAGTTTTAAAATGCATCCTAATGGCAGCATGGATGTCTCTACCAAATGCCATGGTAATCCATTGGATAGCTGCTGAGACATTTCATTCAAAACCACAAATGTGGACTTGCTGATGGTACTAGAGGAAAAGTCACAAAAGTAATTAGGCATCATCCTCTGGGGACCATGAATGTCCACAAAATGTCAAAGCTATCTATCCAATAGTTGTTGAGATATCTCAGTCTGGACCAAAGTGCTGGACTGAGAAACCCTAGAGCCATAGAGTGTGGCTAAAAATGAGCAGCAGCCAAACGTGTAATTGCAGCAGGAGACAGGCAACCCCTTCCTCCTCAATATATGAAATATGGAAATTGGTTCTCCCCAGTATGTGCAAATAACCAGACATGTCATCAGATCCCTGCAAACATTAAAAAAAAGGGAATTTATTTTTCTCTTCAATATTCAGTGTTAAACTCACAAAGCACACTGAATACAAAGCCTTCATTGAACACCTCCTGCTTCACGTTGGTGTGCATGTCAACCAGCAACATAACAGAAACACAACAGCTGTGCTGGTCCATTCTGTATCATCCCACGCCATGCACAGATCTGATTCATAGGTCTACACAAACACACATCTGGTAAAAACACATCTGGTTGGTTTGTTTGGCAATGTAGTAGGCTGGGGGATGATCCTTTTCACTCAGTCACTTGTCTTTTGAAAATCAGGGGTGTAGTTGATTTTTCATTAAACTGTGTCAATTTCAACTTGTTGTGGGTGGTAATACTGAAACTTGTGTGTGCACAGGGGCGCACAAGGTCCTTACCATATCACGTAATATGTTCTGTGTTTCACTGGAGATCCAACATGCAGCTGCTGTTCAAAGTTAATACTGAATACACAGAGAAAAGCCTAGTGTTTCATCGCTTTCACAAAATAAGTTTATAGACTTTGTGCCAGGTGTGTGCACATATGGAAAGGATCCCAACTGACCGTTGAGGCAATTAGTTACTTCAAGATTGCATTATCACTATCATCATAATGAGCAAAGCTGATGCTGGAACCTTTAATAACTGTAAATCACCTGTTCGGTTATATTTATCTTATCTGGGGGTAAGTGTGATATGTGATTAGACACCAACCTGTCAAAGTTCTTTGACTAGAATCAAACTTCAAACATATATAACATGTGTCTTCCTCTGCTGTGGATGTTCACACAATATAAAATGATCCATTGTAATACAGCTACTCAGTTTAGTCTGGCAAGCCACCAGCAGGCTGATCTCAGATTATGGGGCTGGTAGCTTCAGCTAATATCTAGGATGTATCCAATATCCATAAATATGAGTTAGCTAATAATACTACTTTATGTCAAAAGTGCCAAGTGTCACTGAGAGGGGTTTACTGGTAAATGACATAATATTATCACTATCAATAAATGAGCTTGGAACTGCAAAAAGCAATTTATTATGCCAGTCTTCAAAACAGTACATAATACAAAATGTATAAATGCAAACTGACATCACTATAGTTTAGGCAGTGTGACCTTACTTATTCACTCAACTAATCTGTTGCTATATATTAATGGATAGTAGAGACATGTGAGGGTAAAAAAATCTAACACCTGTAAGCAGTCACTCACTGCTGTTTAAGAGGCAGTTGGAATTTAGCCTGGAGGCTTCAGCACTTATTTGTGTACCAGAAAGACTCATATTCAATATCTGTCCTGCAGACTTTGGGTAAATTACACAAATGGTCGAGCTCTCAATTAGTGGCAATGGAATGCTTTTCTCTCATAGAACTTGATTTTTTTTAAATAGCACTGTGTAGCTGCAGTGATTTTAAGTGTGAGCCACAGGTCAAATTTGTATAATTTATTTTTAACTGATAAGAGCAATTTCATGCTTTTAGTAGTGTATGATTTTGTATATTGCTTGTGATCATTTTTGTTGATCCATCAGATTCCAGCTCCTAGTTATCATCAGGAATCATAGTGTTTTTTAATCCTTACATTAACAAGATTGAGATCAGGGTCTCTCTTTTTTGACGGACTCTTGTTCTGGTTGTGTTGTTTCTGCTGTATAATTACTGTGGTGTGTTTATCGCTGAATGAAATGGTTAATAGCAGAAAATCAGATAAAGCCAGTAATCTGCAGAATCTGAAAATTGTAGGCCAATCTGTATTAAGATCAGAGAGCGTACTGCAAATCGTTTCACACCACAATGGTGATTGTATCAGTGACTGATGTAGCACTAGAAAATGCTGCATTTCTGTCATCACAATTAAAGAGCAAAGATGAGTTAGAAAGTTCAATAATGTGCACAAACCCTGTGATTTACATTAATATGGGACCTATTCACAAAGGTATAATCAGGCTGATTCATCCACTGCTCTTTCCACTGAGAATATTAATGTCCATTAATCAAACCTAAAGCAATCATAGTTGGCTTTGAGTTTTTAATGTCAACTGAGTTCCTCTTTTATAGCCTGTAGAGTAACTGGGGAATAATAATTGTCTTTTTTAAAAAGTAGCTGGTGTTCTTCAAGTTAGCCGGCACACCTTGAAGATTTTAATTTGGTCCACTGTACTTCTTTTTGGTTTGAGTTTGACCTTGAAATTTGATTCAGTATTTCTGGATTCAATCAGTTTTCTATGAAAGGTTTAAATACCCCTTTCCCCCCTTCAGATTTTGGTAATTTACTACCAAAGTTGGTGACTGTGCTTCAAGATATTGTTAGTTTTACTTTTCTGCTGAGTCATATTTGGAGTGAATGAAAGAATAGTGTCTTAGGTCAGAGGTGCAGCTGAGATCTAACACGGCAAGTTATTGTCTGTGATGTTAGAGCTGACACTGCACTGTTGGTATGTCCGTTCAGCAAAATGATTTGAATTGGATCAGTAGCCGCTTGTCCACAGTCAGTAAGTGTTGGTACAGAGAGGTGAGGTCAGACTTCAGCAGGGTTTACAAGCTCCCCTCAAACAGACTTTCTGGATTAAAATGGGGCTAAGGCTTCCTCTTTTTAACCATTTCAATTTTTTTTAGCCTGGCATAGCTCTAGGGATGGAAATGTTTGTCAGTTGTCCACCACTTTGGTCCAGAGCTGATCATTGAACTGATAGATATCCCACTACTGAACTGTGTCCATAAGCCCTTTAGTCAGGAGTTAATTGAGCAATGAGCTTTGTTTTAGTAAATTAGGCAATGAATACAGCACATGTTCGCTCAGCATCAATTTCCAGAAAGTCTTGTCCTCAGTCTTGTTAATGCATTTTCCCACAGAGGTATCTAAACAATGAGAAACACTTTTACACTTCCAACAAAGCGGGTGCAGCTGTAATTTGCCACAATTAATTGCTGGTGACATTACAAAGCAGAGGGACAATACAGGATTGACACTCTCATTGTATAGCAAAACATCAACAGGCCTGTATGACAGCAAAAATGACATGAAAATTAATATAAATACATTGCAAGCCAATGTATTGTTCTATTACAGCAGATTTGGTATAGAGCAGTGATTTTCTAGAGCAGTGCAGTAATAGCGATGGTCACAATTATGAGCAGGTTTAACACAATTTGAAAAAGCTGCTGAGTGTAGAGCAGAACAAAATGACAAGAATCTGCTGGTGAGGTAAAGTCACAAATGTGCGAAGTGCCTGCAATTGTAGCTTTCAGCCTGTGGAATTTGAAATCACTGCGTGTGACCTTGATGTTGACAAGCTTTTGGTGAGTCTGACTTCGAAGCACACTGATTGAAAGGCAACTGGGAGCAAAGGCCAGAAATAGCAGGGGTTGCCATCCCTGTCCAGTGTGGGGCTTCTCTCTCTCTCTCTCTCTCTCACTAATTTAAGCTATTACCAAAACTGCTCGCTGTGTAATAACCCAGCTCCAGCACCATCAAAGCAAACAACACCACTAGCTGCTACCACTTTATAGTGCTGAAGCCCACTTAATGAGGCCTGTCAAGAGATTTCAGTAATGGCCGATAAGCCATAAGCAGTATAGTGTTAGCTTGTTATGTAAAAGAAATGCCAATAATAAATGTTTTCATTCCTAGCCACATTAGCACCTGGAAGGATTACTGCTAAGAGCTGTCAAAATAGTTGAGGTAAATCCAAACAATGCATGCTGTACACTTGTTTTGAGTGATGTATTGAAGGATAAACTTGAATTTGCAAAACCTCCTGCCTCCCCCTGTTTGCTTTTGCTTATGGCTCAGGTCAGATTGCAGATTTTTATTCATTTTTATTCAATTTCTTGAGCCCAATTCAAGGATATACTGTAGAATGATTATCAAATGACACTTCCGATTCAGGACAAAGTTACCGAGATGCAGTTTTGGAGCTGACCCTGTACAGCAGCAGGCAGCAATGGACTGCCTCAACAGATGGCAAATTTTACTGTGTAAAATGTCTCAAGTACAGTCTGTCAGTATGGGCTCCTTGAAGTGAGGAAGTACATCCAAAACCCTGAAAAAGCAAGACAGTGAAATAAAAAATTGATTGCTTCTCCCTGAGTGGATTATTCAGCAATATTTTAACTCCCACTTGCAGCCAGACATTAATAAAGCAACTGTTACTTTGTGTGTATTTGACACCTTGTAGATTCTCCTATCATATTCAATTGTGCCTTTGCATGTCATCCTCACTTTCATTATCTCTGTCCTTGGTTGTTTTTTTTTAACTAACATATTCAGTCTGCACAAATTAACATGTTTCTCTTTGTTTCCTTTTTTTTTTGGCAATTAATTTTTATCACTATGCTTATCTAGATCACTCATCACATACAGAATAATGTATGAAATGAGAAATGATGCATATCTTTACATCTCAAATTTGTATTTATTCCTTTGCTACAGCACATCTGGTTGTGCAGTCTGCAATGTATAATGAGTAAATTGAATCTTACAAAGTAGTTTCGGATTGAGATAAAATTCTAGGATCACATTTTCCCTGTTCTCAGAGGTTGCACAAAGACCAGTGTCTTGTTCCAAACTGGACCTCAGTAGACTTAACAGTGACTAACACAGAGAGGAGGGTGTCTGTGGCAGACGTCATCTAGCAGCCAAAGGTTATTGGTTTGATATCGGGACCAGAAAGTCTCTCAAATGTTTTCTCTCAAAATGCCCTGCAGCTTGATGTTGAATTCCTGTTCCCTAAATGTACATTATGAATGACAGGTGAAGTGTAAAAAAAAAACACTCTCATGAAAGCAAATGTTTTGGCAGCAAAAACCTGTACATTTTCATAATTCAGCATATAAAACATGAAAGGAGTCGACTGAGCAAAAATGAGGGCAAAATTGCTTAGTCGCAGACAAGCGATGCATAACACACAGCTCCGTTATCAAGAACCATTTTAGAGTTGTTATGTGTCTGAGTGAAGCATATTTGAATATCCCTCACTCCATTCATTCTCTATTTGCATGTTTTGGGACACAGTGTTTCAGCTGGTAGGAGAAACTGGTATTTTTATGTCATAAATGTGTACCGCAGCCCTTCTGTATTCACCATCTCAGCCCTTTCAGTGAATAAGCAACTTTTTACCAGACAGAGACCTATCTGACAAATTAATCACAGGAAACACTCTCTTTCTATTCAAAATCTGCCAGAGAGGAGTAATGGGAATGTGTTCTGGCAATGAAATTGGCCACAGTCTGGTGATTTCTTTAAACGCTGAGTTCCACTTCCCTAAATCCAATGAACCTTGGGCTTCTCCCGTTCATCTGGATCAAATTTGATAGTCATTGTGAAATATAAATTATCAAATTTATTCATTTCTACACAATTTTTCCCAGCTGGCGAGAATGAGTATGATTATAAACTACAAAATGTGATTTTTTTTTTTTTAGGATTGGTTCCCATTGTTTTCAGTTTTATGCCTATAACCAAAGAGGAAAAAGGGGGTTGTGTATTTATTCATTTAAGTGGTTAAGATTGGTGACAATATATTTATGCATGCACATAATTTATATTTTCTGACTCCTATCTTTTCTACAGTTGTGCATGCCAGTGAGAAGAAAGGATACTTGGGTGTAACTGAGAGAACATTTAATTTCAATCCCTGCTGAGAATAACACTACAGTTTGTTTCAAGCCAAGGCTGTGTTAAATTGACATTAATTATTTTTGAATAAAAAATGTTTTGGCAGTTACAATTTATACAAGTCATCAATAAATATGGTGTCTTTCACAGAATATGGCTGAAGACTGCAACTTTTCTGTCAGTGGGACTTTCCATATAATCTTAATACAAAATCAAAACCATTCAATCATTGGTTCAGGTGTGTACCATGTTAATGTAGAATCATCAGTTCAGCCTGGAGCATTTCTGACTGATTATCACTGTGAGCCATCTGATGAAGCAGAAATACTTTTAAAGTGCATTTCCCCTAAAATGCACAGTTGGTCCTGGGTCGTGACGCTCCCTTAGGGAGTCTTAAAATCTGCTTTTAAAACATTAGTTTCATGTTTTGTCTTATGTTCAGAGAGCATACACGTTCAAGGGAGTGAAATGTATTACACTTTAATTTCTAATATCTCACCAACTTTGGTATAGATAACTTGAAACTTGAAGGATTAAAAATGCTCTATATCTCTCTTTCCCATCTGAAGGATTTACTTTATGTGCACATCTTGGAAAAGATACAAATACATTTTGATGTTTTTAGGGGAATGAAAACATTTATGTGGCTATCATGCTCACTGGTGAGAAATACAAGCTGCATAGAGTGAGGGAAAGCATCAGGTCTAAATAGCCTGTATGAGAGTAGTGGTAATATTTAAGTGTACTGTAAATGTCCTTTACACATGTTTCATGTTTGTACTGTATCTCATCAAATGATCAATGTCTGTGATGCTCTATTTGGAAATGCTACCTTGGTATTTCATTCTGAAAAGGGCATCTAGGAGAAAAAGGGCAGGGCCATCCTCAAGCTGCACACTCTTTGAGCATACATATGCTTGCTCTACTTTGGCATTATTTTACAAGCTCTACTTTTTTTGATATATGTTGGGTTTCACCACTAATATGCACATCAATAAATATTTTGCTAATTAGTGATCATATTTTGTTTATTAAGATGTTATGGTAGTTTTCATTTCAATTTACTATTTTAATAGAATTCCTTACTTAAGACGCACTGTACCAAAAGTAATGTAAAGTTGTCTTGGTTTGCTTACCTATGATTATAATAGACATGTTTTAAAATTAAATCATTTAACCAGGAAAGAGTTTTAATTTGAGATAATTTTATAACAAAATAAATCTGTACAGTATATGTGGATGATATTGTTTATATGAAAGTGTTCATTTTGGCACCATACTGCTCATATGAGTTTTATAAGACTCCACAATGGACAAAAAATGCATAAAGCAGCAAACATGACTGCTGCTTGTGAAAATGATTAACATTACTCATAGCCTATAGAGAAGCACATACAAAATCTCAGTAAACAGGATTGCTGTCCATAAATAGCTTGTAATTATATAATTCCCAATGATTAAAGAAAGGAATGACAATAATTAGATCCTTGTCTGTATGCAAATGTTGACACTGTTTGTTTTTCTCTCTCACTTTGAAGTTTAGAGGAGTATCGATTTTGTTGCATGTGTCCCAGCGGTCATGCTAATCTGCATTAATGCTGTGCCTGCACGCTCCATATACTGTCTGAGCAAATGTGATGAAAAAGGTCACCATTGGTTTATTTACACTTTGTGTTAGAAAGCTTGATTCATACATATAAGGTGACATTTATCTCTATGCATTGCACAGCGTATGAGAGCTCCATCACTGTGTGTGCCAGCACGTACTTATATGTTGCTTTAGTTGCTGGTATTAGAACAAATTAATTTTAAGGGTTTTAGATTAAAAAAAAAGGATTGAAGTGATGAATATTACATATACATTTATACAAGACTTGCATTCACATCTGAAAACATGGGAAATCTAAACACTATAACTGTGTATTTTTGAGATAGAACTGCACAGGTATGACAAATCAATATCCGTAGTTTGGGAAACATGTTACATTTTTTCAATAAACAGTCTCACTTCAGTGCTGTGGAGCATTCACCATCTCTTCTTCACTCATGCATCTATGATAAGCATACTGGTGGTTTTGCATGCTTTATCCCATTTTGTTGAATTAGTGTGCTGTTCTGTGAGTTGTAGTGAGATTGTGCCTTTATTTATTGCAGGAACCTAAACTCCCACAATTTGACAGCTGACTGATGAACAGCTGAGAGTAGGTGTCGCTGTGATGATCTTGAAGATGCAAAGCTTAGACAAAATCAGGAGTTCTTTCTTTAATACATGTTTAATGCATGTGCATGCAGGAGGCAACTGACAGTGAGCGACCAAGAGGTAACCTAAACAGAATATGGTCTAGGCATATGGGGCCTTGTCAATTATTTTTGTCCAATGTGTTAGCACTTTCCAGTAAGCTTAGAAACCCTGGCATCAGACATTTCCACTCACTGAGTGTTAGACCATGATGTGTACCAGATATGGAAGACAGACTTGAAAATCATACTAACTCTCTAACAGCAGCCTATTTCAAATGTACATAATCCTTTTGGAAATGACCATGTTTAACTTATTGTTTGTTTTCCTGGTTTGATTTTTAGACATCATCACTTGTGAGTGCAATGCTGTTTGGTAGCTGACTTTCAAGTGTGGGATGTCCAGAGCTTCACAGCAGCACATGAATGCACCACAGACAGCAATGCAGACATATTCTTATTAACCTTTGTTTCTTAATCAATGTTCAACTTTCTTTTCCTGCCTGTGTTAGAAAAAGGGTTGTGTAACTCGTCTTCAAGGCACATAAGCAACCCTTTGACATTCCTCACTCTTGTTTAATTCTTATTGAAGTTACCAAAAGTTTTACATTTTGTTTTATTATTGATTATATTTGCAATGAGGTATTTAATTTAGCTAAGGAAAATCTTAAAATGGCTGCTGGTTGGTTTATAAATTCATGAGCAGAGAGCAAAGCTTTGCTTAACAAGTACTTTTTTCCACCAAGTGCTCCCTCACTCTCTTTTTTTCTGTGTCAACTGATACATTTGATTGAAGACAACAAGGTAACTTGAGGATAACACATCACTGTGTTGCTTCAGTGCTGCAGAGGGCCTGGTAGGCTGTGGCTCCCTCGAGACTTGAGCATGCAAGATGCGGTGTGCACCCTGACTGATATTGACGTACACTGTCAACATACACCTTTCACATTGTGCAAAGGGCATAGAGATTTTCTCAGCTTGTGGGTCACAATAGGGAGTGGGTCATGCTCTGGTAGCACTAAAAGCACGGACCCATAAAACCGAACACCAGGTACCTTACTTTGGAAATTAGAGGGGGCATATTGGTTGTGAATCTGGGCACAGAAACATTGACATAAGTGTCTCTCTCAACAACTAGTTTCAAACAGATCAAAAGAAGAATGTAGTTACAAAAATTACTGGTTAAGAAAACTGGAGTGTTTTGAAAGTAGCTGCTAAAGTAGTAGTTGCTACTGTTGCACTTTCATCTGCTATCTCTGATTTCTATCTCAGGAAACCACATTGATAACTATAGTATTTCTCTTGGTGTGAACAGCAATCACAGGAGAAACTATATAGGCGTGTTAATTGAAAATGATTAAAAAATGCATGGAGAATATACGGATGCTTTTGTTAAAATAACACATTATAGACAAAACATACAAGATTAGTCATGAATAATCTCATGAATTATTGGTGAGAGGAATTTTAAAACCACCCTTAATGCACTTTTAAACAAGAAAACTCACCGGGGACCTCGAGGGTTCCTGTCTGTCTCTGTGATGCTTATTGACTACCACTAAACCTCACATGCCCTGCACAGGACCCTTTGCAGGTCGTGTAGTAAATATTCCACTCTATTCAACTTGATTGTGATCTATTGGGGTTGCCAACTCTGATCGCTGCAGAGGTGTCTGCAAAACTGCAGTTTGTGCAATGCACATTACAGTTAGCTCAGAGCTGGAGGAGACACAATATTCTCAACATTCTTTGTGTCTGACATTTTCAGATGCTGATGAAATTTGGTAACCTTCAAAATGATTCAGTGTTACATAAATATTGCTTTATCAGCCCACAATGAAGGTAACATTGGTTAAAATTGGCCCTCGTTCAAGAACATTTTGTATTCTTATTCTAAACTTCTCTTGGTTTTGTCTGTGAGGTTCGCTCCTATGAGCATCCAGCTTAGATTCTGCTAACCTTCCTAAATGCACAAACTCGTCTTTTCAACTTGATTTTCTCTATTCATGAGAAGGTTCACAAAAATTCTCCTACATCAATCTGTTTGAATGAATAGTTCTTGCACGAGTGGTTCTGTCTCATTTCATTTGTATGAACCATATGGATCCATACATTAAAATTAAAATGTCTTTTTTGACGGAACCAAGATTTATTATTGGATCAATCACAGGTAACCACCAGTCCATGAAAGTTTTCTTGAAGACTTTATTGCTGTTAACACAGCAACCATCCTCTGCCACAAAACTGCTGTAATTTGGTTTACTGACAAGGGAACCATTTTATTTAAATTGATGAATTTGATTTTAATAATGGGCTAAGTTTTAAAAAAATTTGACATTGAATGCTTGCATAGGAAAAATAAAGATTGTATATAGTTCTCATATTCTCCATCACCTCCCGCGCTAATCTTGTCTTTCACAATAACTTTTTTCCATTTTGAAGGGACAGGAAAAAACAACAAATCCATCATAAAACATCATCACAAAAAAGAACAACACTCAAATTGTTAATTGTGATCTGCACAGATGCACAGATGAATTGCAAACATTAATTATTTATTTTGTCTATTTTGTTTGAAATTGAGACAGACAATATATCTAAGGAGTTTTTATGTAGATTTTCATTTCTGTATTGCTTTTTAAACCCATGCAATGTCCTGCATCAATTTTACCTGTACAGAAAAAAGGGTCCAAAAGGTGAACACAGACATAAAAGGGTTAAACTGAAAAAATTGAGACATGTGAAGACAAATTGAGAAGCGCAAAGAAAAAAAAACACTTTTCATGCTTTGGTCAGGTGAGCAGGCTCTACTCCTTACTCAACACATGGAACCATAACCTTGAATTTACTGTGTTACAATCTTTGGACAGTATGAGTGATTGGAGCATTTACTGGCCGCTTCATAGCAGACTTCAAAAAGAACCTAAAGACAAACTACATGCTGCACAATTTTTGTGCCAGAGGCGACTGTGTTCCAGCAGAGCTGAGTTCATCTCTAAGGCCCAGGACTTGATTCTGAGATTCTGGGAGCGTGGGTAAAATCATCAAAATGAGCATTAAACTCCCTATGAGATCTGTTGTTGCAGCACACTTCAAAAATCCACTGCCAATTGCATAGTTTGCAGTATTCCCTATTCTCCCTGTTTGAGTAAATTGGATTATACTCAGACATTGTAGGTCCATATTCCATGAAACTGACAAACTTAGCATCAGACTCAAAACAGAGTAAAATGGTAAATATACTGCCTTTCTAATATTCCAACAACTCCAAGTGCTTTACCATATATGTCAACATTCACCCATTCACACACATATTAATAGACTGATGGCTGAGGCTGCTATGCAAGGCGCCAACCTGCTCACCAGGATCACATTCACACTCACTATCACACACTTGTGTTGCAGACTTTAAGACAAATTTGGGGTTCAGTATCTTGCCCAAGGATGCTTTGACATTCAGACTGGGGGAGCTAGGGATCAAACTACAGATCTTGAGCTTCCCCTCAGCTTCAAAAACCCATAAGACAAAAACCCAGTGGACGTTATTAAGTCTGCAAGCATTGTCTGATTTAGCACAACATAATTTCTGTGACCTTTCCAAAACTGCTACATGTAAAAGTTGAAAAACAGAGTAAATATACTTCATGATGTGACAATGCTATGGTTAAGGTTTGGTTCATTATTAATGTTAGTGCACACAGCTGATAATCTACCACCCACGCCCTTTTCTGTCTGTACACAGCAAGCTTTGTAAGCTAACTCTGAATTTTGTCTTATTATTATTAATATTATCTATTATTTAAACATGTATAATATGCTTTGTCTTAAAAAAAAAACAAAAAAACTGAATTCTCATCAGCAGCTCTCGGATGCAACATTAATACATTTTCAGAACATCCTTAAGAGCAGAGCCTTTCCCGGCTAATTCAGCTCAAATAATTTGTTGGCATTAATGGTTCAAAGTCTTTTGACATATGAAGCTTTCTGACAGAACTGTGTTATTTCCAGTTGCTTTCATTATCTCAGTGGAGCAGCTCACCCTCAGCTGTGCTAATGTTTTAGAGGCTGCTGTTATTTTAGTGATGTCAAACTATTGAATACATTATTGCACATATTAATTGGTGGGAAAAGCTGTGCACACACAAATAGCCATTTAGCCAATTTTAACTAATCAATACATTTAAAACCAAATTTGTCACCAAACTCAAAAGGAAAATTGTCAGGCATCTAAAACTGTTTAATGCTTATACTAACTAAATAAACCCTTACCTCTCTGTGCAATAATGGCACCCCAAATTGCACTGCATTGTTTGAGCATCAGATTGGCCTGTTTCTGATGACTCTGTCCTGTAATCTTTACCTTGGAAGAAAACTATTTTTTCCTTTTTCACATTTTTGCATTATAAGATATAGCACACGTGTTTCAGGAGACTGTGCACAACCATAGCAGGAATCTGAGAACAAATTTAATTACAGACATTCTGTTGAGGTCAGTATAAAACTCCACCTAATGCTCAAATAATTCATCTTAAACCACCATTAAATAAACTACATTTTGTTACAACAACATCAAACAAAAAAACTAAAAAAATGCATCTCAAAGGACTGTGGTTTTTGCCTTGCTAGTTAATTAGGTTTGGATTTCACCCCCTGCATTTTCTAATGAAGGACACACACTGCTTGTATTTCATGTAATTACATGTAGTTACAATTTCCAAGGTCCCATTGTGCCCAAAGAAGAATCAGAGACCAACATGAAAAGAATTAATAAACGGAAAATGCAATTCACTTTTGCAATCTGTCATTGGAGTGTCAGTCCAAAGCATATTGTCTTCATTTAGTTGCATGCTGATTGTTTTCTGGGAAGAAAAACCTTTCTATTTAATTACATTCTAATTAGCATTATATTGTTCAATGGTACAATCATTACATCGAGAGCTGAGAGCATAATTCATCCAAGGACAGAACCAAAGAGAACAGCTCCATGGATGCCTCAGCATTAACAGGTTTAGCAGTGAGTGTGCTTTCTCTGTACTTTTCAATTTTTGAATGGCTACAATCACTGAACAGGATTTAGGCACTTTGCATGTGATCAACCCTTGAAGTTGCCCTTCAGAAATATAGCAGCCAAGGAACAGCTCTCTTCTTAACAGCTACATATACTCACATTTAATTAATTCAGACAATCCAATGGTAAATATGGGAGGCTTTTGTAATGGTTTTGTTATTTTAGAGTTACCACCGGTTATCCTTGCTTTCTCTGTCTTTATTGAACAAGAATAACAAGGAATGTTAAGACCAATGATTTTTGCCATCCAGCTTTTCTTTGTACTGCACAAAAATCAAAGAATAAAACTACACAAGCAAGCTTCCACGGAATTAACAAAGCAGCCAAGCATCTAGTTGTTCTGAACAATATAGTACAGTATGACCTCCCTCCTGGCAATATACAAAACCCTTTGACAATTAAAAAATAGTGAAGAAAGCATGAGTGGAATCAGCACCGATTCAGTAGTATTGATTTGTATGTGTGTTTACCCTTGCAGAGGGCTTGGGCAGGGATGTAGTTGGAGCTTGAGGCAGTAAATCCTGAGCAGGTCAAGGTATAACGGATGCTTGAATAAGCTGAAGGACCTTCCTCCAAAAGAGAGAGGTTTAATGAGTTCTTAAGTGCATCAATTGAATGTGCAGAAGAAATTAGGCCAAGGTGATGATACAAAAAAGCTTTCAATGAAATTTCAACCAGAGGCAACATCACAATTCTATTCCAACATTTTCCCTCATCTCATTTTATGCCAACATTTGAAAATGTTTTATTTTATATATTTGTTCTGTGCCAACATTTTGCTTCATCTTATTTTTTGCCAACATTTGAAAATGTTTTATTTTATATATTTATTGTATGCCAACATTTTGCTTCATCTCATTTTATGCCAACATTTGAAAATGTTTTATTTTATTTTATTGCTGTGTTGCCATCACAAATGTTAATGACATACACACACACTGCCTTCATTTTCAGATTAAGAATTATTTTCATCATGTCCTTATATTTACATGTCATGCATTAAGCTAATGCAGCTAATCCAACTTGAATTCCTAGATGAATATGGTTTGTTGTTGAACATCTTTCAGGGATTGAATTAAGGCCAACATGTATGGAATAGAGACACAAGAGAAAAAGCAGCAAACATGGTGTAACTAAAGACAGTGCTCAGCTAATAAAAAAATAAATAAAATTAAATAAATAAAAATACACAAGAGACATAGCAATTTTCTATATTCTAGTTCTTGATTTCAACATAGCTCATATCCATAGTGACCATATATCCATTTTTGGCTGTATTTTAGCTGTGACCTTTTCCATAATAAACACTGTATTAACCTTTTCTTGCTGTTTTTTAATGTTTGGGAGTTGTTGCTGCAACTGTGGCATTGATTTTCTTCCTATCAAAAGTAAGATCCATAGTAAGTACATTTTCTTTGTCACCATTTGACTTGCGTGGAGGTGCCTTAGAAAAATAACGTTGGGTAAAAGTTTAAGTTTTGGATAAGCCCATCATATATGTGAGAGGTCTCCATGATGACCACAACCCTCTAACATACTCCTGAAGAGTTTACATATTTAGCCATTATGACTGAAGTTCGGAAATACCTGTTTTTGACCTTTCAAACTACTGTCAAACTCCTTCCAATTAGGACTATATGACATGACAACATACTATCTCACGTCTGTTTACAGGAAGTGAGCATGATTAAAACTGAGCTCCAGAAAACTTCTGATCAAAGCAATTGATCTAATCAACAGGGGTGTGACGAGTTCTCGCGAGACGACAACGCGGGGATATTACTTGTCGAAGTGAATTTTGTCTCGCGAAGCTATAATTATGGGGTGCACCCAAAAAAGAAAAAAGAAAGAAAGAAAGACGATCGGTTTTCTATCGCTCAATCGCTCGTTATGTCTTCTTTTTATGATGTCACTGTGGATCATTAACCTTGTTACAGCTTCTACCTGTTGAGAGGATCTCAGTCAGAAGTATGAGATGAGGAGAGGAGCAGGTTAACCTCAGAGCCTGAGGTAGGAGGAGCAGGGAATTTAGCGTAGCTATGGAAGCCTAATGGTGCCAAAAGTAAAATCAGTCACACTACCAAATTATAACACAATTTATATTTTGTTCTACTTGTGTATTTATGTGATACAGGATTTGTGCAATTTACTTTTATTTCTGGTTTTTTTATTAGCAATATGTTATAATTTGTGATAATTGGATTCTTTATTCAATTTATATTAGAATTGTTTCTACTCTTTATAATTTACTTTTTAGTTTGTGATTTTGTGATTGTATCTAACTTTTGTATTTATGGTTCTTATTTTCATAAATACCAAAATGATCCATCTATAAAATATCTATATGGAGAAACCTTTTACATGCTGCATACTGCATATGATAATTATATATTTAGAAAGTAGAACTAATGTGATTCATTACAAGATGATTAGTTAAAACATTTCAATTCAATTTCCATTTTGTGAATTTCAAATAAAAGAACAGTCATTTATTTCCTCATTGAAGTTTTCTTAAAAATATAGTTAAAATCTCGTCTCGTCCCGATCTCGTGAACCCAATATCGTGTCTCATCTCGTCTCGTGTCTCATCTCGAGTGTATCGTCACACCCCTACTAATCAATTATGATTTTTTGAAGAAAGTATAAATATGGAAATAAAGATTATATCAAAAAAGTAAAAGAATGAAGTGGCAGATCAGTGGGGCTATCCAGCTGGCTCCCCTGAGAACCTCACAGGAACAATGGTCAATGAAAGCACAACGAATGAGAACTAGTGTGAAATCTTAATTCTAATCTGTCCAATAATAGCAGAGGAGATAAGTGCTGCTGTAGACAAACTACAGCTTCAACTCAACTCCATAGACTTGAATGAATGCAACCAGAAACTCACAGAAGTAGAGCAGGCCCTTTAAAGCATGGAGGGCCAGATAACCTCCAAGAGGAGAACAAGGAGGAGAATATTGGGAAACCCATAGCTGAAAGTTCAATCTACGGGCATTTGGAGTGGTCCAAGATGTTGAAAAGGGAAATCCCACCGATTTCATGGCAACTTTATCCAAAGAGGTATTCAAGTTATGCAAACCTCCCATGTGAGCCTGAAGTGGAAACTGAGTCAGGTCAGTAACTAAATCTGGAGCCAGAGTGATGATAGTAAGATGCAAAGACATTTGGTCAAGGAAGCCATGTTAAAAATAGCAAAGGAGAGAATTGAGGAATGAAGTTGAGGATCTTCCCAGATCTTATGGCTAAAAGAGGAGCCCAATTCCAAGATGTCATAGCAAAATTACAGGAAACTGAGATTAAAGGGGATAATCCATCCAGCCACACTCATCATCACCTTCAATGGAGAGATTAAATACTAGGATCATAAGGCTGCAGAGATTTATTTCAGCAAGGTGATCAGATCCACTCTAGCAATGTTATGGTATTGAAAAAGGGAGAAGACATTAATGACTATTAACTAGAACAGAACTAGTTCTGGGGGTAAAATGAGTGTATTTATTGTTTGTTTCAATGATATTATTTATTTTAATTTAGTTGTACATTTTGATATATTGTCAGTATGTCAGTATGCATAGGCTAAACTCTAGGACAGACCTAATTTTTACATCGGAGAAGACAGTTTTGTTTTATGAAAGGTTTGACATAGAATGAATCATAGATATTTAAATAGATAGATAATTTACATATATATAGAGGCCTATTAAAATAAATGTAATTATTTCAAAATTATTTCAATATGTATAATTGCAAGAATAACCCATTGTGTCTGTGTTCTGCTAAATTAGAATACGTTTTTAACTAGGGAGGGCTGATTCAGACATAAATAATTGATTCACTGAATAATTGATTAGGAAGTGATACAGAATCACTGAATAAAAAGGTAAGGAACTACAATAAGATAATCACTGTGGACGTCAACTTACTCAAGCTTGCTAAAATGGACGTTTAGTGTGACAATGTAATGATGGCTGTGTTTGTATGTGTGTCTTTGATGTATGTGTGGCTGTCTGTACTGTATGTCTGTGTTTGATTGTTCTGTGTATGAATAAATGTTGTCTTAGTGATAGTTCCAGTGTTGATTGGTTATTAGATGAAGAGCAAAGTACCCACATCAGAAAAACGTCTTGATTTAACATTTGAGGATATAACACTAATGAAGGATACAGCATTTTTAGGAAGGACAGAAATGCATATTAAAATGTCAAAAAAGTTTGATGTGCTATTAGAAAAAGATCATAAGGAGGCGCTGGTGACATTGATGACATTTTTTTGCTACTTCCTGAAAAACCTGCACCACTGAAAAAGTTTACTGTCAGACATATCAGACTACATGCAGAGGGTGTTAAAGAGGAGAAGTAGGGACCCAAGGGTAATTTTTTGCACACTACTTTTGTGACACTATTAAAGGGATATTAAAAGGTATACATTCATACACTGCTACATGACAGTTAATTAATGATACATGCAAAGAAATGAAGTGTATTTCAGTAAATTCTCCTCACACGTTAAACTGCCCATCTCTGACTGACATCCTCACTTTGCAGAGACTCAGCTAAATACTGCTGACAAAGACTCACTTCCTCTGGCTGCATTCCTCTGATTGAGAATATAAATGATTATAAACTACTCTATTGAATTTTCAGGAACTTGTCTTGTCTCTGTATGTATTCTAGTGTTTTTATGTAAGCTGTTATTGTTGCATTGTCACAGTGTAAAGGTGTTTTTGGGAACCCCAGGAAGAATAGCTGCTGCAATGCTGTAACTAACAGAGATTCTAATGAATAAAACTAAGCCAACTATGTGAGGCATATTTCAGCCTATTTGTTTTTTAGAAATGAATGTTCAATCCCAGATCTCATCTTTTTTACCATCCAATCTTTATTCTTCAAAATGTGTTTGCAATGCTATAAAATCTTCAAATCATTCCTTCAATTTCTCATCTTCACATTTTATGAAAAGCTGTGTTTTTCCTTGTGCAATTGTGTTATTAATGTGTCATTGAGGACAGAGCATATCTGTCTTTCTTCCCTGATTCAAAATTGATATTTTACTTTTTTAAACATTTATATAAATCTGGGACTGATAAATATTTAAAATTGAGATATGATAGATTTTTAGTGTGTTACAGTAAATGTATAAAAGCCTGTAGGTAATGCACTGGCCTACTTGAACCAACTATCTGCTATAAACCACTAGAGTTTCATGACAGTCACAGCAATCCTAAACCAATCTTTAAATCATCTCATGAATCTTGACATTCACAAACAAATCAGTTGGACAAGCTGTGGCCATTCACATCTAAAATATGTCATATGCTCATGTCATACATGTTATACAATAGCCTGTAACTCTGCTCTTGATCCACTCATGTCAAAGGGGAATTTTACATCAATTTTACAGTCCAAACTCTCACCTGAAACTTTGTACAGCTGATTCCTTTAAATCCAACCTTCTTCATGTTACTTGCACCCCCATTTGACAGGCCTAGAGGCAGAAAATATTAAGGATTCCTCCTCAATACTGTGTTGCACCAATATTGCACCATCCATCTCTTAGCATGTCAAGGTGTTAAAGTTCTTCCGCTAGACTCCTCCCTTCCATCTACTTCCTCCTTTCATGATTGAAGTGAATAGATAAAGAGTTGGTGCTGTAGATATGGTTGGTTTCACTTGGTTACTCTGTTAATGGAATGGATGTCGACCTTCTGCACATAGCTTTTAATTAGTTGAGTTGTTGGTGAGCTTCAGTGCACCATTACAAAGAAGAGTGTAATTATATGTGTTTTTAAATGGTAATGAAACATTAGACAATACAGCCTGTTTGCCAAATGAGCCATTTGTCTGGTGTATCAGGGTCAGGTGTGTTGCTGGCAGAGACAGTGGGCTGCAGCTTTGACCCTGTGTGTAGTGGCCAATCAAACTAGATTTTTTTTTTTTTTTTTTTTAAAATCTGTTAGAGTTTAGAAATGAAAAACTGCTGCCAAATGGATTTTGGACAACAGAGACGCCACCAAAAAAAATCCCATGCTATCCACAGAGATAGAAGCAGCTTGATTTGTTTCCCCCTGTGAAATAAAATGTTACTGTAGCAGCATATCCTCAACATTGCAAGCATGAGTATCTGAGTCATACTGAATCACAGAAATACACAAAAAGCAAGAAAGTAAGAAACATGATGTTTTTTTTTAAATGAATTTTAAAGCCTTACAAAATATTCTTTTGTTCAACCAAAGTGGACTGAATATAATGTATCTCCTGTACTCTGCTGGTCATTGAGCTGCTGAAAGGGCTTACATATAAATAGAAACTAATCTGTAACCTGATCTGAGAGGTGTGTACCAGAGCACAGCAGTGCCCTGTGGCAGGTATTGGGCTGACATGATATGGCGAGGATGTGTTGTATTTGAGCATGTCCAATTGTGTTGGAGCTGTCATCACCTGCTCTGCCTGAGCTGGTAGCTATCCTGAGGCCAGTTTGTCAGGTCACCGTCACACAGCTTTCGCATTTGTGAGGGAGTTGGTTGGTTTATAGGTACATTCTGTAGTGCCATTTGATTTGTGACTATTTATTCATTTGGCTTTAGTCCAAACTGTAGACGGTTGGTGGGAATTGAGCCAAAGTAGCAGCTGTGGTTCAGTGTGCAACACCCCCCCCCCCCCCAATAAAACAGAGATGCGTCAAAAGTAATTGTGGACACTGAGACCCAAATGCCCACACTGTTTATCAGATGTTTAGTCTGTAGTTGCGTTGTAAGTCAGGGATGTGTAGGATGTGTTCTTCTTACTGAATGTGTGTATTTTACAATTGTAAGTCATATTTCTTATTTTATTTTTAATTTATGCAGTGGCTGATTATTTCCTGATGAAAGCTCCTACAGCAAATAAAAGGCACAATGAAAATGTGTCAAATTTTTTCTCAGTGGGTTAGACAGATTCTGTTGTTTGTTGAAACATTAATGCATTATGAATAGGTTTCTGATTGCATCATGTCATGTACTGGCACCTTTGCATGTTATTGCCTCACATTTACAAAAAGAATGTAGTCAGGATATTGTTTGCGTGTGTGTTGCCTTCTTGCTGCTGAATAGGGAAACCCTTTTTTAGATATCTATAGACCTTTATTGTTAGTGAGTGGTGGCGTAAGATAGCCAGCAGGGTTGATGGCGGATCTTCTACTCTGATTGCTAAGGCTCATCACAGCAGTGTGGCGAATGCATTGATTCATTCCAGAAATCACCGGCTGTCATAAATAAAGACAATTAGCAGTGCTTTGAACATGAGCCTATACCAGCTCCTACTCTATCCTCGTCAAATTCCCCTGCACATAATCATTAATTTATGAGACAGGCCTGGCAACAGCTTGCATTTCTTTTTGTTTGCTAGCCAACACTGTTCATTTTCACGAACAGAGAGACTAACCATGAATGGTATTACCAAAATGATCCCAGAACATTTTCTGGGACATTTTAAATATTCTCAACCATTGGGAGGAAATGGGTGATTGGATATGCAGACAGATAATGAAAATAGATTTCATTTGCCTTGCTTAGTTTGCCAGTATGTGGTGTGAGGCATTTTTAATATTAACAGCCCACATGCAGTGTCGGCTGTTAATATTACATTCTTTTTTTTTTATTTAGGACTTTGATATCTCATTACAGGGATGTGAATACATATTTCATATATTTTAAGGGGATTAAAAAAGAATCCTGAAAGTCCTACATTTTAACCAAAGGAGGAGCCTAGTAACAGGCTGTACATGTTAGCCTGCTCACTCTTGCAGAGCAGTGCATTGAAGATTTACATCTAACAGTCTTCATATACCCAAAGGGGGAAAGCCTGATACTTATAGCACTCTCTGCTATCACACCAATACACACACACACACACACACACACACACACACACACACACACACACACACACACACATCTGCCAAACACACTGGTCACCAACTGTACCCAAGAGAGATTAAACACACCATCAGTATGCCCAGTAACCAAAGCCAGCCCTACCAGTGTGAGGCTTGAAAATTTCAAGGAGCAGAGAGAATGCGTGGGACTCTGCATAAATCCAGAGTGGCCCTATTTCTAATCCACAGGAAAGCCAGCACGCTTCAACCTCCACCTAGCTGAGGGGAGCAACAGCAGCTGACAGTTACCTCAAAGGTTGGTTATGTCCAAGTTGAGGACAGACCTAGAGATGATCCAGAAATGTCACACAGTTACAGTTTTCCTCACTATCATGAGTGAAGAGTGAAAAATAATTCATCAGCTAGCCTTGCCTGGACCACTAAAACACTTATGGATTCTCATAGATACCATGAACTGATGGTTCAGTTGGGGAATCAAGGTGCTGCAGGCAAATAAATTCTAACTAAATTCCAGGCAGCCCTTAATTAATATCTGTCTCTACATAACAAGTTATCAATTCACTTTCTAACCAAAACTTTTACTTACTGAATAATTTTAACATACTTCTACATTTTCTTTCTAATGGAGATGGTAGGTGTTCATTCTTACTAGTTTAGCCCACTAGTTTAGAGAATATATCATGGTTAAATTCTTTCTTCACTGGCCAGTGTGAACAGCACATCCATTTGACTGACATAATATTTATTTGCTTGCACAGTTCTTTGATGTACCATACATGAACATCAAACACAGAATCATCTCCATTACTACTCTGACAGAGAATGGTTCATTTCCTGTATGAAATGGGACATGTTATGTCATTTCTTTGTGTATACATCTGTTTGGGAGTACAAAGGAAATGTCTTTAAAATGAAGTGCTGTTTGATCATAATGAGATGTGTGTGTCAAGTTGTGACAGTTTGCAGAAATTGTATTTTTTTATCTTTCCTTTTATTACTTCAGATCAAGTTGACTGAGAATGAATGCCCCTGTTTCAGCTATGACATGCGCCACACTGAAATACTGTAGAACTACACAAAAACAGTTGGGAGCTGTCCAGTGTAACTTATGTCTCACCCTCACTGTGGTATGTAGGGTTGTTAGTGAGGATTTTCATATGTGTACAACCATCAATATGTTAGGAAGGTATTTAACTTATGAATAATCTTCTGCACTAATTTTGTAACTGAAGGTAAACGGCCACAGTTAAGCCTGCTGTCATAATATGTACATTAAAGGTGACACACAGCAGAACACTACAGCTTTATCCTCCCTCTGAGTAAGTTAGGTACTAAGTGTTAGTTATACAATTTTGCCAAGCATAACTGCAGTTTCTTTTTCAAATGAGTATTGTTACCATCGTGGCATGTCTTTCAAGTACATTCACATGATGTCACAACATACCACTAAGGATCACAGAGCAGGACAGGCATTCGTGTAACAACAAAGCTAAGTTAGCTTGCAAGGTCAAAGTTCCACCAAAAGCAACACGAAACAAGTTACTGCCATTGTACCTGGAATGGACCTTTGAGTACAGTCATCCCAGTGTAGAGACAGAAATTTAGGAAAATAAATGCATGTCCCTTTTCTCCTCAACATCAAATATAAGGCTGCCTGTTCATGATCATGCTTATGCACTAAAAAAACCCATTCTTGCACCTTTTAATGGCACTTTCTATCCAGTATTTCTCTTCTCTGCATGGCTTCCCTTTAGAATTACCTAAAGAACATGGATGTGGAAACATTCATTTCCATATGAAGAGGATTCAAAAGGAAATGAAATGTTGTCAATAATAAGCTGAATGAATGGGTTTCTATGGGTTGAGCTAATAATAGTTTGATGGATTCATGACTAGTTTAATGCTGTGATGTTTTCACTTTGATATAGTTTCACCACCATGTCAGTCAAATGAATGTCTATCCAAGTCAGGAGTGTTTTTCATTTTAATGGTATAACGGGGGAGGTGTTGCATTTGTACTGTTGCACAGGTTACTGGAAGCTACTGGCTTTATATAAAATTCTATTACTTTGCTTTTTATCCAGACACTTTCTATGGAGCTGCAAAGGGTCATGTGGTAGAGAAAACTGATGAATACAGACATGGCAATCTGTGTGAACTGTTTTTAATAGCAAGTTTTTTCTATTGTTTATTTTTTTTTAAATGCATTAGATGACATAAAAGAACATACAAATCCAATAAGCCCAGAACAGCTTTACCAACAACTAAAGAAAAAGTATAAAAGGACATATAACATCTTTGCATTGCTAAAATCTGATTCATTTAATTATTAGTAGAGACCCTATACCTTCATTATTTATGTGACAAATAATTTGTCATCAATAATATGATATTTACATTGATTACTTGTCTCTAGGCTGTTTCTCAAATGCACTAGCATGGTACAGTTAAGTAGTGTGCTGCCAACATTTTCCAGGTGGAAGTTACACTCTGTCTTTCTGCTGTATGGACAGAGATGGTCTGCACTCATGCCAATCCAACTGGAATATTGTTTGCCATACTGTATCCTTACAAACAGGACCCAGATTCCTTTATTTGGTGGATTTAGGTGGTAACTCATCTAGTTTTTGTGTTGAATTTCTGAAATGAGGTTTCTATAAATAATCCACACTAGTTTATGACAAGGCCAGGAGAATGGTGAGAGTAGGTAGCCAAGGAATGCAAGGAGTGATGAGGTAGGCTTGGTGTAAAGGGCATATGGTCAACTATTAATTGATCTGACAGGTGCACTAAGGGTTAGTTGGAAAAGATGGGAGATTTCATTTATGACTATGGAGTGAAAATGTTTGGTGTTGCTGAGAGTGGAAAAAAGTCAAGGCAGCAATATGAGGTTGATAGGCGTGTTTGAGAATGAAGAAAACTCGGAAGGCATTAGAGTAAAGCTGCAGAATTACCTAAAATCTGGGTTAACAGTTTAAAGCAAAGCAGAGAAACACATGAGAAATGAGCAAGCTAGGGCAGCTTTTTTACTAAGATTTTATGAAAGGGCCCTTTTTAGTAAGATTTTATTCATTTACCAAGGCATAAGGTACAGAGAATGAGTTAGAAGCTTACTTAGGAAAGCTGCATACACACAAAGATAGGAACAGTGAATTAGAACCATCTCTAGATAAGGCCAAAAGACCACATAAGATGTTAAAAAACCCCACTTTAAAAGTGGAAATAGTAAGCCTAAGGCTGCATTCAGGCTGAAAACAGCAATGTGTTAAAAAAAATGCACAGGGCTGCATTGGTGTGGGCATGCTATTTGGTAACAATGAGATAAGGACGTCAAGTTATCTGATGCAAAAACATTGCAGTTTGTATAATACTCACGATTTTGCAACTCTGGAAAGTTATCACAGTTCCAATTATTTGATGTTTTGCTGCAACGACGTGGTAAACAGCAAAGACACAGTGTTCATGTTAAAAATAATCCACCAGGAATTTGTGCTTGCATGTTTTTTAGAATTGCCAATGCAGTGCCTTACTGGATGATTTCACCCAGTAAAGGCAAAACCAGAACTAGCTTCAACTTTTTTGTAGAATGGTAATGTGTTGTTCTGCCTGAGGTCCCTGCACTGGTTCAATACTTTGCCCTCATTCAAATGAATTAGAGGGTTGTGTTTTTTTTTTCCAAAAGAGCTAATGTTAGCCTAATGGTGTGCTCTTTTGACAATAACAAAGTGCCCCAGATGTGCTGTGGTTTTTGTGGAAGATTATTAGATCCTAGGCTTTTGGTGCAGGGCAGGAGGGTTCTTTATTCCTAAGGTGAAGAAATCTGTTGATGTTGGACAGTTTACATCTATCTGCCTTCTAAGTGTTGTGGTAGAGGTTTCTACTAACCTAGAAAGGAATAGGCTAATTGACAACACAACTATTTGTTAACTGCTAGAAACAGACACATGGCCTTTTCTATTGGAGTGTGCTTGTCTGTTTGTGTTCAGCTCTTACTGAACTCAGAACTCACCAGGGGCCTGTACCACAAAGCTTTTAGGCTTAAATCAGGTTTTCAGGTATCACAAAGCTGGCTCACTTTTAACACAGATGATATTATAGTACATTATGCTGCATGCTTGATCATCAAGTCATCTACTTCTAGATCACCTACAGGATCCTGACATGGACAAAAGGGGCCATTAGGGACATAATTCAGAATTACCATTCCCATACACATACGTTTCCTCTTACATACACATATGAAACCAAAAATACTCATACACTATACTGAAATTCACACACACATACAAGTGAAACACTCTCACACACACTACTGAAACACTCTCACGCACACACACTACTGAAACACTCTCACACACACTACTGAAACGCTCTCACACACACTACTGAAACGCTCTCTCGCACACTACTGAAACGCACTCACACACTACTGAAACGCTCTCACACACACTACTGAAACACTCTCACACACACTACTGAAACACTCTCACACACACTACTGAAACACTCTCACACACACTACTGAAACACTCTCACACACACTACTGAAACACTCTCACACACACTACTGAAACACTCACACACACACTACTGAAACGCTCTCACACACACTACTGAAACACTCTCACGCACACTACTGAAACACTCTCACGCACACTACTGAAACGCTCTCACACACACTACTGAAACACTCTCACACACACTACTGAAACACTCTCACACACACTACTGAAACACTCTCATACACACTACTGAAACACTCTCACACACACTACTGAAACGCTCTAACACACACTACTGAAACACTCTCACACACTACTGAAACACTCTCACACACACTACTGAAACACTCTCACACACACTACTGAAACACTCACACACACTACTGAAACGCTCGCACACACACTACTGAAACACTCTCACACACACTACTGAAACACTCTCACACACACTACTGAAACACTCTCACACACACTACTGAAACACTCTCACGCACGCTACTGAAACGCTCTCACACACACTACTGAAACACTCTCACACACACTACTGAAATGCTCTCTCACACACTACTGAAACACTCTCAGCACACTACTGAAACGCTCTCACACACACTACTGAAACGCACTCACACACTACTGAAACACTCTCACACACACTACTGAAACACTCTCACACACACTACTGAAACACTCTCACGCACACTACTGAAACACTCTCACACACACTACTGAAACACTCTCAGCACACTACTGAAACGCTCTCACACACACTACTGAAACGCACTCACACACTACTGAAACACTCTCACACACACTACTGAAACACTCTCACACACACTACTGAAACACTCTCACACACACTACTGAAACACTCTCATACACACTACTGAAACACTCTCACGCACACTACTGAAACACTTTTTTTACACACTGATTCTATCACTGCAGCATAAGGTGACTTCGTACTGAAAGCTGAATTTAAAAACTAAACCCTCTATTGTCTTTTATTACAGAAAGTAATCCACACAGTTGATTAACTTTTTAATTAATTAACTGTTCCTATAAATGCAACATTTCATAACACGTCATATATAGACCTCATCAGGCATTAACTACTATTCTCCCCTCTGCTTTGTTAGCAGAAACATTCTGAATTTGTTCAACAATTAACAAAAAAGGAGAAAAAAAACCTTTTTATTTCAGACATAACACGCTTAAGCAATTTTACGTCTCAGCCCTACTTTTAATATTTGGGAATAATTTATAGTTTTTCAACTTTTTCTAATGAAGTGTTGATTCATGATACTAGTTATCCATGGCCACATTCTTCATATGTGGAACAACAGGTTATTAACAGGTTAGAATGTTAATGTTAACATTTTGGTTCTTTGAAGCTGACCTTAAATCAATCTAGCACTGCTGTCATACTGTAGCATCAACTGCAAAAATGCTGTCCTTTTATAATTTGTTATCATTCATTGATAAGGTTAGACCATTTTTCTCTCAGGCTGACACAAAAACTAATGTATGCTTATAAAACCTCAAGGCTAGCATATTGCACTGCTCTCTTGTTTGGTATACCTGAAAAAATAAATCTGCTGGCCTCCTACAACTTGTTTAGAACGCAGCAGCCCGAGTACTGATGAAGACCACGCAGAAAGCACACATAACTGTGGCCCTTGTCTATGGAACAGAGACTTGCTTTTGTTTTTATTGCATTTTCTTTCAGTCATGTGCAGCATATTGAGCTACAGCCACTTTATGGAATGTGCTACATAAATAAAGATTGATTTGACTTGACTGTAATGCATACTACATTGAAATTCTTCATGTGTTCAACTTACATTCATTGAATGCAGCTTTAAACAGCTCCCAAAATGCTTCATCAGGAACTTGAACACTATTCTTAAGCTGTTCTTCTTTAGCTATTTACTGCATACATGTCCACTTTTACAAAATACAAACAACATAAACAACTTTAATCACTTAAACAACAATATCACAAACAACATAACTACAGTGTACACCTGCATGAGTGACTGTTCATATAAAATAACTACGCTAACCATGAGACTCATACATATTTACTTCATTATATTTTAACAAAAACCTAATTAGCCACACAATTATGTTAAGGCACAGAAGTAGAGTAACTATAAATGAAAGGATGGTGATCCATGCTGTGTTAACTCCCTGCTGAGCTTCATTAGGATATAAAATCTTGGAATGCAAAAAATCTCCTACAGCGAAACCAAAATAAAGGTTCTGAGGTCCTAGTTTTCTATCCTGCAGACTACTCCAACAGCACAATAAACCCTCCTGGAATTTGTAATGCTCTGTCTCGGGCCGAGATTATAACCGTTAGTGGAATGGTGTATTTATAGTGCTCCAAAAAAAAGGTGATTTGTTTCACTTGTTGAAAGGTTATTTGCAAGATATCAGTCTTGCAGACTGCTCAGCAATACACTTTAACAGGATTTCCTCCCCCCTCTGCTTTGAATCCTTTATACAGGTTTGGTTCCTGTAGGTCATACCAACAAACTTAACAATTAACACTGAAACAACTATAATATGACCACTGCTGTCTGGTACACAGAATTAAATACTTACACATATATAATACATACTGTATATGTCAAGCAAGGACTTACTAATAATGAATAATTCAGTCAAATTGTTCTCACTTGGGTGTCCCACTCTGGCATATAAATAGACAGCTTTTTCCTGGGCTCTGGTCCTTTTTGCCAAACCAGGAAGTGGTACATGGGTAAGAACAAATTAGAATTTAATATATTATGCAAATGTTAAATGATAAAAAAATGAATAAAGGAAGGGAGCTAAAGAGAAGATGATATAGTTCAGGTTATTGTTTGATGTGAAATATTAGATAAGTCAAGTGTGTGCACCCACTAGATGAGCCTTAGCATACTTCCAGGCTACTCTCACTGATTTTAGTCGCAAAAGAGTTTCTCACAGACTTTTAATATTGATTCTAAACTTCCATGCTATCTAATCTAGGCGCTATCCTTGATTCTGGCTTAAAATTTGATAAACAAACCAACTCCATTGTGTGCACTGGCTTCTTCCATCTTAGATCAGTGATAAAAACCAAAATCATTTCTGTCTGTCAAGGATTTAGAAACCACAGTACATGCTTTTATTTCTTCCCATTTCAACTATTGAAATTCTCTCAGGAATCAGTCAGCTTTATCTCGCCCACAGCTGGTTCAAAACACAGCAGTGTGACTCCTCCCTGGTATCAAGAAGTGAGACCACTTCACTCCTGTGCTGACCTCTTCTCATTTTATTTTAAGATTCTTTTATTTATTTTAAAGCACTTCATAGACTGGCACCAGCTTGTATCTTTGAACCCATCATCCCATCAGATTTGCTGACCAGAGGTGATCAGCATTTTTCATAGTTGGCTCTAAACAGAATAATAATTCGCCTGCCTGCCTTCTCAGATCCTCATAATTATATCTGTTTTCATTTGACCATAGCTCTCAGTCTCTGTATAACACTTTAGTCAATATTAGTTGTTTTCCAATGTGCACAAATTGACTTGGCATTAACAATTCGCTAGCCTACACTTCAAGTTTGCTCTATATGGAACCATATGCTGTTTTAAAACCTCTACAGTAGTTCCCTGTTGTTTTGATGCAATGTTTGTCCTGCTTACTTGGCTTGTATCTTGGCTTGTGTGTATCAACTGTTTTGTTTATTCCACTCTCCTCATTTCCTGCTTTCTTTGATTTTCTCTAGAACTTATTACATTAGCACCTGACTGTGCCACATCATGCTGTTGGTGAAGTGGAGAATGGTGGTGGACTCCCTGTGTGGACGAAAGAGGAGGGTGCCCTGTTCCTTCTGGTTTCTCCTGTTGTTCGCTGCTGGAGGTCTGGTTCTCTTCATCCACCAACAGGATCTGTCAGAGATGGCCCAACAACAAGGCCCAGGTCAGTCTTTACTTGTCCTAAAACATCACAAAGCTCAACTACTATGGCTTCCACACATAAGCATCAAAGAGAACTCAACATAATTCACACTACTGGCAAAGCTATTTACATGATTGCAAAATTGAAGGTCTGACCAATTTTCTCATAGCACATTTTTAATCTTTGAATGGACACCAGAGCACTAATGTGGGGGCAAAATCCTCACGCACACTGAACTGGAAAAGCTGCAATCCACAGAGAATCAGCTCTATCATGTGTCAACAGGACTGTGAATCATTATGAATATCAAAGCAGTGTCACACTCCCCAGCAATAAGAGCCACTTAGCTAGAGTGGAATCTCTCCAACCCTCTAATATTTCCCTGATTGTCAGGTTCTTTTGGTTACTCGCGAGAAAAAGCAAAAGAGAGCCCACTCATAATGATGGAAACACACATACAGTAGGACACTCACACAAGCTCACATACAACATATTTGCATGCAGTAATATTTGTATTATGTACAAATATACACACCATGAAAAGCAGCATTTAATATTCATAACACATATCAGAACGAGACCTGTAAGATCTTGTTAGAAATTGGTTGATGCATTCAAAAAATATACCAAACTGATAGTTTTCAGTCATTACAATTTTTATTTGTAGCAACAATAGTCAGATACTGTGTAAAATCAGCTGTGAAAGCTGTAACTGTTACACCAATGGACTACATCACTTTTAGGGGGTATCACATAAGTGGAGCCAGAGATTTCTTGCTGGGGCTGTATTATTTCATTATTTGCTGGTGAAGATATGGAGTTTGTTGTAAATTCATGATTAAACAAGAGTGCAGATGTGTAGCATTTAAAAGGTCATTTCTAGCATCATATTCCCACTACAATGACTATTTAAAAGTGCTGCACACTAACAATAATAGAGTATTTTTTCGTTTAAACATTAATAATAATAATATTCAGCACTTTAATAGCAGGTAGGTAGGAGCCAAGTGCAGACAGATGAAGGTCAGACAAAAAATGACTGAAACAACAATGGTAGCCAGAATAATGGGTCACATAGAGAAATAAAACAGACAGGAAGCACAGAAAATGCCAAACAAAATGTTGCCTCCTAAAAGACATATTATTGCATATAGCAGTCTTGTTCTGAATGAAACTCTTTTGTTGTTTGTGGAGATTTTTCAAGGGGTATGTTATCAAGGCTGGGCCTGGGGCCCGTCCTCAGGCTGCTGCCTGCTAACAGCACTAACAAGGGTGAGCAGCACCAGAGGAGCTACTGTAGCAGGTCACAGGTGGTCTCTCTCTGTCTGCCTCCATTCTGTCATTTTCACAGTTTCTGGTTCATCCCAATAGGTCATTTTATGGAGAAACAATGCATTTTCATCACACAGCTAGCATACCAACAGGAGGAACATGAACTCACACTGTTTACTACAGTGCAGAGGGGGTCGCTATGGCAATTCAGCTGAGAATATGAGAAACGGCATCTGAGCAAAGCAAATCAGACAGGAGTTTGCCAAATATCTGGTCATTTCTTGGTGGGACTTAAGTGGAGTTAATGTAATTCTTGATGCTATAGTCCCATCTAGCCCCATCCTATGTCTTTGAGGTATCATTTTTCAATAATAGCTCTGGTCAGTGTTAGCAGTCCTAAGGGAGGCATTCAATTAGATTATACATATTGCAAAGGCGCCAACAGGTTACAGGAAAACTGGCAAGTACAGCAGGACACGGTTGAACTGTGATGTTTAAAACAGACAGTGTGGGTACCATTCACCTGCATTTCCTTTTTCAAATAAGTTTAGCTAATCAACAGATTTGTGTGCAACCTGTATCATTTATATTTGTTGGATTGTATCTACTGCCTTCTAGGGTTTCTTGCACTGTCTGACTTCTTTTAAGCATTGCCATATGATCTAATTCATATTTATTTTATATGTATTTTTAATTTTTGGAATCTTTGTGAGGCAACATCAAATGTGGGGTTTAAACCCCTTAGCAGTGTAAAAACCAGACCTCTGCTTATTCTTTTTGACAATTGTTCATGTTTCCTTGCATGAAGAAATGTTTCATTACACATAGAGCTCTGAAGATGTGCTTTCATGCTCAGAATCAGCACATACTCTATGGACTACAATATACAATTCCACACTCATCACAAGTACAGTTAATGTTTTATGAACTTTTGTCGGTATTTAATAATCTTACATAACACATACTTTGATTTAGATCCACTTTCCATAAAGTGTTTTTCAAGTGCATGAATCAGGTTTGTGTCTTAATTTTGCCAGGTTCCAGGTTTTACTCTGCAAAATTGTCCTGATAACTCAGTAAACCTGCTTTTTTAACATTCTGAAGTTCTAACTACACTACATAACTCTATTCTGCAGATATGAAATACATGCTATAACTTTTTTGTATAAATAATCAGTGTCCCACAGCACACTCCTGTAAATAATGCAAATAATTGATTCTTAACCAGCTGAATACAGGAATTGTTGAGCTGGTAGTAAAGGCTACAATAACTGAAATCCATATTTCAGTCTTAATAAGAACTTTGACTTCCAGGCTCAGTTTCTTCCACAGTAACTCCCACCTGGTCTTACTTTTACCTCAAGTGAACCCCTTGTATCAAACAATTTGAACCATGTAGCTTGTGGGGAAGGTGTTCTGCTGTAATGGCTACCTAATCATTTAAACCAAGGGTAAAATGTGCCCCAGAGGTTTGCTTATGTGTTCAACAAAATGTGCTTTCTTGTTTGAACATACCTTAGTGCAGAGTAACAGGATGGGTCACTCTAAGAATATCCCATTTGTTTAAATATCTTTTACTAAATCAGACTTAATGTCTCAGAGAAACAAAAGAGCATGATAAAAAATCAATTTAATACACTTAGACCTAAGTGTATTCCATCAATTAAATATGCATTAAGGTACACTTGTACAGCAATTTTACCTTTTTAAAATGTTCAGGTTATATTGACAGAGAGATTTTAATTTATGTTATCGTGCTAGTGGTAGTTTGTGGTGGTGTACTGGACTGAATTATATTGTAGAAAATGAAGTTTAGGAAATTATATTTTTTAAATTACCTTTTATTGTCCATATGCTCTAGATTATTATAGTTTGGAAACAAAACATTTGGCTTAGAGGAGAAGGGTGTCTTTATATCTGCGGATATAAAATAGTTGTTTTAAAAACAAAAAGAGATAAAATACAGAGGGACAGTAATCCAGTTTTGGAGTTCAAAGATCCATCTCATTATAATTGATGTAAGAAAATAACCTCCACCAGCTTTGATGTACTGTCACATCATCATAGCATAACAATTAACAAGTTTAATAGACATTATGTAACTCAGAAACAAACTTTTAATCACTGTCTGTTGGGCAACGTACAGTATAATGAATAGTGTGGCAAGCTATTCATCACTCACAAATGTGTGTTTGTTTTTTCTCTTTGAAAAATGTGAGTGTGAACAACTGCTAACAAGAGATAGCAGTATGTCATAGATTTCTCTTTCTTTTCATTACTTGCATTTTTTTCAGCATATAATGTATGTCTTAGGGAAATTTTTGCAACCGAAGCACATCTTTTTTTTATCTCGCCTGCTGTATCGCTACTTGAATATTGAAATAAGAATTCCAGTTTACTAAATCATGCATGAGAGACTGTGTGCTGTATACAGAACACAGTAGCTACAGTCTCCCAGCCCCCTCACTAAAGCACAATGAGCAAGCAGTATCTTTGCCTTAAGCTATGGTGCTTCAACCTAGCAGAAGCTCATATCTAATAGAGCTGAGTTATAATACATTGGGTGTCAGCTTTTATCAGCCTCCCCCTCCTTCTCCACCTCTTTATTTGGCTTGCATTGTGCTTGAGAGCTTTGTATCTCCATGATTTCGATAGCCCGCACAATGGTAGCTGAGGAAACTGCAGTTTCTCCAAAGTAATTGTTTAAGGACAATTGGAGAAACAGCAGACGGTTTCTCAGGGTGAAGAGACACCTGAAGAGCGAGCAGTTCAGATAAATTGCCTGCGCAAATTTACACCTCTGGGCATTTCTCAGATGTGTATGGCTGTGAGGACCAATTGCTCTGCTGAGTGGAGGGTCAGCCTGTGTGTGTCACCTCACAAACCGAAACACAGAGCAATCCATAGATGGAGGAGAGTCGCTGCCCCGTTGCATGTGTCAGTGAAAATGTGTGTTTACAAGCAAGAAAGTACCTGGATATCAGTGTAAGTGATTACCAAGCCATTTGTTTTAGTGCTTTCAACAAAAGTAACAAATGCAAATTTAAAAAATGGACTTCCTGTTCTTCATGCATGCTGTTTTGTGTTATTTTTCTAATCCATGTCCTGCAGTTTTAGGATGAATATGTAATTAAATAGCAGTCTTGACAGGAGGAGCTTGTCAAAACATGTTAGTTTCAAGGAAAATAAAAAAAAAAACTGATCTGATGTTTTGATGGCCCTCAGTTGTGCATTTAAAATAAATATGTCTCTTGTAATTAAGGAAATTAGTTGTGCATACTATTTCACTCAGCCCTCTTTGTTGCTCGACTCATCAGCTTCCAGCTGCAGCATGCAGGTGTCAACAGTTTACAGCGCTGATCAGCTGTAGATGACACTGGAAAAGAACAGAAACCTCATGAGGCATGAACGTGTCATCACATCTGCTAATGGAATAAAAAGCAAGGATGTGAATCACTGATAGCATTTTACTGAATATAAATCCAGTATCAAATCCACTCATCAAATTTGAATCCTTTGAAATCATTTATCAAAACTTATATTGTTCACCTTTAAACAATTCCACCAGTTTAGTTGTGTGGCCCTTAAAGTGAATTTAATTTGGTTATTTTGGAAGTAACAAGACAAAAAAAACTTACATTTTACCTCAGAAGTTTTAGCTAAGTTGATCAGATTGAAATGCTGGTATGAACCAAAGTTGAACTGGAAGATTTTTAGTTGATCACTTCTAGACCACAGGTAAAAAAAAGTGTACTTACTGTAGAAGTGCCTTTTCCTCCACAACAGACTGAACTGAACTGCCACAGAATCATTCAGCTTCGTTTTATTTACACACCAAAAAGAAAAGCAAGAAAAAACAGTGACTGCTGGCCTGATTTAAAACCTATAGCAGCTTTTGTAATGCCCTGTTATTGGCATCAGGCCTGTTTACATGATCTGCTGTAAAAATGGTTTAATAGTATTAAAAACAAGCCAAAACTTGAATTCAGTCACAAAGTGACAGTGCTCCATCTTCTGACATTTCATACAGATGTAATGGAGGACTGAGGATAATGAGAATTGAGGATAATATTGAGAACTGGTTAACCTTTAGGCAATAAAGAAACCTCTGCACCTAACCTCTGCACCTAAACCTAATGATCAGTCAGCTCTCTCTGACTGAGATAGTTCCACTACATTTTGAAACACTATAGTATCTCCTAATAATTCTTGACACATCTCCCACCACAAATCAAATAAATATCTGGTCATGTTTCTAATAGATAATCAATAGGTGAAGCTTTGAATCACTCTCTTCTGGTCTTTTACTTATTGATGTATCTGCATTTCTATTATTTTTTAGTTTGGTAAGCTTTACAACACTCTGCTTAAGTTGAAAAAAAACACCTCATTTTCATCTCAGTGCCCCTTTCATCTGTCCACATTTAGCACATATTTTTAACCAAACCTTTAACAGGCATAATTCCAGCTTCATGGAAAAGTGTCTTAGCAGTTTCTTTACACAAAATTGGTGATGTCACTGATCTCAACAACTAATGTCCAATATCTTAACTTCTTGTTTCGCAAAAGTCCTAGGATCACTGGTCAATTTATAACTACTCGCCTTCATTTAAGATACATATTCAACATTTGACTCAATAATCAAAAAAACTAACTAGGCTTCTTGTGTACTATCAAAGGTAGTCTGTCTTCCTCCAACCATAAAACTATTGTGCAGTCAACCTTCATGTCTTTCCTTGACTATGAGGATAGTCTGTTATGTCACGCTGCCCCGTCTACACTTCAGTAGTTAAATCCTGTGTATCATAATGCATTACGCTTTATCACAAATGACAAATTTTTACAGTCATCATTGTTCTCTGTATCACATGGCTGGATGGACAGTCAAGTTCTTACAGTCAAGAAGAAAACAAACATCTCATGTTATCATCTATAATGCTCTATTGTTGAAGCTTGCATGTCTTGTCTCATTTAAATCTAGTAACTAGTACATGATCCAGTAAATACATCCCTCATGTTTGGACAAATGTTGGCAGAACTGGTTCAGGTACAATCCACCTTTTACAATGAGCTGCAAACTGCCCCCAAACTAGAGTGTTACATTACTCTAGGAGATTTGAAAACTTTATTATCTGATATGTTTATGAATATTTTAACAGTTTTATTAATTGTGTAGTTGTGTTGCTTCTGTCTACTGATTGTGTTCTTGTCCTATGAATATTTCTTGATCTCTGGTCTCTCTAGGAAAAGGGATTTTACACTCAATGAGACTGCCTGATTAAATAAAGATTAAATAAATATTCTCATATTACTGATCAGTCGACTATTAGGAGTTTTTCCTTTCCATGACAGATTACCCCACTTATCACAGTTAGGTTTGGTAACAATTTTAATATACATTTAAGAACCAATTATTTAAAATGTAAAAATCAGGTATTACTGATATTTTTCAGAAACACTCGATCAAATAACTATAAGCTGAGCTATTGTGAGAGGTGTTGCTTGTAGGTTGTGTATCTGACCCCCAACTTTTAATTCATACTGTTTTCATTCACTCTCATTGCTCTTACAGTAGAGCGTGTTTTGGGTTGAAAAAATCCACTGCAGACAAAGTTTGCGACTAGGTGGTTAACTTTGTAGAGCATTTAGCTTAAGTCATATTTTTTCAGATAAAAGTGAATATTGGAATTACATATGCCAGGTGGCCATGCATAAGACCCTAAATAATGAATGCTAATGTAGTTCTGTTTATGCTCAATGTGTAAATAAAAAAGTCAAGAGCTAGAAGCTACCAAAGCCACTTAACATGTCAGTGCTTTGTTTACAGCTTGTCTCTGAGTGATCAAAGTTACAGAAGGTTCGAAGAAATCATTCAGTCTCTTGACTTTCTGTGTTTTCACAATTCACTAACTGGTTTAGATGAATGTTAAAAAACCATCTTCTAGCAGAGAAAAATCATCAATACTTTTTGATTTCATTTCATAACTCCCATTGCTGACATCAACTGTAAGGTGATGCTGGCACAGTTAAAGGCCACAGTCTCAAAATGTCAGATTCTATTGACTGCCTTTCCATGAATGAAGTAAACAAACAAACAAACAAAAAACACTTTTTCCTTTGAATGCTGCAATACATTTAATCCCATGATATAGCCTAGTCAATTCTCTTACTACGCCTGCTACTAAAAAGAAAGGAAAAGAAGCAAAAGGTCCATATTCAATCATGCAACATTTAGGCAGTATGCCATACAGTAAGCTGGCAACTGCAGAGGCAATGTAGTGTTCAATGAAGCTCTGAAATAATTGCAAAAATCTTTCCTGTGCAAAGTTTTACACAGGAAAGATTTAAATGCAATGAGACTTGTTTTGGCTGTATCAAGCTATATCAAGTTTTTTTTCTAAGGTTGAATGCTTTTTACATACAGGCCATTTTGAATCCAGAAAAATAAAAAAGCGGAATAAAATGAAGCATCTGGCAGACCATCACTGGCCCCCACCAACTCCCCACGCCTCTATCCCTGTCCACATGGAGCCTGCCAGGAACTGGGCATATTGTTTCATGCTCCAAGGTAAAATTTGATCTCTCCGTCAGAGGTCCAGTAATCCCTTAAGCCTTGTCTGTTTGCAAAGTCCAGTTTAGCTGTCTCTTAATGTAATTAAATCGTGCTGATGACCCTCAGAGCAGTGGAGCTGCGTTGTATTTTAATACAAATCCACCACTGGGTGTTAGTGGAAAGAACTGAATGTTATTTTACCCTGCTTTTCCATTCTTCGTCTTTGTACTCAAAGCTACTTTAACAAAGCCTGTTTGTGTTGTGTTGGCACTATCCCCTCCATTCCCCCCAGAGCAGGAAGATCATTGGAAAGCAATACTTGGCAAAGCCAACTCCATCACAGTGATTTTACACAACCTCATGTACAATTTCCTCCCTAAAAACAAGGGTGTTCTGTCTTTTGGACATAAATACAACATACCTTGATTGGAAAGTTAAAGCATTGCAATATAAGCTTTAACATCCTGCACAGTGTTCGGATCACATAACATTTGGCATGGGGTGTGGGGATGCCAACAACTATTACAGCAACCACTGTTATGCCTTCCCCTGTTCACCTCAGGGAGCAGAGGAAACCAAGGGGCCTCTGGGATACCCTGAAAAGGAAAAAAAAGTAGAAAAGCAGACGATTTTCATGCATAGGTATCAGGTGCCTGCATCACCACCACTCCAGCATCTTTCAGACCTGGGCCATGTCAATTGGATTTAAAATGAAGCCGCTCAGAGGCAACTGCAAGGTCATATGGTTTTCCATTAACATTAAGGCCCGGGGTTATGCCAAGGGAGCCTTGCAACATAATCTGTTTTCCCTGCCATCTGATCCTGCTCGCCAATGGCGTCTGTATGCCAATCTATACAAATAGATTTTATTTTTCTCATTCCTGTTTCAGCAGAGGATATTGTAAAAAACTAGATATAAATATGTAAACAAGTGAAAGAAAAGTGAGTAATTTTGAACACTCATGTTGTGGTGTAATAAGATTAGAAAACCATACAAAACTTGTAATGTTTCCTTTGTTCTTATATATTGTAAGAGAAAGACCACTCTGTAAGAGTCCAATGGGATTGTGGGTACATCCACAAATCACATTACTGCACAGCAGGAGCTACGTCACTGAACTGCTCTTCACTCTCAGAATTAAAAAAAAACCTTCAAAACAGCTGATCTTGCTATCCATCAAACCAGCAAAAATGAAAAACAGATCAGAAATCAACCAAACAGTATGAGGGGGGACCAAGAGAGGCCATTGATTAAAACAAAACAACAAAATAAAACCAACAAAATATATGTTGTGATCTTTTTTTCAACTCACCAGAGTTGAAGAGCATATTTTGAGCCACTGACAAGCAGACAGGGTTAGGACCCCAACTGAGCAGCAGAGCATGGCTTGGCTGTCCCGCTGGTGGTGGGGGAGCTTTCAGGTTGCCATTTTCCATAATGCCACGCTGGGTAACATTAAAAACTCCAAAGGGAATAAAACCGAGCAAGGCTAGAGCACCAGGTGGAACCAACAGTGAGGCTGATTTTTGAAAATGTCTTTGAAGACAGTAATCACAGATGCTGCTTCTTGACGTCTGTCTGTCTCAGTCTTGGCCATGCTACTGTATGTCACTGCACAAACAACATAATTGAACACTCTTCACACTGTCTGTGGCTCTGAACACCAAAGGTTTCAACTTTATAGAGATGGTTTCAGATAAACATAGATAGAAATAGACAGAAATCATAGATATAGCCACAAACAAAGGTCAAGTTCACATTGACATTCAGGCTCTGAATTCCAATTTTCTGCCCATATCTGATTGTTTTGGATGACTGGCCATATTTATTTCAGGATAGCATCTATATCCGATGAAAATTCAAACTAATAGTGATTTTAGAAAGACATCTGTAAAGATGTCACATCTGTTTACCCTTTGTGCTTCCCCCATTTTGAATACATATCAGTTACATTGTGTGCCTTTGAGCTCTGACTGACCCGAAATGCCAACTGAGACATAGTTTGCAGGACACCTCTCCTGAACAATGCATGTATTGTAACCATGGTCCTCCTGTAATAATTACGAACAGGTTGGCCTCAGCAGTACACAGCTGTGCCGACACTGATTAAACTCAGCATTTGGCTTCTTTCTCACGATGGCATTGTCCTGGCTGTAAGTGTCATTCTGCTATCTGTCCAACATTGATTCTTCAGGCATCCCTAGGAACAAGACGGCTCCTCTTAGGAGCACCAATTAATAAGGACAGGACTGGTTATCAAAAACTAATAATAACAGCAACGTGACTGTTTGACTGATATGGAGCTAAACTGATATGTCTGCTCTTATTAAAAGCGTTTGTTTAATTTTCTTTCCTTGTCTTAGAAACAAAAAAAATGTCAGTTTAAAAGCGAGTGTAACATAGTATGTGTAACAACTAGTTCTCTGTTGGTTAAGTTTAAATCTCACTGACAGCATTAATGAATCAAACAAAGAAACACAGCTTTAAATAGAATGACATCTACAGTATGTAATACAATAGCTACAACATGCATGGTTAGATTTTGCTCTTGTATAATGGAATAGCTTGTGCCTTTTTGCTTTCTGCAGTGTATCTTAATCTTTCTCAAATATTTATGTGCTGAATTTTATTATCTGGTTGAACTTGAATAGGCTGTTCTATTGTATGTGTATTGCAATATGAAAAGATAGAACTGATAGTTGTTTAATAGCATTATTAGCACGACTTTTCCTAACCTCTGACCAGTTACTAAGACTTAAGTTGAATTTATCAGCTGTTGGACATCTTGATTTTTATTTTATTTTTTTACAGGAGAACATTTATATATTTTTAAAGGGCATACTTATTGTTGTATAGATCTATATACATTAACATTGATATAGATGTCAAGTACTGACGGTGTACTGTGATACATAGTGATTTTTCCCATATACTACAGCTTCTGTCACTCATACTGGAAGATTTAAGAAAACATTATCATTTCTTGTCCACCTCAATATGCGATGCCTCCCCTTGCACTGTGGCTCTTGTTCCTGCTTCTTTTCACCTGCTGAGACATTCAACTTTAAATTGTGTTTTTATTCATTTCTTATGACAACAGCTTAGACTTCACAATGTCTCTGTCTTTCTGCTTAGGCCTGCTGTCACCAAGATATAAATGCAGGGAGAAGTGTGATATCTCAGCTTTTTTAAAGAGACAAGTGTTGAAATGTATCCAGTATAAATTTAGATCTGGGATTAATTAACAAAACATACTGTGTTGTCATCTTTCCATAATTATTAGAAGGAGAAGTAGAAAGATGATTAAGCAGATTGGTCACAGAGGTAACCTGTTGCCTCTGGGATCTTACTTGTCCTCTAATAATATGCAGACTCAGTGAAAGGGGCATTTACTGGAGTCTGTAGAGTACTGAACCAAACCAGTCATCTATCCAGGCTTAAATGTTGATAGGAGTATTTAAACTTTCCTGAAAGTTGGTGGAGATTCTATCTACCGCCTGTCTACAATCTGACAGAAAGAAACTTTGTTAGTAGAATTAATTTCATCAGACAGCACTGATGTGTTGCATAAGCAGTATGATTTTTCTAATGCCACTGCCTCCATATGAGTCTGTTCATATAGCATCATTTGCCTGTCAGGAAACTTGTCTTCACCATTGCAAACACTTCAGAAAAGCAGAAAGCCGTGTCGTAAGTGTTGAGAATATTCTCAACCCAAAAAAGCTTGAAAGTTTGAGCTTTGTAGCCATCTTCCAGTAAGCTTGAGAGGTTGTGGACGCCACAGACAGGAAGAGACATACAAAGAGAGAGTGGGAGGAGAGAGGGAGGTTATATAACAACAGTTCTCACCAAGGAGACATCTTGCAGCTTCAAAAGCAAAGCAGTGATAATAAATGCCAATGTTCAAGGTTGCTCAAGTTATCATCAGCAAGACAAGATTATGCAAGATGGGTTATTGTTAGCACAACAAAACAGTCTACTTTATTATTCTGTTAAACAGGTTAATTAATATCTGTGAGTATAAGTGATTCACCCCCAAACATAGCAATGAGGCATCCAAGGCTCATTTTTTGATTCAGATATAACCTCCTTCTGTAGTTTAGTGGACTCTGTAAAGCAAAATGAGTTTTATCTGTGCCTATGCTTGTGCTTCTTTATTAAGTATCTGTTCATAAACAAATGGCTTTCAGATCTCTGCGGCAAAATATATGAGCCACTAAAATGAAGTCTGTCTGCTGAAAGCTTGGACAAAAGGCAGCTGGACAAGCAGCTGCCATATCAAGGTCAAAATTTACCATAAAAAATGTCATGTTTTCTTTGTGGAATATTGGCAAGGGTATGGGACCCACCTTTTCTCATAAAACATCTTCTCTCCACACTTCTCTGTATATTTAATTTCCCAGTTGCATGTTGTTTTCACAGTTCAACCAAGAAAAAGCTTTCCTCTGAACGCTATCTATATGAGCTTCAATATTGTACAAGAACCATGCCATTCTCTGCCTCTATTATGGTCATGGATATTATTCTGAGTGGGATTCCACATGATTGTTCCCAAAGGACAAGCCCTGCCTTAGGAGCTGTGATCCATCCCTGCAGACTGAAGCCAGCGTATCCATTATCAAATCAGACTTGAACCCATCCCCTGTCTGCCAGGGAGACATGTTGAATGGATATCATTGTGCACTGCAGAGGCTTCCATCACTGTAATCCCTCTACAAAGTGCAGGCACTCCTAAAGGAAGATGAAAAGAGCGGAGGAGAGAGTGGCCTATTCACCGTGTGTGTCACTGCAGAGGGCAGAAGGAGGGAAGTCGAAGGATTCAGTGGCCTGAGCCGGCGACTCCTCAGCCCTCCTCCAGCCAGAAAAGAACAAAAGATTAAGCCCTCCTGCTATCCAGAGTGATAACAAGCTGTCAACTTCTAAAATGTAATCTGCTGACTCCGGGAGGAAGTGGTGGTGTCAGTGTAGTGGGCCGCCAGCTGATGCTTATCTCTTGAATGGCGTGCCATTGATGGAGAGAGCCGTGGCCCTGCTGGCAGATACACAAAAGCCACCCCTGTCTGCCGCCAAACAAAGAGGTCTGCACGAGCAAAGGAATCCATACCGAGCCAATTTTCAACATATTTATACATACATCCTCTCCAGACCTCGTCTCTCTCTCTGATGTGGGCCACAAAGAAAAGGTGATGGGAATGATAAATGACATGAATAGAAGCCAATAGACTGGGGATAATAAGGCATTGCCCCTGACAATGCTGACAAGTGATGGGAGGCACCCCTCTGTCAATTTGTCTCTCGAGCCCTTCCACTCCATCTGGGTGCAGATTTTTTTAAATGTAAAAGCCATATTGCTGCCAACACCAAGTCGTAATGCACACTTCAGTGGGCAGTGCTGCTGTGATATGGGAGCTGTCACCAGGCTCCAGCGAGTAAATCAATCCAACCAAGGCATTAACCAGCCTTTTAAAAGTGGATTGCTGTTCAGCTAATTGCCCGTACCTACTGTATCTCCTTGTCTCTCATCAGCCTCACCCCCCCCACCCGTACTCTGTTTGTTTCCCCCCAAATGTTAAAACACCAAAATTGCTTTTAAATTACCCAACAGAGCTGCCAGATGGCTAATAAAACATGCAGGACCATCTTTGATCATATTGGCTATTAATATTGACAAGCCAGATTTTTTTTTGATTTTTTTTTTTTAACAGAGCTACATGGGGCTTGTGTCTCTAATAGGGTAAAGAATCTAATTTTCTGGTCTATACAAAAAAGCCACTTACAATCTCAGTAGTTATGGCAGAGAGAGGGAATTAGTCACACAGGAGCTATTTCAGGCTGTTTACAATTTGATTTCAGACCAGAGCCATGGGGCTTTCCCTTGTGGACTCAGGGCTATTGATCCTGAAACACCAGTCATATGATATGAAATGGATACGCTTTGTTGTTTTCTGTACAGCAGAGTGAGAGAGAAATTACTTTGACCTGATACTATTTTGGATACCTTGGAGTCACTTGGCGCTGGCTTGCTTGATGTCGCCTGGTGCTACAAAACACTGATTGGTAATGGTCAAATACCCAAGACAATAGAATGAAGTTGTGAACATTTTTTTTCCAGTAGCTGATGTACAGTATCACATAGCAAATGGCTGTAATTAAAGTACAAAATAAGTATCTTAACAGGTTCTATTTATATATAAAGATACTAGTCTGAGTGAATATTTCCTCCTCTCAGGCAATTTGATATGTATCTAGATATTCCACAATACAATAGAAAAAATACAGAAATTATTCAACTCAGCTGCGATTAAGGATGTCTTTAGTTTGTTTTTTTTAACCATACATACTCCAGAAAAGTGTGTCCTGTGCTACAGTAACAGTAGTAAACATTGGGCAGAGACATAAATCATTTTTTCACTGAAATGCTGCTTAGTGTGTATAGTTTACCTCACTTTCTGGGTCAGTGCCATCCTTCTGAATTTGGTGTTTGGTCCCTGTAAATAAACCAGCTTGTGGCTTTAGTAACAGTTTTGCCTTCAACCAGGAGGAGCTATGGGTCAGTTGGAAGTCCCATTAAATGCTAACACTAGCGTTACTTGCCTTGTTTCAAATCTTCTTTGTGTAACTTTTGTCAGCACACACATTGCATTCATAAATTAATAGCAGTGTGTGTGGTTCTCTGGCCTATTTTATGATACCACCGCACATTTTTATAGACTGAAAATGTAGACATCAGATAGTGGTGGATTGTTTGAAGCAGATTTGTGATTGGGAAATGGAACAAAACAGCATGACAGCGGTGTGGTGCACTCACACACACACACACACACACACACACACACACAGAGGCTACATTCACAGTGCAGGCATGGAGAAGGGCTTTGGGACTCGACTTTTTGCCAGCCTTATCGATTTTTCCAAATTTTGTGCAGAATCTGAGTTCAATCTGGGACCTTTCACAGCATCAGAATACAATGAATAACCTACATTTAAGTGTTGCAGTGTTAGTCCTCTGATTCAATGCATTTTTTATTAAATAAGGAAAGAGTACTTAAGGTTTGCAATCTGTGTCATGAATTATGGTGGAAGGTATTTAGTTTGAAAACTCTAGTCTACTATTAACAACTGCTGCCTTACATTGTAATCCAGACATCACTTTGGCTCATCAAACAGTGACAGCGCTAGACAAATATCCAAAATGATGAGCTTGGCCTTGGACAAAAAAGTCAATTTCCTGCTTTGTGTCTGGTTTACTGGTCTGATGATGAGTTGTATGTCTGTAACAATGGCTAATGTAGGTGAAACCAGACAGGAAATGATGTAGACTGGAGATCCTGTTATTTGTCGTGTCCATCAATTTTTACATTTATGTGCCTGAGGGTAAAGTGACAGTGCAAAGATGTTTTTATTTGGCACAACCCTGATTCTCAATTAGACGCACTGATAAGAGGGATGATTCTGTCAAGTTTCCAGATTGAATCCCTAAAACCATGGCAAAATAAAGGTGAGGAAATTGAAGCTGGGACCTCATTTTCTCTTTTGATTGACTGTCGAGTTGCCTTTAAGTATGACATAAATCCTAAGCAATCCAGAAGAGTGTGTTTGAAGTGGGCAGATCAAATCCCCGTAGGATTGTCTGATTCGACAAAAACAATATTTAGGGCAAGTTGAAATAAATAACATTTGAACAAGTAAATGAAGAAATATTCAGGAACTGACTAAAATTGGATTAATGCTTCTCCATTGATACATTTGGCAAACATTACCTTTTGCATAGTGATTGCTTTATAGTTTCTAGTGTAAATGTATTGTTTATTTAACCTGTTGATATGGATGTGTTCATCACAGTGCTTTGTTCTAATTTAATTTTCCTGAAGTTATCATGTTTAGCTACACTCTTCTTTCTTTTCTTTTTTTTTACAATGTAGACTGATGACACCCTAGCCCTGTTTGCACTGGAAATAGCTTTTTCTAGGAAGATGACAAACACATTTATCAAGCTACAACAAGGGAGATAATTACTAAAGTCTATAATTGCTAAGCCTCCCTTCAACCCTACTTTTAGCCAATGAGTTAATTGGTGTGGCTACATTGCACATGTGTTGTTTACTGGCACCTTGGTGTTATGATTGATACTGTAGCAGGAAACCCAAACATACCTCATCAGCAACCCCTACATTTCCTGCTTTACTGCTTCATATTTAAAGCTTTTAAAAGAATAAGAAACAGAAGACATGTATTGTGAAGAATTTACAGAAAATGAAACATGTTCCAAACTGAATAAGCAGTGCTTCATTAGTGGCGCTAAAAACCAGTTGACACAGTTTGTTCAGTGGACCAGTTAGAAATGCAGGGAAGAACAGTCAAAGCAGAAACGGCCACAGTGATGATGATATGTTATATTCTACAAACATTTAGCTCATTAATTGACAGTTTGGCCACTTGAACATCCAACATTGTAACATTGTATATATATCGATCCCATTAAAGATGCACATTGTATTTTGAAATGCAACCCCTTCCTCATTTTGTGACTGTCAGTCCTCTCTTTTTTGTCTCTACTGGTCTTTTGGTTTATCTCTGAAAACCATACAATGCACATTAGCAGATGCTTCTCCTATACTTTCACTCAGGTGTCACTTTGTAATCAGGTAACATATGTTTTGCCTCAGTTATTTTCCTATAGGCTACCCAGTGAGGCACATCACTTCAAAGTGCAGCCATTACACAGCAAAGTACAGCAAAGTACTTCCCAACTTCTCTGAGCTCCAAAGCTTTGTCCTCTTTTTTAGTTAATGGCCTTCAGCAACTCAATGAGAGGCCATTAATGTCAGTTGTGAGGACACAGCACAACAATCTAAACCTCATTTCAGACGCTATTACTACCAGTCAGCAGTGACCATGTGTGATGTGGAGACTTTTATGAAATGAAAAATGAGTCCTCATTTTACCACTGACAGCCTTTATTTTAGAATGTGTGTAATGTTTTTACTCTTGACAAATAAATGAACCCTTTAACTTTAATTTCAAGTAAGAAAAAATGAACAAAAAAAATGCTCCAATCTTTTTTTTTTCTGCAAGAAAATATGACTGTCTCCTTAACACTGTCATTATTGGCACATATTATATCTGACATTTTTTTAGATAGAGAAATAGAGAAGTTTGTCAGGGGATTTAGGTTTTTTTGTGTGTTTTGTTTTCCTTTTTTTTAGTTGATGCTGTGGCCTTTTAACACAGCTTTCACGGAAAATTGAAAAGCTTTCAGGCAGCTGCCAGGCAGTTTCCCTGAGTCAGAAGCATTTTTGTTCATTGTGTTTTACTGCATTAGACTGAGCCCATAACAGGTACAGACCATTAAATTACATCAAGACAAATTGAGCTGTTCACTACCTATCCAATTTTCTCAGAGGTTGATATGAAAGAGAAGATTCCCTTATATTTATTTCCTGATACCTTGAGAAGTCTTTGAGGCATTTTTTTGTCCTGTGCTATAAAACACAGCACTGCTTGTTTTATGAGAACTGGCTTAGGTGAAGCAGAGGTTAAAGGACTTAACCTCCATATATAGTAGGACTGTCTTCCATTTCCAATAGCTGCTGTATGGGTGGTTGGGGGTGGTGGAGGTGGTGGGCGACTTAGTCCACCTCCACTGGAGTTGAAAACACTCATCCCATTGTAATGTTTCTCACTGGCTCTTTTGCTTACTGGTATCTTCAGACAGCCGAAGAACAAAAAACAGGACCCTACCTCTCACGCCCCCCAACTATTGATTATGAATCAGACTATATTTCATGACAGAACATTTCCTTCTTTTTTTGCCAACTTCATTGTGGGTGTTTATGTGTAAAGAGGATTCCAGAGGATCCATACAAAATGGTAGGAGCGCTGTTAAGAAATAAGCCCACTTCAATGGAGGGATTTGCAGAGCCCACTCAGAGGTAGGAGGGAGCCTTTCAAAGCCGCCCCTTTTTTAAGGCTGTTTACTGCACTGTACTCCACACATTGACTGGCACTACTCATCATGTTTACCCCAGCCTACAGCCAGGAGAAGCAACACCACATTCAAAAACTTAAGGCTTCAAGATCTGACGAAGCCTGCTGTGTCTATTTATTGCTTGAAAAAAAAGACAGCAATAAAAGCCTCATGATGCAAGCTATTTCCTCCCTCTTATCAATATATCTATTAATTTACATTTCTTTAAAACCAAAATGCAATACTGCTTCCGTCCCCAGTGTGAAATATTTGCTTCTTGTTGAAGGTTTCAGTATTGTTCAGAAAGATAACCCTAAGAAAAAGTTTTTTGTGGGAACATGAACATTAAAAATTCTACTAACAGATCGATGTAGGCTTAAACCAGTCAAGTACGTGCTCATACCATCTGTCCCATCACGGTCCAGCTGACCCCTAAATGGCAACTCTATCAATTCAGTGTCAATCCTCCTTCCAGCAGAGGCAAAGAGGGAAGTGAGGCGGCATTAATTATGAGCCTTCAAGCTCCAAGGGACAGTTAATCTTTGTCATTTTGCTCCTGGAGACATTTGGATCTGCCACCAAGATTGGAGCCAGGTCACAGCTCTTGACCCTTCACTAAGAATAAGAATTCTGCTCACACTTATGGAAAAAACCTACTTCGCTTTTTTTTTTCCATACACCCCCCTCTAGGCTGTTTTAGTTCACGGAATAATTGCATCTCTGACCGAAAAGTCTCCATCATTTGGGGTGGAGGTTAAGAGATCAGCTGATGACTGATATCTAATCTAAACCGTTTGAGTTTATAGCAGCTGAGCAGACAGAGCTAGACAGTTTACAAATGTATTCCAAATCCTTATTCATCACAATTGACAGTACCTGTTGAGAATGCATTTATAGCTTAATTTCATTTTTAGCTTATTAAGCATCATATTATAAACTAAATACAAAGTTACCTTTCCCATTTACCATAATATTTATCATCATCATTATATACATTTTTATTTATTTTAATTAATTTAATTATATTTTTATTTTATTTGGCTAGAATGAATATTTTGGCTTTGTGAAAATCATTCAGATATATGATGTTGTTGTTGAACATGTATTTTTCCAGCTGTAAAATAATAATTATTTTATAGGTAATTATCAACACCTCTGTGATTTAATTTATTGTGGCACAACAACTATCAGCTAGTTGGGGGAAAAAAATAGACCTCTTTCCTTTAACAATGCCACAGTAACACACAGAGGCTAGTGGGGACCATCATAACCCAGGTGTAAAGAGCTGATTGATTCTTGCAGGCGAGCCAGGCAACAAAGCACCACAGAAAAAAGCAGGGAGGACTCAGTGAGAGAACATTTTGACAGAATTGGGGCATCGCCTCGATTATACCTTCTCAGTGCCCTTTTGTGTGTGTTTTAATATCTTTGGAACAAGACAGGTTTCACTGCAATATAAACGATGATGGCACTAAATACATTCTTTTTTTTTGCTACACATGTAAAGTCCAGCTATTCACATGAGGCAGGCTCTCATGGGTGCATGCATACATTGTCTCCATGCTGACAGCAGGCTGGGGACACAAACTCTCTGCGTTAACAGCCTAAGCTGCACAGCAGTATGCAGGGTCACGGCACAGGTGTAGGAACTATAAAGAGGAGATTTTAGAGCTGCTTAAGCTGTTAATTCTGTAAATGCCTTCACACAGGTTATATTCAAATACATGCCCTGTTTGCCTTTCATCTGCTCCCTGCCACATGCTCAATCTTCTGCTTTGACAATGTGTTGCACCTCCAAGATGTTGAATAGTGCTCTCATGAGAATATGCCACCTAGCAGACAAGCAAAGGGAAGAAGGAAACTCTGACTCCTAGCTGCTATAAAGATTAATGAGGCTGCTGTTGTTGATGTCAGTTTCAGGCCATCTCTGCATGGAGACAAGCGTAGGATGTGTGAGGAAAGAGACCTGCCGTGCAGCGTCTCCTGGTTTGAGCTCGGTCCTTCTTATCTGGGAAACAGGAAGATGTGGTGGGGAAGAGGGGTAATTCTGCTGTTAGCAGGGTTATATGTGTTGATTGGTGGGGGGGCGAGGAGGTTTGATGGAGTGGCACTGTGCTGGAACAATGGGGATGTATTGACTGGGTAAAGTTCAAAGGCATTATCAGCTTCATTTGTGGCATCAGAGCCACAGAGCTCAGGAAAATCTCAGCAGCTGCTCCATCTGGATGCCGCTATCATCTCTACAGTAACACCCTAGGAGGAGCGTAGTGAGCCACTGACAGACTCTACACGTGATGGCTGTGGGAAGGGCTTTGAGACAGAATACCTTTCCCTACTGTAATTATCTCCAACTTCATGTTTAATATGGTACTTTGTAGTTGATTAAACCTGAAATTGTTTCACAAAAGCTTTTAAATTTGTAATTCTAAATAGGTCTTTCCTACAGGAAAAATAATCCCTTGTTGCACAGAAAATGCATTTTGTTTTCAGCAACAGCTGCTCCAAACAGAAAAGTAAAAAGGAACAGGGATCACTCAGAATGTGTTACCTTCCCAGGTTAAAAAAATAAATGTTCAGGATGAGAGGTGATGATGAAAATATAGATCATGGTCATTTTTCCACTTTTTGTACTGAAAAGCTGCACTATTATGTGTCAATGTGTCTTCACCACCACACATAATCATTGCCAACACTAGTTTTATTATTAGCCAAAAGGACATTTTAGAGTCACAACAAACAGGTATCAATTCATATAATGTGTTTGAAATATGTATGATGTGGATACTACCACTGTAATATTTTTATTTGTTGTTACTCAAGCAATCATTGTAGACCAGACCGGCTTGTCTATTTTGAGGTGAAATGTGATGTAAGACCAAAGCAATGACTCCTATTCACAAAAGATATTACCAAATTGGGGAAAAAACTATGTCTTAAATCTTGACTTTAGATAACAAAATCTAATTGGATGCGGGTCTTTAGATCTGCGTGAATTATCCACCTGTAGCAGGTATTGTTCCAGCATGGGTGAGGAATCTGCAAATTCATTTCCTTCTGTTGTCAGCACAGAGGTGTTAATTTTTTTTTTCTTCTTGTGACAAACGATGAAACCTTATATTTGGGGGGAATTCACACTATGTTTATTTATAGATTTGCTGTATGTTAATGTGTTGTTTTAGTAGATGCTTCAACTATAAGATGTAAGTATACACCCAGATATACAGGAACACACATTTTCTGACACTGACACAGTGAACCAGCGGGTGTATTAAACACTTTGGCGTGATACCAGGTTTCGATCCTTTGGCTCAGTGCATCCAAGTAGAATGACACTGCAGAAAATAAGCTTCTGCCAGATGCCATAATAGATTCTCTAATTTGTATTTTCTAATATCTGAATACGAACTGTCAATAAAGGGAGAAGCTTTTCCTTGGCAGCAATAAATTAGCAACGGGTTCAAAGATAGGATTTTAGTTTGCTCCTTTTCAGTGCAGCACCTGTCATGTTTGGAATGACTCTGTGCCAATCATCACATCAGAGAGATGATTACCATGTCCAAATTTGAACAGGCGATTAGGTGGGCTTCTCCGTATTTACACTCTTTTAATGCTGTTCTGTAATACAGATGATGACCATGGGATAAAATATGCAAAGAGGACTCCATTCTGGCTTCTCTTACTAATCACAGAGAGGAAGGAAAATGCCTTTAGTAATGGAGTCATTATATGTAAAAGTCATTCTCCGAGTAGAGCCACTGACATTGTGCCAGTTTACAGAATAAATGGTGTTTGGGAGATTTATTTTTGCTTTAAACTACATTGCACTTAACATCAAAATGAGACTAAGATGGTCCTATTAATTCAAACAATACAAGATTACATGGTATCATTGCAATATTTCAAAAGTCATTTCATGAATGCGGTGCTAAAAAAGAATAGCTTAGAATTAATCAAGACAAAACATATAAAATATATTTCATCACCTCTCCCTAGTGCCATCTGAATAATACAGCAGTTTATATTATTGAACCTCACCTCATCCTATTTGTCACTGTCTACAAGGAGACAAAGGTATCTGCAACAAAGGATTCATCTATTGGTTCTTTGTCTTCTCTGTTTCACTGTCACGCCAAAACCTGAAAAATCTTTCATTTGCTCTAAATCTTTTGCCTAGAGATGATGTAGTTGATAAGTCACTGCCTGTGGAACACAGTTGGCTGATAACTCATTACAACAATGCTATTTTTCCAAGTAACAAGCAGTTCAGCAAATTACTGCTTAATTTCCAGTGATTATATTAATTACCACAATGCTGATATGATAATTGTGCATAATGTAATTAAAACTTATATATAGGCTATAGTGTAAAAACAGCCTAGTTAACAGAGCATAAAATGTGAGTGTGTTTTCTACATTCAAAATGTTGAAGTTTTATGCATTGCATTAATAACTTATGTAATAGCATATTTATTTATAGTAAAATACGTACAAAAGTGCATTTTAATTAAAGATACAACATGAGAAGCTATCACCCTTTTAAAAAAAGAAACTCCTACACAGTATCTCTCTCAATGATGATTCAGGGATTCATTTCATTAGTCATTGTCTACATTGACATGTAGCTTACATAAGTATAATCTCTGACACAGTGTTTCTTCCTGGCAGTAGATGTGGGTGCTTCCCTTGTTTCTGTAGACATTGGCACTAGCCCACTTCTCCCCTGCATCATGTTCCTCCTTGTCTCATCTGTCCTCTTATCTCACAACACTGTTCTGCCTTGGCACTTATATCCTATCTGGATGTCCGAGTGAGGAATCCCGCTTTGACAGTGCTAATCCTCCAGTTTGTACCAGGATCAAATCTTACCTTTACTTTCTCTCTTTGGGTTTCTTGACAACACTCCAGTATATTTTTAAACACAACATATCATACTTGGGATAGAACAATATACTTCCATCTCTTGTTTTCACCAGTGTCAGAAGAATGTATAACACCTTTTATGAAATGCATTAACTAAGCTACAGGAAAACAAACTGACATGCTGATTTAATTCATGGTGGTTATTTAAATAAGCATATTGCAACATTAGGAAAGTCAAGAAAATCATCAGGGTTTTTACCAGCGTGAAAAGCCGCAGCAAAACAGCTCAGTGGGTTTTGGCCGATTAAAGTGACAAACATCACAGGCAGTAGATTATATCAGCAAATGATTAACGATAATTCCATAAGCGCTCAAATGACACTTGGCTTTTGTCCGGTTAATGTTCTGTCTGAAATCTGGTGTTTCTAGTCAGCCAAAGATGTTCTGTGAGTGAAATGACACACGTTCAACAAGACCAAATAAAGACTCTTCTCTGGAGTCCTTATGCATATCATATCAATATTTTGTAATATACAGTGTAAAATAAGAAAGCTTCATCTGATATTACAATGCAATGACACATGTTTAATCAATATACATCAAGTGAGGTTACCAGCAGCACTGATCATCTCTGCTATAACAATTTATCTTGGGGTAACACTAATTCACATGCAGCCTGTCTAACTAAAATAAGAAAACAAAACACATGGTTACCCTGTAATCTGGGCAGGTCAATGAGAGATGTAGGGCAGACGGAGCATGAAGAATGGGTGAGGCCTCCCTGTTTAGCCAGGCTCGTCTAATGAGACGTCTTAGCATTATTCTGCCCCATGGTCTTTCTCTCTCCGGTCCCCCTGCTCAGCAGGACCAGAGAGGTCAGCAGGCTCAATATCACCCTCTTTAATTACTCACCTCATTAACACATGACTCCTCTCACTCTATTTCTGCACAATGGACGCTCACTAGTAACTGCAGAGAGCCTCTCACAACACAGCCTGATTGATTGGGCTTGCTCTTGTTACAGCTGTTAACATTATTGGCACAATCAAAAATGAGGGCTGGAAGGGAAGCTAAGGGTATGTCAAGACAGAAATCATAGCATTTATAAATACAGTTACACCATAATAATCTTTTTCTAATCTTGGACGAATATAATATCTACAATGTATTATCAGCCCTGAGGGATGATGAGATATAACATTTATATTTGCTGTTATAGATAATTCATGGTTTCACTGGCGTCTCCTCCTGGCTTCTAAAGCTAATTTTGACACATAAATACAATAAAACAGTCAAACTAAGTGGAAAGCAGAGAGCACGTTTGTGGTAAGCCTTTGAAAAAGAACTAAGCATTTTCCCCCTAATCCTAAAGTGGCAGATTTATTTAGAAAAAAGTTTTGAATAATGCATAAACGCAGCCCTCTTTCAGGGATCAGTAGCCCCACTGCTGACCAGTGATAAATCACGCTTGCATTATCAGTCCTGCAAAAGTTAAGAGGACGATAAGTAAAGTGCCACATAGACAATGATAAATACTCATCCTTTCCATGGGAGATGGAGGGGATTTTTGATCCGCTTTAGTCTATCTTGACATTTGTATTATTGATTCTCTTTCTTTTGTGCTGCTTTGGCGGAGATTTCTAATTAGATCCATTCTTTGCCTGATCTGTGCCTCATGGCTGCTTCCAATTATACTTTTTCCCCAGCATGTTGCAGTGAAATGATTAACGCTGCAGATTTCTACATGAAATGGACTGTGCTTCAGTTTATTTTAATCCAAATAATTCTGTTTGTTTCTTTAAAGGTTCTTTAATTTGTGTCTGAGCTTTGCAGAGGAAGCAAACACTGGCTGAGAAACATTCACAAAAAAAGAGAAGATGTGGTGGCTGTTTAGAGATTTTCCTTCTTTAAACTAATCTCATTTTGGATTTTTGTTCCCTTGGAGCAGTTTGCAATGCCAAGAGAGGGGCTGGCTGCAATCGTTTTGGTTTACGTATCTTCTCAAAACAGTATCCCAATATGACATAGAGACACAGTTAACCCCAGCACTGTCTAAGTCTGACCCAGAGGCTATGCTGGGTACAGTAGCATCTAATATTGGCACAGAGGCATCTAATATAGTGACATATCACTTCCAGCCAGTTTGTTCCATTTATTTGATTCCTCTCTCTGGAAAAAACCCATTGTATTTGAGGCCCGGAGTTATTGCAGCCATTTGTTTGCTGGAGAGCAGCTTTATCGAATAGCAGCTACAGTAGAATATGTTTTGTGAATACGACAGGCTGCTTCAATCCTCTCCTCCACTTCATTGGAGGTCTTACGTGATTAATATTGTCATGGGCAGTATTAATGAAAGTCTATTTTTAAACACCAGACAAAAGCAGAGCTTCCGCTTGTGGAAAATTTAATTGTGAGCTTCAGCTTTGTGGATCATATGAGACATGGTGTATTTTTACATAATTCATTTATAACTTTTGGTACTAATGGCTTCTCACATGCTTAGCTGTTTTTGTATTCTATTTTTAAATTTGTGAGATGGTATGTTCTGACTGTGTGTTTGGTTAGCTCTGATTCTCAGTTTTTCATGCGTATGCTTATGATCTGATACAGTATGTCTGTCAGTAGCAGTTCTATACCTTCATGTTGTTACAGTATCTCTGGACCACTGCCATTATTAAAATTCCTGCACATGTATTGTACAGATAATTCTCGCCACAGAAAATAATTATGTTTTTGATTCATGCCGTCTTTTACAACAGCATGTCTTCTGAGACTTTGCGAGATGAAAATACAGGAAAAATTATTAATTACCATTCTGGTGTTTGGGTTTACTCCAGCAGTTGTGCAAAAGTTGTAATCATTATGTGTGAATCCCACAGAGCCTCTATATGTGTGTGTCTGTGTGTGCTGGAGGTTCCACGTTTCAAAATTACACTTTTAATAAGTTGCATACTCAACTATGATTGTCTTACAAACTTGTTGTACTGTCACAAATCATGCTCATATAGGTTCAGGTACACGTGTTAAAGAGAGATTTCCTTAGCAGATAAATATGAAAATCTTTTGGTGTCACATACACCTTCCTCATTTTTCACAGTGAAAGTCAAACATCCAAGTTAAGCAACTATCAGTGAAACACATTTTAGAGTGGAGGGGGTCTTTAAATTCACGATTATCATGTAAGAAACTTAAACTGTGCTAATGAAATAAAATTAAGAACCAATTTTTACGGTAAGTTTAAAAGAAACTGGATACATTATTTAACTTGGTATGATATAAACAGATCATCGGCCGTCCTTTGGTTTGTGATTCCAGCATGCATGGTTTACTGTGCAGCCGCTCATTCATGAGTGCTCTTATGTGCGCTGTTTACCGACAGTGCTTAGTCAAAATAACCACTCCATTATCACAATGCACTTATGCAGTATATAGAAAAAATGAGTGCACCCTTTGTCAACATCACTAAAATGTTAACTAACTACAAATCCTTCCCATTTCATACAATTTCATTTATTTTAGACAACACCCAAGAAGAATTAAGCCAGTTCATATGAAAAACAGCATGTTTGATTAAACATCCATCCATCCATTTTCCGCTCTTTGTTTTGGACTGGTTGGCGGTGGCATTAGACTAAGTTTGGAAACCAAGGCATCCTTCACCCCGGCAATTATATTTTGTATGCCCGCCTTTGTTTTTGGTGACAGATATGATGCTCCTAGGCATGGATGATCATGCACAAATCTGTGCAGAGATGTTCTGTCATTCTTCATAGATTATTCTTTTCAGCTACTCTTTGCTCGAGGGGTTTTGTTGCTCTACTTTAAAATAAAATACTCAAAAGGTGTTCAGGTCAGAAGACATGCTTGGCCAGGTCATATATTTCACTTCTGTTTCCTGACCAAAGAATGTGCCCCCAGCATTCATCAGGCTTCTTTTCTTGTTCTTTGGCAAAGTTTAATCTTGCAGTTTTGTGCCATTTTGTGAGCAATGTTTTCATTCCTGGATGTTGTCTGTAGAGGTGGACTTCATGCAATGTCCTTCATACTGTATGTGGATTATTTTCACAGATAATCCTTGTGCCAACTCACAAGCGCTTGCCCATCTGTTTTTAATGCAAGGTTGCATAAATAGTGAATTGTTTATGCCACCATTTTTTGAGGACAGCCACTGCGCCTTCTGTTAATGGTAGTCGGGCTCTTCATGCATCTCCTATCCACTGCTGCAACTGTGTTTTGGTTTCTGTTCAGTAGCCTACTGATGATCTTGTAACCTCTTGTCTGTTTTTATGAATTCTAACAGTCTGGTTTGTTACTTTCATTCAGTTCCTCACCATCTGGAGCCATGTTGCATTACACACAGCGCAGGCCAAAGCTGAGAAAGTTGTGGTGTTCACAGGTTCTTTTATAAACTTGTTCGGGCAGTTATTCTTAATTGGGAGTCACAGGTGTATAAGGTTGTACACATGTATGCCTGTTTTTTCAGTGTAGTCCATCTAATCTATTTGTGTTCAATTATAAATCAGATGAAATACCCTACTCGCCACTCTAAAAATACAAGAATTACTGTATAATGATACAATTTTGAATCATTCAACATTTTAGTAATATTCAGCAGGGGTGTACTCAGGTTTGTTATGTACTATATATCTATCAGATAGGGAGTATTTTATAACAGTTTCACTCTGACACTTAGCAGAAAAACCCTAAAATATAACGGTGCTTAGTATTGTATGGCTGTCATTGTCTTATTTCACAATCAGCTACAGTGTTGGCTGGACTGAAGCCTGCACCACGGAATTAATTGTTAGTGCCACATTTGTTTGGGGGATCTTCACTTTAGCATCCTGTGCTACTCTATGAACCTGTATTGTGAATTCACCTTTATGCATATGTGATTGTAGTGTTCATATAATGTGTATTTCTGTATGTTTTTTCTCAAATCAAAATGTTGAAAATCAGTATATTTATAGTGTTGATGGGTGTAGGTCAGTCTGGTGAGGACAGCAGTTGGACTGGATTGGTGCTATGATGTCTGCTTTTATTCTGAAGGTGTCATGGACTTAGCTGTACTGTACTGCATTTGTCTACATTTGTGTTGTGCCAACAAAGCACGTTACTGTGCTTTATGTCTGGGTTTGTATTTTTAAGACTATCTGTGTACGTGTTGGTGGAGTCATTGAATCATCACATTATCTTTGGCAGAGTGAGTTACATGACACTTCATGATCCTCTTCTCTTCAGCACACATCCCAGCTTGTTATTGTACTATGACAGACAGATGAGTCTTCAGCAGTCCATAATCTCCGAGGTTACAGCATCTCACTGAATATCAGTCACCAATGGTGTATAGTATATGAACTAGGTGAGGCGAGGGGAAATAGCTATTTTAAAAATCACATTTGGTTAATGAGCCCTGCGTTTGCACAGCAGCACCAGGAGCACACTGGAATAAATGAATATCTTCGAATTTGGAGTGCTCCTGTTCTTTGGGAAAGTTCCCTGTTTTCGGCCCGTGGCACCTCCTGTTATGGAGGTCTTAGGGGGCCATGAAGACGTGAGAGTGAGAGCATTTTTTATGAGGAGTCTTCTTCAGCAGCAGCAGGGTGGGTCAGCAGTTTAGATTAGCATTTTAATGAGAGGAACACTGGGAAAGCACAGCAGGATGACCTATCAGGTGACACTCTGAGTATGTAAATGATTAATTACAGCATCTAAAATGTATTGGGATCATTCACTGAATGAGGAGCCTGTCAGAATGCAATTCCAGTATTGATATCCTGTATCCCTGTAACACAGCTATCTCCTAGACACCCACCAAATGGAATGTGATGATAATTAAGTGGGAATTAATGAGATTTCTCAAGGTAATATTAAAAAAGCCCATCCATTGAAAGCTGCTATTAAAGCACACTGTTGAGCCATAGGCGTCTGATGGGCTCAAAGACGACAGATTTTCATTGTTTTATTGGAATAGCTTTTAATGAAATCCTCATTTTATGGAACTTGGCAACACCCTTTAATCAGGGGTTTGTTGTGCAAGAAATATAATACTAGATTAACAAACTCTGTGAAATTATGCACAAATTAATTTGACCTTGACAGAGAACAAGCTAAAATATGCATCACATACTTACAAAACTGTGTCATGTCTTTCCTCTTCCTCTAAAGGAAAGCAGACTGACACGGCAGCAGTCTTAAAATGTGTGGGGGATGAGCATGATAAATATTACCCAGCTTTGGCTTTTAATATACCATTTAATTACATCATTTTGGAAATTAGTGCCGCCTTCCGTTTAACCCTTTCCTGTACAGACAGGACTATAGATTTACATAAAAATCTGTCTAAGCTGTATACTTAATTACCTGAATGTCCTTTGAATTTCTCAGGAATCAAATCAAATGAGTTATTGTCAGACACTGACTAAAAATAAGGTATAAAAAAGGAAAAACGAATAAAAGTTAACCATATTTTCCATTAGTACCTCAATGAAACAAAAAGCCAGTACATTGTGACTCAGTTGGCAAGTCAATAAAATGTAATTTGTGAGAAAGAGTAGACATGAAACTGCCTGCACAGAGCTCACAGTCAGCATTTACTGAAGCTTTTTATTCATTACAATATTAAAAGTCAGGCGGTAATCAGTACTAAAGAACATTAAACTAGAATTGACTTTTAACCCTCTTCCTTACTGCCGTTTTAAAGGTATCTTAGAGACTATTTGTAATATTTACTGTCTTCCATAACTGGTACTAACTTTGTGATATATGCTGTTAAAATTTGATGTGTGTCACACATCTGACTTGCAGTACCAAGGTAAGTCATTTTAATTGACAGGGAGGGGATGGATGGTGTCTTATCCAGTATGTTATTTTAGGTTCCTCTTTAAAGATGATGCATGCCAGAGGTGTACTGGGAAAGAAATTCAGTCCTAGACTTATCGGCTAGGACCAACCCAGGGAGAAGATGGTGACTGGCCAGTGACACACGCAACATGCACCACGCTCTCATGAACACCCAGAATGACAGACACACAGAGGGGGCTGGTAAAGAGGCAGACAGGGCTGGGAATTTTTCTTCTTTGTTTTTTGGATGGTTTATCTGCCCAAAAACTGATGTTTTACTGGTCTACCGGCCCTCCGATGTGGTGGCCCATTGGGATTTGTCCCAGTATGCTTGTTGGACAGTACACCTCTGGATGCATGGAACAGTGTGAGGAGGCTAGGTTGGCTGGAATGCAAATCTTGTAACAGTGTGTCAATGTGTCTTTTCAGCTAGATAAAGTTGAAGCAGAGCTGTAGAGATTTGGAAGACATCTATTCAGTATCAAACAAGGCTGCTCACCAGGTGTACCCCAGTGTGTCCCCAGTGGAGAGGTTCTCCTTACAGGAGCTGAAATTTGAAGACTAACTGATGAGTGTAAGGGAGAGAGTACAGGTACATTTGGGCCAAAGAGGAGGGGCGTCACTGGTGTCAATGTGCAAAGTCATTAGATGAAATGTATGCCATGCAACGATAGTTGAGTCTTCAAAATGTCATGTAGATACAAGGATAAAGGTAATTTCATTGGAAAGCTGAAATCGAAATCCTTTTTTTAATTTTTAATTTATTTGTATCGGTTGATCAGTCAATATGTATTCTAACTACAAGAAAATATGTTTTAACTGCCTCCTCTGGTTAAGTATTGTTGCAGTAAATGTATAATTGAAGTAAATGTAGGACAGAATTTAGAACACTAACACAGCATACCTTATTATTTCCCAAGGTGCTAAATTACAAGAACATCTCAGTTTGAAATCATGTTTGTTTCTACATCCATTTAGGTCCTCCTGCACACACACCACTTTTATACAGTTCAAAGCTGGTGTAACAGAACCTTGAACAAAGCTCAGGCTGGTAGTGTATATATGTAATTACCACCCAGGGACTGTGCTTAGTGGTTCATGGCATCTGAAGCACTGCCTGCACCATGCTTTCCTAATTACTTTAATTATACTTCTGATTCTTCTTGCTGCTTTATTTCTGATTACTTCCCGAGAAAATGCCAGTGGCAAACAAACTGATACACATACGACATTTAAGAAAAGCTTTGAAATCGAAACCTAAAATGCCCCCTTAATAACCTGGTGGCCAAGACAGATAATGCAGATTTTGACCTTGCACCAGATGTTTATCGATTCTTTGTGTGGCTTGCTTGTGCTTTTTAGGCTTGATTCAATATGAGAAAGATTTTAGAAATTATACATGATAACTTCTAGATAGGTGTCATATTGTATAGCATTTGGTTTAGAATTTAAAGGTATTGCAGGATTTTTAACACAAAAAAAAAACATGTATAGACTTATACAAAATCATCACTATAAATGGTCTGCAGAGACCATGCCCTCTGCCTGTATTTTTTTTTATTACTTTGTTATGTTTGGGACTTTTTTGGACATCAAACTGTTGCTCCTACCCAATAACAGAGTGTGAAGTCGGGACTCGTAGCATAGCGACCAGGTTATATCACTGACTCTGTCTCTCTCCTCAGCTTCATTTAGCTCTCTCTTGGACAGGGTGAAGGTCTGCATTCACACAAAATCAAGCAATGTGGCACCTTCCTGCAGGGTTGTGTGGAGGTATGAATGTGTTTATTTGTACTTTAGAACACAACCACCGTAAAACAATCAGAAATTGCTTCATTGTACTATTTATTACTACATCAGAGCTGTGTGGGCACATCATAGTAGGTGCTGAACAAGGTGAAGTGTTTCAGGTGTAACAATTGATCTACTTATTATTTGTCTTCTTTTGTTTCTTTAAATAAAAGAAAAACAACTTCACACTTCAAAGTTCAGTATTTGGTCCCTGTAAACTCAAGCATCAAGTTAAAAAGAATGATTATTTCAATGCCAGTAGTGCAGCATTGTTAGCTGTATGGCCTTAACATTAATATTTCCTTCATGATAGGCACTAGTACATGAATAATGGATGAGAAAATTAATATTCAAAGTCACTCTGTGTTTTATTTCTATAACATACAACAATGCACGTTTCATTTATTCTATAATCGCCCTGCTGACTGCACCTGATTTCATTTTCATTCCACACTCCACTGCAGACCTGTATGTGGAGGTAATTCATGACAATATTGACACCAGTCTTGAATGCATTTCACCACCAATTGCTTGTGCCAAACTTTCATTTATATAATGGTTCACTGAGTGTGCAGATATCCATACTGTATTGAACTTGAGCTGAATAAAGTAAAGACAATACCAACTCCAGGGACCTTGTCCTGTGGTTGACCCCCTGCTTTGGCTTCATTGGCAGTGTAAACAATCAATAAAGTGTCACATATAATAATAATAATAATAATAATAATAATAAGTCAATATATCGCTCACCTTTACGTATTCATTTTGACATTCAGGAATGCCATTTGTATGGAATATGGATGACTGAAGTTCTGCACGTCAGAATATCCCCTTGCTTTTTCACAGGATAACAGACATCTGGCAAAGTGGGGAATTATTTTATGCATCACTGTAACAAGAGAGCACATTGCTTACTGGGGAAACAAGACTGGTGGGTGCCAAATCTCCTAATTAATTCTGAGATTTCCATCATGCCATGGAACTGCTATGTAGATTAGAAAATTGGACCACAGACAACAAAAACAATGTCTTTTTTAAGTGAAAGTACACACCATGGTCAAATTTCACTTAACGGCTGATGTCAACAGATGTTGCATTATGAGCTTGTGCTGGCTTTTATTTCCTCTGGCTTTGTTTCCTGATTAGCGCTCAGAGCAACACAAATCCCCCGATAAGTAGCAATGGAAGCTGCTTCATTCCTCAGCAGAGATTTATTTACCAAGTCATTTGGAAAATTAAGTAAAAGGGAAAAAAAGCCAGTTTTTGTTTGTTATGAAGCTGAAGACTTTCTATGGAGAGAGGATTTCTGCACCACAGATAATGGTTTCCTCCTTGGAGACAACACACAGCATTATGCCAAACTCAGCTCAGTAAATGAAAGGTTTCATACAGTGAAGTGTTATCCCTCTTTAATAGCAACAGAACCACTCTACCAGCCAATAATGAATGAAACAGATGATAATGTAACCAACTACATTATTCAAATTATCCCTCAGCAGTCAGAGCTGTGTAATGATGCTCTCTATTTGACAGTCTATGAAACAGCAGCCATTCATTCACAAGACACACAGAATCTAGCTGTACATGACATGATTATGCATGCTTCTCATGTCATTGGGGGAGGACAAGGCCATATTCTCTGCATGGTTCATAAAATAAAAGATTTTTTTCCCTTAAAATCCTCATTCAGAATCTGAATCACTTCATTCAATCGATATGCATGAATTTCTTCCAGTGGCTCAAATTCTGACACATGTTGACACGTTTATACAGTCACATTTACATATCACAAAAGTTAAAGAACAATGTCAGGAACTTCAGTGAACGTTGCAGAGAATAGAATATACACTCTACTGTATGCAGCTCCAAAGATTGGGAGCCACTTCAAAGACAGCATGGCACCCCAAGAAGAACACCCCAGTTTTCCTGGTGCTCGTAGTGTCTGCTTCTTTCAGAAACCTTTTGATTAGGCCTTGCCAATGGCCTGGTTAGATATAAAAAAACTTAATGATGGTATGTGTTCATATTTAACCTGGTGATGTCAGAAGTCATCCCATAACAAAGCCACCAAAGCCAAGGCTTTATTCCTAATGAAATGTCTATTAGGAAGTTAGTGAATCTTATATCTGCTCCATAGGTATATAATATTCATGACTGCCACAGTGGTGTGGTAGGATCTCTGCAAGGGTGTATATAAAATACAATAATGCATTAATTACACACTGCGTAATATAGCAATTGCAGTGTCCTAGTAATAAATTATCCTACCTGTGGCTATAAGATCTGCATGTTGCTGAGACCATAGCTTGGCTCAAGTGAATGAGCTGCTTAGTGAGAAGACAGATGACACAGCAGAAGCCAGTCTGCATTTCACAAGCTGACTGCATTATCCAGTTTGCCCACCCACTCGCGGGGAAGAGTGAAGGAACCAGCAGGGCAGATGGGACCAGAATCTGACTCATTTAAATAGGCCTTGGAGTTGCCAGTTGGCGTTTAGCCTGTGAACTGAGGCAGAAAATAACACCTTCTCAATAATGAAATAAGCCTTCATTTAATGAAAGATTCAGGCCCTATGTCCTTTTACTAAATCTGAAGTCCTTGGATGAGGATTATGTTACTATGCCAGAGGTTTCCCACATGCTAGTGAGTGATGTTGTGTACTATGAATTTAGCTCACTCTCTATCTCTGCCTTCCCCCACAGTTGCTGGTCCTCTGGCAAGACCCAAAATATTTAATTTGTTGCATAAAAGTTGTTGCTGGCATATTACAAGGCAGCTACACAGCAGAGAATTGACAACTTACATGAAAGACACAACATAACAAGACTTCAAATGTAGTATGTAACAGACGTATTGTATCATAGCAGACTAAACACAATGTAGGCAATTCCAAGCATGTGCATGCATCTGGAGATTTGTAAGTAAGATTTATATAGTGAGTGCTAAGGGGGCTGAAAACCCATCAGACCATAACTTATCATGTTCTAATTAGCCTTTTCTACTGTTCGTTCCAGTGTCCTCACCAGTACTCAAATATTACATCTCATTAATATTCTGCCATTACTTAGACTACTTGCATAATGCAAGCAAGCTAAGCATAATGTGACATGACAACAAACGACATCCATTCACAGTAGCATAGCCTGAAAGTTTCCTTGATATTGTTAATAAGTCCCCTAAATAGTGTTTTGTGAGCATAATGTGATTTTACAATCAACGACACCACTCTACAGCCACAGGACCTATTTGGTTGCATGTTAAAGGGCTGAAAATATTGTGTTGCTAAAAACCTCCTTAAGCACAAGTGAAAAGTAACTACTTAACTACTCATGAGTGTAACCTACTGTAGTATAAAGAATAGGCCAAACATCAAGTGTTGGCTAGCTGCCTGTAGTTTTCTTTCTTGCTTAAAAACTCATCACTTTATTGTACCCTCATTTCAGTAGGTCTTACTCTGTAAGTGTCCTTAGGAGTCTTGCACTCTTGAGCTGTTATTCCATTAGTTTTAACTATTGAATGATCTCTCCTGCATTATACTGAGGTTTGTAAAAAGGACATTTCATAAGATTAAGAGAGCTTGATATTGCTTCATGAGGTTTTCAAGTTTAATGCCAACTTATTTTAGCCTCAGTGCCACTTAACAATTAACATAGCACTTAGCCTATGTTATATTTAATGCACATAATGTTATCATAATAGACTTCATGCTTCTTCTTTTTTGGAAAGGAAAGATTAGTGGTCACAGACTCCCTGTCAGAGTGATGCAGGTGGTCATGTCACATTCTTCCCATGTTGACAGATTAAGGTGATTGGCCCTGCAGTAGAAGACTGGAAGACATCAGCAAGGCAAACAAAAGTTGACTGCTGTTGACTAGAGTGTCAAGGGAGCCAAACTACTTGGCAAGACTGAGGGTTCCCTGAGATTACATTTTAGAGCCTCAAGTTATCACATGATGTAACATGGACAGTGCTGTCTCCAACAGGAGTATTACGGGACTCTTAACAACTGATCTTGTTGCTGTCTTTCAAATCAGAGAAATGTGGGGAGAATTTAGCTGTTGAACATTAGTTATGTATCATAACTCCAAGTGCTATGAGTAGGTGTACAGTATTTAACACCATCAGAACCCAGTTCTGCTCCGAAAAAGCCAGTATTTTCTTTGGCCCTCTGCTCAATTGGCATTGGCAAGTCGTAGATGGCTATGCCTATACTCATAGAGCTAACTCTATGAGCTAATGTAACTAATGTTCTTATTCCTGTAGGTTTCACCCTTGAATACCTGTGACTATTGGGGTAATGTGGGTGTGTATTCAATACATGCTGACAGCAAGGTCCACAAGCAGATAACAAGCACTACTTCACAACCCCACAAAAGTGAAGCGTAATAAGGCCAGGAGGCACCAGCTGTGCAATGGTTAACACCATGTCAGCCCTGTGTGGAAAAGGGTCTGAGTGATATTACATTCTCCCTCATACAACATTACAACTGCAGAAGGGTGGAATGTTGATTATACAGTACTGGTATCCCATGCAGCCCCCTAATCTGTGATGATGGGATTTGAGGCATACCGTTTGGCATGTGCGTAAAAGCCCCAGATCTGAAAATGCGTCATCTGTTGTCTAGCATGTTTAAAAGTTAATGAGTCAGAGAAGACTCAGACACAGAAGCCCAAGATGGCGCAGCACAGATGTCTACCACCATCATCCCGCTGAGGGCCGCAGATAAGGGTTAAGGCTCTCGTGGAGTGCGCTCAGAGGGTCCACTCTGAAGGCAATGTAGGCTTGTGTGACATCACACAGCCAGTGAGACAGACATTGTTTTGGTAGAGCCACGCCTTGTGAGTGTGCACTGTAATGAACGAACAGCTGCTGTGTCTGCCTGATGTTTGCTCTGTGCAAAACATATTGATACAAAGCACACAATGGTCAGAGTCATTGAGACGCTCCCTCTGCCTCTTTTCTGTGAGGTGGAGGGGTGGGGGAGGGGGGGGGGGTTGAAAGCAGTGTGTTGGGACTTAGGGTGTGAATGAGAGATAGAAATATCTCAAATAGAAAGGCAGCACGCGAGACTAACAGCATACATAGATCTTGTAGTCAACATCAGGGCTAGGAGGAGCACTGTTTTTAGGAATAGCATCTTGAGACATTTGAGCTCTGGGTTCAAGTAGAACAATAGTTTACAGCCAACTCATAGCCTTCTCCCCGCGCTGTGTGAAACAAGCTTCTTCATCACAGCACATGGAAGGGCCATCTTAAAAGTGGCTGCAAAATGCTCAGGGTGACCATAAGCAGGCTAGCTGAGATGAAACTGCTATTCAGAGAAAAGTGGTTGGCTTTGAAAAGGGCTGTTTCCTTGGTTTAGCTGCACCAAGAAACACAATCCCTGTGTCCACCACTGATGCTATTCTTTACAAGGTGGCTCTGTCGGAAGGTCGGCCCAATAGCACGTCGCCTGCAGGTTCTTGCGGGAATGGTGCGGAGCCTGCTGAACCACAGCCACCAGAGGAGAATCTTACAGTGGGGGAGGAGGCAGTGGTGCCCCAGTGGATGCAGCAGCAGTTTTTTTGGCTGCTTCATGTACATGACACTTTGGAGTAGTGGTCCAAACAGAACATCAGGGTATATACGACCATCCAACTGTTCTAAGACATGTCCAGGCAGAAATTTCTCTGCATCACAGTCTGCATTGCCATTATTCTGGATGAAGCCACCATGCCGATGTCTGTGGCTGGCTCTGGGGAAAGAACCCCCTAGCTCAGTGGCCATAGCGGAAACAGTTAAGGATGGCAATGTTATGTCGTTTTGAACTGCAGCAATCTGACCAGCACACTGGTGGTCACACAAGTGATGGCTTGTGCTTGCTGACGACAGTTACCTTGGGAAGAAGGATGGTAATTAGGTACGGGGTGGCGGGAAACCGTTTTTCCATATACCTGTGGACTATGGTAAAAGGCTCATACCTGGATACCGGGGTTCGTCTGCATCAGAAAACTGTGTCCATGAAGGGCTGGAACTCCTTAAAGCGATGCTGCAGTGAGGGATGTTTGGTTGGCAGCTCCTGGTCACAAATATCCCTGCCTAATAAGCCAGCATTGCAATGCCCCCCATATCTACTGCATTCTTGATGATGCACAGCAAGTCCTGGAAAAGTCCTTTGGCTGCAGGCATACTGACACAAAGAAGGACAGTGAAGAAAATTTAGAAGCAGAGCTCATTTCCTGATGTTGTGTTATATACTGTAGATGGGGGCCTGAGAGACGCAACTGTACAGTGTCGGGAAAAAGAATCTTGACGACTGTATATGCATGTGGAGATAAATCCACTAGGGACAGCTAGGTGAAAAATAGAACAGAAGGGCACATTTAAGTATTCATTGGGGCACCTGGCCATCCCATGTACCTCTTATTGGCTCTCTCTTTTTCGTTTTATCCCTGTTATATCTGGCTGTATGAAAACTAAGTTGTTGAGCTCATATTTTGGTTGTAACTTTTTATATGGACAAAGGACATTTCTTAGAGGACATTTTTTCTGCTGAGCAATGGACTTTATTTCGGACTCTTTGAACTGAGTAAAAGACTCATTATGATAATTGGGTAAATGAACTGTGGAGAGCTGAATTTGCATGGCATCTAGTTAAAGAATAGCTTATATGTGTAAATTGCGTTTCTGTATGTTATAATGTAATTGAAGTCATTGTGCTTTTCCTAGTTGGTAGGTATGTGAAAATAGATAAACCTGACTGTAATTGGCACCCTGACAATAACAAATAAGCCATAGCTTAATACTAAAACAATGTAAGATCAATAGCAACATAATGCTAAAAATATACAAAATTGTTCCACAAAAGTTAAACAATTACATTAATACATGATTAATACTTAACAGTAAAACATATTGAAAAACAGCCAAATCTATACAAATATAGTAAAATTGTAAAGGATGATGGCCTGTTTTGTTTTTGTTTTTTCTTATATTGGTTAAATGTAGTCCAAACTATGAGAAAAATAGTCCATGATGGCAACCATATGCAGATTCAGACACACTTCAGCCATTCTCCACCTCCTAGAAATGTAATATTATCAAGGGTCCCTCTTTCAATTAATACTCCATGAAATTTCCCTGATGTCTAAAACATCACTATGGAAGAATATAACAAATTGGCTTGTAGCATACAGCAGAAATGAGAATCTACAAACAAAGCAGAAGAATTATTATCTGAAATAAGAGGTTCTTTGACAAGATCCCGTCTTCAGTAGAGGTCAGATGTCTTGGGTCTGAGGCGCTCCCCGCTGATTGGATTATTCTGCTATTCAAGCAGAAGCGCTGCTTGGCACACAAATGTAAAGTGAGAAAATTCAATGTGTAAGGCCAGATGAGATGCTAATAGAAAAGAAGAATTGCCTTCGGAAGAAATTCAAAGGGGAGGCAATGCATGTAAGATATTTTGAGACTGAGGGCAAGACTTATGTCTAATGCCATATCAGCTCTGCTGCTGTAAGAGGAGGATGAGACTCAGAATGAGATAATCACATAGCATAATTAGCATTTATGTAGGCAATCAAAACTACAATAATCTCTTCCTATCCAAACAATTCCAATGTTACCATACTTAGTTAGCCAGGCCTGCACCAGGCACTAACTGTCCTCCATCTCCTCTATCTCTCCTATGCTATAACCCAAACCTGTTCCCAGCAGTAAAATCTGATCCTACCCTACTTTACCCTACAACGCAGAACTGATCCTACTGCACAAAGTCTCCCCCATAGCCCCCATACGGTGACCACCTTTTAATTAGCCGATGTAAGCAAAGCCATACTCATAGTAAGAAAAGCTGTTCCTCTCATTAAATTAGCCTGTCAATCACAACCCATTCCCAAGACTCTCCCATTTCCCTCTGCTGCTGATTAATGGCATGAAGTGAGTTTATCAATGTGCCATATGCGGAACGCAATTCATAACCGTCATCTCCAGGATTCAGCAAAAAGCACGTCAAGCCACACTATTTGTGTCTGTCCACAAGTAGAGGAGATATAGCATACACACAACCATAATAGTGCTTGTTAGTATGCTAATGTAAATATCAGTTTAGCACACACCTACAATTTCCAAGAAATGCGTTATGAGACGAGCAAGTATCCCCTCCAGGTTGACATGCATCATGGGAGAGGAACACCGAGAAGGGTGGCCATTAATCAAATCATCCACAACTAACAAGACAAACTTATCTTTCTTTCTTGTTTAGCAAACATGAGCCTGGGGATTCACAGCTGGTTTCATATGCAGAAAGCCTGGGGTGCATCCATACAAAACTGATTTGAATACATTGATCAAGCTACATTTATTCGCCAATCTGTGGTTATTTTACTAGCTTGAATAAACGTTCTCACTGGTGATTTATGATGCCACCTATGTACTATATTCTGTGCATTTATCTTTTAAGCATTGCAATAAAGGAGATCCTCAGTTGGTCAGCTGTCAAGGTAGAGCCCTTATTTTCACAAACAGGAAAACATGCATTCCCAAATTGTAGCAGTTCATGATCTACTCAATCAGATGCCAATTCTAATTCAAGTGAAATGTTCAGTTAATTTAGTGAGGAAATAATTTTCTCAATCATTTCACACAACACTGCATAAATGAATCACAGCATTGGATCAGCAGATTTATAACTTACGAGGTGCTTGGCAAGGTGCTTTTTTAATCTTACAGTATATGAATTCTGAAGTCTGCTTCTGGATTCAATACTGTTTAATGCATGCATTTTACCCTAACCCTAACCCCAACCACTCTGTGCCATGGTGGTTTAAAGAACCTGGGCAGCTATGTATTTTTCACCAATAACTCTTGGACTGTATCATCCAGTGGTGCTGTAAGTAATGTCACTTTATGTGGTGCACAGAGATTTCAGTGACTCTTAGAGATAGACCCTAAATAGCTGGTGGTGTCTTTTATTGTTGTGTCTCCAACTTTATCTTGGCAGCTGTATGATGTCGTCTGAGGTAGAACTCCCCAGTGAGGCCTTAGTGATAGCACGAACAGAAAGGTGCTTGATAGTAAAGGAGGAGCCAGTGTTATAGAGAGGGGAGAGAAGTGATGGCCCTATGGGGCTGAAAAGACTTGAACCATTTGAAGCATGAATTACAAACTATATCTGTCGATAGATAGATCAGCAGCTAATGTGTGTTTGTTTGTGTGTTTGTGTTACAGTGGTGGTTTTCATTCAATTCAGAAGATACTTAGAAAGGAATAGGTATATGGGCAGGTTTCACTGAGATTGTCTGGTATTTCAAGCTGTCATTCAGTAATGGGGGTTCAGCTCTATCCAGGCTCTGCCCAAATGTGTACTTTCTTGATCTCTAAGCTGCCAAGATGGGATAAAGAAGTGTAAATTAATAGAAGTGTTAAAAAAAACATTAATACTTTAGTTTTACTTTATTGACAATTTGATTATTTCAAATTCCCAATTTTAAAAAATGTATTCCTTTAGTGCTACTTTTATATGCTTTGTTCTGTTAAATGTCAAATTGTTAATATAATTTATGTGAGTTTATTGCAGAAGAGACTACAACTGCATTTCATCATGCAATCTTGTATTGCATGAAGACAGTGCAGCTGAGCCTTAAACCTTGATTTGTCCTATCCTGAGATAAATAACAAGTGTCCCACACATCCTTTATAAATAAACACGTGCTTTATAAATAAGAAATGTATGATTTATTTGTCCATGAATCATTAAATCCTAATATGCTGTGCAAACATCAGCCCATAGCCTTCTGTCCTCTGCCAGCCTGTCAGCAGTGAGAGAGTTTCTATGGTTACAGGGACTCTCTTATGTTCACATGTGCACCTGCACCCCTGCAACATTGTCTTGGTTTGCAAAATTGAAGTGTTACCACAAGGCCATTTGGTAAACTGTCACTGGACATTTTGATAATATGTATAGATGCACACCTGTGTTTTACATGAGTCAAGGTGGCAGGCTCTATGGGTCTAAAACATCCTTATGTTTAATTTTGAGGTATAGCCAACAATTATGTAGCTGTCATATGGCCCTGGTCCTGCATCTGAGTCACTGCATTCATTATTGTTGACACAAATACATGCATTATGGACATGTGATCAGGACAGTGTAGTCCAGCAATAGTTAGAAGTTCCTTCTTAATGCATGTTTTGTATGATGCAAGATTAAAAAAAAAATAAAAAAATTAAGGAACTGTGTGAATTTAAGGTTATCTCACAATATTACTTCTATATTTTACTCACATGAACACACAGAAGCTACACACATACAATTTGAAAATTTCAAAAATGCAGTTCCTATACATTGCCCAATTGGATTTAACTGTTTGTTTCATACTCAGATAAGGAGAATACATAAACATACAAAGCAAAGTGCACCCAAATACACAGCATCTGGGAGACATACAACCCCATACGTGACCCATATGAATCCGATTTATTTCCTTCAATAAGAGTGGTAACCATGTGGGAAATCACATCAAATTACAGTTTCGTCTACAGACTAATAGCAGTGTATGTTCAGATATTGCTTCTATTACCATCATGGAATTGGAGATTGTGATCTCTTGTGAATTCAGTGTCGGCAGCTATTACTACTTATTTAATTTGCATGTCAAATGACTCAGAGGTGCTCCTCTCTCATTTACCAGTCTATTACTGTAACAGCTATTGAGCGGATTGACACACATCTACACTCCCCATGCCAGCATGTACTGTCTTACTATAATGCAGTGATGTCTGATGAAAGATTCTCAATATATAGTAATTAGAGCTCATCTGTACTGTAATTTTATGGACATGAACAGTGCCACACAAAGATTAATGATTTCATGATATTAATGTGAGGAACAAGTTGACAGGACTAGACTGTTATCTGTGGATGAAAAAATGAAGGCAGCCATTGTTTAGATGTTTTGTATATTTAGACATATAAGACGCCTGTATGTGTTGGTTTGATGAACTATGGGTTATGTGTGTGGGCATAAAAGCATATACGTGTATAGTGCTGAATGTGTGGTCAGTTATAGAGCTGTGTGTTTTTGCTAACTAATCCACTGCTGCTTTTTGGATGATGAAATGAGGCCTCTGAAAGAAGCTGTGCGAGAGCATGATGGTGATAAATTTATTATCAAACGGGGTCCAGCGCTGGGCGGAATAAACATGAAGCACATTATCTCATGATGAAGATGTTGGGTCGACTTCGGTGAATACAGAGAGGTTTTTCTGAACAGAGGTTTTGAGCGCTGGCCAGTGATTAAGTTGTAAATCGAGAGGAGGCAACATGGGTGCAAACTGCTGGGAGGATAATAGCCTGTTGTTTCAGGGGTCAGGGAAAACTAATTATACAAACTCCATTTCTGTATTACCACTCACTCTTTTTCAATTCTACTCAAGAGTAAAATTTATGTCGGTTTTTCTTTTTTTTTGTATTTGTTAACTTCCAAAATGTTGGGCAGGGTGCCATCTGGAGAGAAATTATGTGTGGAGAAGTGTCAAGTATAATTCATAGCAGCATGTTGTGGGTGTGAGAGGAGCACTGGGAAATGGAGTTGATTCATCAAACTCTAAAAGATGTGCCTTTTTCTTCACTGCAAAACAGCAGAACAGTTTTCTTATGTGCCTTGTTTCAACTTCCCTTGGGACACTTGAAGTTTAGTTGAAAATCACGTCACATTGTTGTCAATTTAGTTCAGAAGCCACATATGTGGAGATACACAATATCTGTGCACAGTTTAAACTATGATCTTGCACCATTACTTTAATGCTGCAACAGAACCATGATCCACTAGTCTGTTTGCCTCACTGCCACTAGTAGTAGACCTTGAAGTCATTACCCAGCTTCAGTATTAAAAAGTCCCCTGAGTTGGAACACTATGATTCAAAGATGGCCCCCCCGTCACAGAGTTTATATAAGGCTTGTATCAACTAAGAGATACACATGAATGGTGCCTGTAGAGCCTACAAGCTGCCAAATGTTTTACAGCCACTGCTTGGAGCCCCATTAAAATAACACTCTGAACCCAGCTATAACTCACACTCCTGGAACATCTCCACATTGACCCGTTGCTGCCTTGATTGGGCATTTCTGTCAAAAGGTCCACCGTCACCGTAGGGGAGGTTTATGAGGCATAGCCAGAAGCCGTGTTTATTTTATGACAGGCTTTTCAAATAAAAAAAAGAGAAGAAGAAAAACAAGCAATATCATTAATTCCACCACATGGCCATGAAATGTGGTCTTGTTTGTCTGCTGTGGTCATTTCTTCATGGCGTGTTGCTGAATCTCTCTGTTATAGTTCAGCGTGGCTCGTTTGATGAAGCTCACTTAATTCAGGCAAACTTCCTTGTGGTCTGCTGGACCTTGTTACTACGCTTCCACCACAGCTGCATGTGAACCATACACTTTGCAATAGGCATAAGGGAATATGTCACTGAGATAAGTTACTGTACATTTATAAATATCCATAACTGGAGGAAATTATAATGACTGACTGTAAGCTGGCTGTAACTACTCTGTTTCTTCTGCAGAGTATAAATACATCTTTTGCTGCTGTGTTTGCGGATTGAGTTCTCCATATCTGGTTAAATCTTATGTAGAAGTGCCAACTCAGGAGTATGAAATCTTTGCGTGCTGTTCTTTATCTGTATATTTCATTATTACACCCTCTGTGCTTCTTGTGATGTGCAACCTGACAGTCTGTTTGAAAACTCTGGAAATCAAGTCAGTAAACTATAGTTCCATGAAAGGAAAAGGCAGATTATATGACTACTGCAAAAATGGCTAATTTAATTTTTATTCCTTCTGTTGTGGTCATTATTTTCCTTGCTTTTTTGACTGCTGTAATTGCTGTCAAAACGTCTTCCAAAAGGGTAATTAATGAAAAAAATGCCTATAGGGAACTACACAATATTCTCTATAATGTTGAAGATTGATAATGATGAATTCCATCAGCAAATTTTCATATTTCTATATCAGCTGTATTATGCATATGTTTTGCTTTCAGTAAATACTGCTTAATAAGTGTCTTGCCAAGACAACAAAACACACACTGTACCAGGTTTAATCAGGATGTATCTCTAAGTGTAGTGACACACTGGATATCCAGGTATAGAGCATCATCGACGTGTATTCAACAGCAAGGAGGCGATGATGTCTTATTTCCTTGTATCAATATAGATTTAATTCAGTGTCTGAGTGAGCAACAATCTCAAGGTTTACCACATGACAGACTTGTTCATTTATGTATTAATCAATGTAATCTGTTCCCTGTCTTATTCATCCAGACAGACACTACAGACCATCCATGCAGCTCCAATTTATCAGCGTACATGGACAGTTTTACTGACAGCTACCCAGTAAAACCAGTTAGCAGTAGGCATTCACTCTGAATAAGGCATTAGTTCAAATAGACTTTTGGATATTGTGTGACAGAACATTATCCAAGTTGATTTGGTACTTTAATTATATTACTGTCATTACTTCCCATTATGTGTCATGAGCTGTGTAAACATAATTAATAGTGTAGGAATGTACTATTACCATTCCATTCCAACTCATGAAATCTAACATGGAAATGTCACTTAATTTACTTTGCAGGTTAGAGTGTATTAGAATCATCTACTATTATCATAAACAGGCACAATCGTTTTAACTCTGCCAGTGTTTTTCTGTCTTTTGTTCAGTGTGTTTTTAACCAAAGCCCTGTTCACTGAGCTACACAATGCAAATACTCAAACACGAATGTTAAACTCTTCAAAAGAAGTGAGGAAGCTATTGACAGTATCTTTGCTTTCATTAGCATGATCTTTTTTTCAGTGATTATTATGGATTTTGAGTACCATCCTTTGACACTGTATTACCATAAATCTATTTCATATTTAATTATTGCCCAGCCCTGTGTGTTGCAGGCACTTAATCTCCAATCACACCAGTTTCTTACATCGCATGGTGGAAAAAATAAGACATTAGAAGCCTGGCAGTTGTATTAAAGTCCATTAGTTAGATTTATTGTTCTCTGTAAGAATGCTTATTTGAACCAAACATCCATTTCACATTTCCAATGAGTCATGCCCGATTAAATTCAATATGTTGAAGATGGAAGAGAGTATTATTAAGCTGAGCGGGTATGTGAATTAATTAAAGTTCAACTTTTTAATTCAATATAAATGTCAAGCTCTCTGTGTGGCAGGATATTGAAATCAATCAGGCTTTAATATAACAGGATCCTCTGCCTGTGACAGGGATCAACACGTCTGCATCACATGTTGGCTGCTTGAGCAGGGGTGTGGGAGGAGGTCTGGAGGCTCAGACTGTCTGTCCTCTGATCTAGAGCTGTCTATCCATGTGTTTGACACCACAGCAGAAGCGTAGCATTGAAAAATAGCTCCCAATCATTCTTAAGAACAGCAAATCACCACTGGAAAACTGGATTTGTTGTGGCTACTTAATACTCTATTGTCATTGTTGGTAGGAATATATTTCCTTTAGAGTTCAGTAACATCTGACAGCAATTCATTGGTATGAAAGTGATACAGGGACGATCCCAGGTTTTATACCCCATTGTGGCTTTATAGGGTCTATAGCAAAAAAGGGTTTCACCAAAGAGACACCAACATTCCCTGTCAAAACATTTTTCTATTTTTTTATGAACATGCTTTAGCTTCAAATTAGAATATCCTCATACTGCCACTCAGCAAGTAAAATGCATTTCAGTGCAAATTGCATTGAAATGAAAATTTAAACACCATAAAAATTCAGTGCAACACCAGATGTGAGCACAATACAAGGCAATTTGTGAACAAATAGCTATACATCCAGCATACCACATAAACTACATAAAATAGCATCCATGCATTCACAATGAATTCAGACACCAAGTCAGTCATGATATTAGCATGTGTAACATGTACATATGCGGCTGCCTGGAATGAGCGCTCACTAAAAAATTATAAGGATTCCTTTGTTCCTAATGGGAATAAACAGTGATTGGCAGCACTACCACAAAGTAAGCTGAATTAAGTATCTGTATGGCTCTGCTGTTTCTACAGACAGCTTGTATCCAGCAGCCGTATTCAAAAGCAAGAGAGAGATGGAGAGAGTTTGTATATTAATTTCCATTAGGCACATACAACAATATGTATGGAGGAGTCTAAAAAAGTATGAAGTATTACTAGTATAGCGTAGGACCATAATGTGAGCATGCTGATGACTAACTACGCTGTCCTTTAATCTTCTCTGCCTCTAGCCAAATCATTAGCAGTTGGTCCAGTTGCAAAGTTGCAGGTAGTAATCATAAACCAATTTATATTTTAATGAGCATGACATTAGATGGAAGTGTTGAATAGGCCGTGCTCAACGATGCTAAGCAAAGGCAGAGAGGGGAAGTTTTGAGTCCTATTAAAGGAGGTAGAAAACCAGCTGACTATGATTTGTGGCAATTGGCAAGGCGTTCTGCTTGAGCGCATATACACAGCCCATTCAGCCACACTGTGTGGCTTCAATTCAAAAAGCAGCAAAAAGCATAATTATGTTTATTACTTTTCTTCACACAAAGTGAGCAATCGATCCCAACTGAATGGCTTCAGTCCCTCAAAAGATATGACACTCTGTAATATAACACCTAATTATTTTTGCTGACTGATCTGGAGCTTGGCAACATTCACATAATGAGCTGCACTTCTGCCCTTCCCAGCTGAATTGTTAGGCTTCCCTACAGTTACAGTGTAGAGTGGTAAAAATGTCAATCTATGTAAAAATGATGATCCACTGGCAAGAATGTGCAGCACTGGAGGGAAACAGTTACCAACAGCTTCAGAAAGACAGACACAACCTGACACTTGTTCTGTGTGGCCACAGTCACCGATTGGACACAGAAGAGAAGTGTGGCATGACATGGTGTTAATAATAAAGAACAAAAAGACTGTACAGTGGTTCTTTGAGCTACATGTTAATGTCAATATGCCAACATGCTCACGCGACAATGCTAACAGGCTGATATTTCGTAAGTACAAGCCCAATGTTTACCATGCTAACATGCTAGCATGCTCCAAAACAGATTTTTTTATGTATTCTCTCCCATTTCTATAAGCCTCATATGCAGGTGTTTCAAATACTTTAAGTGTAATCATACAGTTTTCAGACAATAAAACAAAGCAAACCAAATAGCAACAACTCTGTTACTATATGGGGTTTAATGACCTCACATAATTCCCAGATAACCTAGCACAATTCGACCCTTTAATCAGCCAGACTAGCTGAAAACACATGTGTGGATGTGTTAGCTGAGTTAAACATCAAGTTACAACTTCATATTCCAGCTGGTGGAACATGAGTTTTCCCTGTAGGTCTTTGAACCCATGGGCTCAGCACTGAGTCAAGCAACACTGATACAGAACAATAAAATGAACAGTCAAGCTGCAAATTAGCCGGCTGTGTGCGTGTGTGTCCCTCAGCCAATTTTACCTTTTGCACAATTAGCTGAGAATGCCAGACTAACTTTGTTGAAGATGAACTACAACTGAGTTGGCCCTAATTAATTAACACTACACAGCCTTCAGTGCCTATGAGAAATATCAGAATGTTGTTGAAATGTTTAGCATAGATAGCGACAAGGACAGTCAGATTTTCTGTGATCCCCAGATTCCTGAGGTGGGTCACTGAAAGGCAGAACGTTTGTTAGCTTTAATAAATGATGATAGAAGAGATGTTTCTCATATTTTACATCAAACAGTAGTACTCCATACATGAAATTTCACTGGGTGGTCCAAAAATTATCCATGTCTACATGTATTTACTATAAGGAAAAGTCATGTAAATTGCACTGTGTACCGGTAAGTGGTTAAACTTATTTTAACTTTTTTAACCATTTAACCATTCTTAAATTTTGTGCACCAGTGAGACAAGCAGCAGGCACTTATATTAGACCAAAAAACATCATCAGCATCAGCAGCATCATCATCAGCAGCAGCAGAAGCAGAAGCAGAAGCAACATTGTGAATGCTAAAAATAAAAGTTTCAAGTAATTGTATCAAAGAGCTTGATATCAATGCTAACTTTGGCCTTAAAGAATTCACTAAATGTGAACATTATATTACTAGTCACCTCTTCTAATTAAAATTAATTGTACAAAAAGCATATAATTTTTTTCCCCCATTTGAATAATTATAGAGCATGATTCCTCTTTAATATATCATATATCACTATAGGCTTTTATGCTAATTTCCACCCTAGTGTACAGGTGGGAAATTTGCTATGTAGCATCACATTTAAAATTTGATGGACACCTTTATTCCACATGCCTTACAGTATCATCACTGCATACTGTTCTGACATGCAGATTTGCATTTCAATTTAGTCTACGGCTCTGTGATGGACAGCTTATCTGACCATCTGAATTGTCAGCCCCGCCTGTGCGTCTCCCAGCAGTTCAAAGCAAACATTAATAAGTATTTGCAAATAGTATTTGAACTAGCTCTGATCTGTTTAAAATCCATTACAGCAATGATAATGTCTATAGAATTAAATATTTAAGACATACCTCCATTAATTTAGTGTAATTATAGAAGATAGATGGTGTTTTATTTGATTACTAATTAAAAGGATAATTATATTTAGCATGATTTGCAGCCGTACCATGATTTTCAGTGTGAAAGCTTGGTCACTCAAGGTCAGGTGTTTTTTGTGTGTGTGTGTGTGTCTGGATATTTTATCAGACATTTCCTAAAATGCAATATCTTGGACTTGACATTTTTGTTTTACAAGAATAGTTATGCATAAGTTTCAAGGGAGTCTGGGGACATCAGACAAATTTAGAAAGTGCAGGCATTGCAGGAATTTACAAAATTCTGCAACATCAAGAAAACCTTTATTCTAAAGGTGTGTTTTTTGTGTGGCCAACTCTGCAAAGCAAATTTGACTACTGTGAATCCAAAGTATTTATCTTTTATAGACATGAACCAGAACCAGAGACATAATGGTGACAGAACAGATTGTAATACACTGCTTTGACTCTGACATTAACATTGGGATAACAGCAGAATTATGAGGGTTATACAAACATATACAAAAGGTTATTAAAGGTAACTCTAATGAGCAACAATACCTGAGGTATTTTTTTTCTTAGCAGTCTTTAATGGCATAAGACAATGTCCCTGCCTGAAAACATTCTTAATATAGTTTTTACCCTTCAGCTTTGCTTCTTGTAACATATAAAGAAGCAGTGTATTTAATGACATCTAGCTAACCCCACTGTATACCCTTGCCAAAAACGTTAAGTGATGGCTTCATTTCAAATACACTAATAGTTAATTAAGTTAATTATAAGCACATCCACTGTCATCTTCACAATATTTCAGGGAAGAGTATGTATGTGTAAGAGGTTTATAATGCAGTCACCATCACTGATTTTCATAATTTAAAAAGGCCAGGCTGTATTAAATGTAGATTAATTGCCAAGGTGAACACTTACTTCAATAAAATATAATTCCCCTAATGTTTTATTTAAAACCACTGTATAATTAAATCACCAGCGATTTATTATGAGGCAGCAATACAGGCTGTCGAGACTAAATAAGATAATGACACGAAAGCTGTGCTAAAACAATGGCCTAGATTTATGTCTTTCTTATTGAATGGATAGTATTAAATCTGTTCTATGTCCTCACCATTACAATGAGCAACATAACAAATTTAATTAACTTTTCAACCATCTATATTTTGCCTCACCTCTTCTGATAATCCCAACGCTCCTTCAGTGTTCCCACATTGATTTTGATCTATATTGCCTTGGGCAAGACCTCGAAGCCAAACTATATAGTCATGCTGAAAGAAGCTGGGGGCCAAGGGCCATGGGGCAGTCCTCGCTGAGACCCCCGGGCTGATGGCTGTGGGCAAGAGCAGAAAGTACAGCCCGATAGAAGACCACAGGGCACTGGTCTTGCATTAATTAGCAAGCAGGGGGTTGAGAAATGCTTTTAGGGAAGGAAAAGGGTCTGTTGGGATTATCTTGAGATCATTTTAAATGAACTCTTGAGATTTCTTTGTTTCATGGTGAGTGAGGTTGAGTTGCTTCTCACCTTGTGCTTCGCCCCTCTGTATGACACTGAGAGCACTGTGCATACTGTGTGTCATGTGCACAGGGTTTTTAATGCATTTTTCTTGTTCCTCTGCAACTTGTCTGTCTGAAGTCATACATGCACTGGCACACACATGCACATGCACAGAGCAATAGAGATGGAGGAAAAGAAAAACATACTCCATGCAGAAACATATGAACACACATCTACAAATGTAGATAGACAGAATAATGCAGGGTTGCATAGCATGATTTACTCATTTTTTTGTGGTGTGTCCTTGCAAAATAATGGTATAAAATTGTGGTTTAGATTTTTCTGCAAAGCTGCATTCCTTATGTTTATTAACCTTACAAAATTGTCAATTGTACTGGCTTAGTCCCAGTCCACAAAATCTGAAAATCATGATCAAAATAAAGCAGTATAAGAAAGTAGGCCTCAAAGAATGTTGAAATTAAGTTAAAAGGACAATATACAGTATACAAGTTCTCACTCACTTGAACATACTATATGTGACGACTTAAGACACATTGGCCCTAAAAAACCTTTTCAATGCACAGCTCCACTTGGCTAGTCTGGCTTTGTCTAACAATGTCCAAAAGATGCCCAAGTGTAAAAATGGCACACAACCCCTTCTAAAATGTGGGCATTTTCTTTCGTACAGATTAAACAAACAGGTGCTGGTAGGTCTATTGTTTTTCAGAAAAAAGCCAGGCTAGCTGTTTCCCCCTGTTTCCAGTCTTTATGCTAAGCTACACATTTAACATAAACATGAGAGCGATATCAATCTTTTCATAACTGAAGCATGTTTCCAAAATGTGTTTCAAATTTGACTTCTCATGCTATCCACCATAAAGCTCTCCTTTTATGAATCAAGTAAACATAGAAGAGCTTTCATTCCAAACTATAATTGTCCCATCAGTTTGTTTAATCTGGAATAACTCCATTTGTTACAGTTCAACTGTGTGTACTTTGTGACTAACTTTGTTTTCTCTCTATTTCCCTTTCCTGTGTCTCTCTCTCTGCACGGCTACGCAATCATCTGTTTATGCTGACACCTGACAGGTAAGCACACTTTTCCTTCTATTCAACTAAACATACCAGTGATGGAATCAACCACACAGTGGCTTCACAAGCAATGAAAGCCTCATGTTAGGGAAATCACACGTTTAATTAAACCAGCAGTTTTGAAACCTGTTTTGAAATTTCCCCACACAACTACACATCTATTCAACTGTTGCCCAACAGTAGTCCTAAAGATACCATCACTGTTTCCTCCAAGAGTTGAATGATGCAAGTATTTCTCACATAAAAGCTGTAGGATTTGTGTTCCTGTAGGCAGCGTTGTTGTTGGCAGACTAGAAAACAGCAATGAGCTGGATATCAGATTCAGATTGCTTTATTGTCCATTACATTTACATAAAATGGAAATTTGTCTCTGACACTGGTATATGAGACAACACCACACACAACACAATAATTATACATTAAGGTAAAATGGGATCTTAATGTAATTAAGTGGCAAGTGGTAGTAATAAAAGTGATGAGTGGAATATTCTTCCACTGGTATGTAAGACCATCATATCCTTGACAACAATGCATAATACGCTGCAGTAGGCTACTTAACAATATACAGTATAAATAAATGTTCATTAAGCTGGGGGATCGTGTGGGTTGCAGAATGCTGTAAAGAGTGTCCGATTGATTTCAAAAGAAATATGAAGCAGATTTCGGATGAGTTCCACAAGGTTGCTTGTTCACAGAGAAAGTGCATAATAGATATGCAAAGTACATCCCTATGCACAGTGCAGCATGGCAGAAAACATTTCAACAGAGCTTGCATACTTGCATTTGTTTGAAGATATCAAGGCTATTGTTTTTTCCCTAGAGGAATTTGGCTTGTTGGAGGACATTTTTGTGAATTGTTTTCTATTTTGCACTGGAGGTGTAATGAATCTGTTTATGAGCAGCTACATAAAAGTAACCTTAGAAAATGAATATTGTTGATAGGAATTTAAAGACTGCTTAGAAAGTGTTGGCTGAGAGCTTTGATGTGAAGTAAATAATTGACTCTCTTTGCATCGAACTACAGCAGCAGAGCAATAATCATGTGATACAGTACTCAAGTTGCTCCTTCAATGTGAGGGTCAGTTGTTATTTTTTGTTCTATTGACTGTATTGATTTGGATTTGTTGAAAGTAATCTGATCCACTTTATGTACCAACAAGTCTGCAACAGTCACTACCTGAAGTCACTTGTTATCAGTGCTTTGCAGCTAAGCAAAACTGATTAAAATCTTTGAGAGGTGTGTGGTGAGGAAGGCCAAATATTGACTGTCTTAACCAGACCCGCAGAGGGTAGTTTGAGCTGACCGCTGATTCAAGGTCTCTGAGCTGAGCTGTAAAAACATTGTTTGAACTCTATTGACTTTCTGATCACATTGAATATATGATAGCCATATTTCTTTTCTCAGCACATCCCATCATATATCATATTACAGTAATGGAGAGAGGCTTGAAATGATTAGCGACACATGTTGACATGTTACCAGTAAACAGCATTTTGATATAATCCTTCTGCCACTTTCAGTGAGCATCTACTGCATGTAAAAATGGCTTGAATACTGGAGCAAAGTGGGATTTGGTTTGAGTGTGAGTATGTCACTGGGGTGTTGAAATGAGCTCCTATCACAGATGTTTCAACAATTTAGACATTGGTGATGTTGTTCTTTTTAGGAGTACTAAAGGACAACTTCATTTTATCTCAGCACCCCTAAAAAAGGAAAAAAGATATTATTTGCTGTAATTATTTTTAGCCCTCTAACGTTAGATTTTGCAAACTTAAAAAAGCACCCCATGTCCTACCTACGCCTTTTTCAAAGTAGTTTTTAGTCTCAGATTGTTATTTCTTACCAGCTTTTTGCCCAAGTGCACAGATTGTTGGGAAAGCCTGACTTGGCAATATCTGTATTATATGATGCTTCTTTCATTGTTTAATGATTTGGTGGACTGTCCCTATGTAGTTCATAGAGACTGTAAAAATCTGTTACTTACTTTGGAAATTCTGGTCATTATGATTGAATCTTTGACTCATTAACCAACTCAGGGACATCTCTAAATTAGGTGTTGTTATATTGAAATCTGTGATTGTCCATTCTGAACCATTGTTATACACAACAATAGATTTCAGAACTAATTAGGTTGCTAATAAAGCTTACCTTGTTTATCTAATTAAATCAAATGAAAAAGGTTGAATACTTTCGCAAACAGCATATTTCATTTTCAATTTTCTTTAAAACATTTTGTGGTGTAAAACCCATTACTTATTAGTAATTCATTAGTATTGCTGTTGCAAATTAAAATATTATACAGTATATAAAAATATGAATGTATTGTTATCCAGTGAAATGAGTGAGTATGGGGGTTGAACACTTTCCAGGCACTGTATGCATGTCACATTCTGATTCCTAAAAGTCTGCTCCTAGAATTGCCCCTGGACATGAAACACCAGAAGACTCATCACTAAACTCAACACTGCTATATGTGCATTGTACACCTAGCTCACATCATTGCACCCAATCATTTCTAACTTCACCAACAGACCTTTCACCAGCAGACTGGGAGAGCTGGTTCTTTCAGATCTGTCACCAAATGGAACTATATTGACATTTAAATGCTAAGAAGATAGCGCACCCAGCTGCAAGCGTCTGATTTGTAGAGTGATATAAAAGTGATGTGATGTTATTCAAAACTGAAATAAATAAGTTTTTCAACAACAACAACAAAAAGCAACTATTTCATGCAGTAGAGATTGTATAAAATGTTTTGTCACATGCAGCTTTAAAAGTACTTCAGTGGGTGGTGGTGTAGTGTGTACACTGTTGTTATATAGAGGATGGAAGCAAGCTGAAGAGTCCCCTATTCTAGTACTACCTTATTTGTTTTCCTATGTGCTTTATTTCAAATCACACGATAATCAGAAACTCATCAGGGACAGGCCCTCCTCCTATCTGTGTCCAGTCACAGTAGCATTCTTTTGAATTCCCAGTCAACCTTTTCCTCCCCACCCCACCCACAGCTTTTTTTATTGCATTCATGGCACCATCTTTGATTTTCACAGGGCAGTGACATGACACATCAGCTGCCCATGTATTGTTGAGATGACTCATGTCACATGAGAGGTGTCCAGCTTGTTTGTTGCCGCTGCTCTGCTGAGAGAGGCAGGCGGTGTGCTCTGCTTCCTTGCCTCCCTCCCTTTTCACACTCCCCAAACAGAGCAGTCTTCCCACATAAATTGAACCCCATACCATGAGCTTGTCTACAAAATGCGGCCATGCTGCCTCACAGTCTGTGGGGATTTATCAGGGTCAGTCTCCCACAGCTGGGAGCCACACAACCAGACCTAAATATAATCCTGCTCTCACCCATCCACCTCATTGATGAACCAAGCTCATATAATGATTCAGTAGTGTGGGTATATGTGTGTGTTCCCCTGCATCTGCACACCTACACACCTACACACACACACACACACACACACACACACACACACACACACACACACACACACACACACACACACACAGGCCTGTGCATCCATTTGCAGGCATGTGTGGAGCAGAGTACAAACTGCTGATAGGGAACTGAATGAAAGTGGCACTTTGTGTTGAAGGATCGATGGCTGGTGACAGACTAGTGTCTTCATAAGGTTTTTAATGAAAGATAATCTTTTGAATTGATTTATATGCAGTTAGCAGCAGTCCTGATGGAAGGATTTGATGAGGACAGACAATAAGATATAGCATTAAACTTTAATGTGCTTCAGTATCATTTCTTGTATTAACAAGCTTCATTTTTACAGTTATTTGGGGGAGGGGTATGAAACTGAAAGGTTGCAGATGAGCTTGGAAAGGGCATGAAAAGAACCGGTTTCAGAGGGGAAAGAAAGGTTAGAGTCAATAGTAAATGAATCACAACTGTTTCTTCATCAGAGTCAATGTGGACAAAGAAATAAGTCCAATTCATGTATAGTCAACCTAAAATAGGAGAACAATTGTCATTGGATAGTTGGATAATGGATCCAAGGCTAGAGGTTGCCATGGGATTATGTCCACACCAAACATTACAATGACTTTTGTTGACTGACTGTTAAGTGAATGAACCCAATATGTCTCTCTGCAGCACAGTAAGCTGATGTCACCACCTCTAGGACAGGGTGATTTTTTCTGTTCCCCAAAACTGACACTGCAGAGCCATGTTAACTTGCTACTATCCAATGAAAACTATGTCCAAAAAAAAAAGGACACAGTAATGTTTCCACTATTAAAGACTACAAATCAATCAGTGTGCTCCTTTTATCACTCTGAGGTTTGCTGTCCATGATCTGAGAAGCACCTCTATCATTTTTAGCTTGCTGGCTGATTTGTCCATTTGCCTACAGCTGTGAAGCCTCAGCCACCCCACTAGTGCAGAGCCAAATCCAAGGCCTGACTGTGACCTAATAAAACAATACAAGTCTGGCAGAGATTTCTCCAATCTGCCAGGTCTCTCAAAGTGTATGTAAGGTTTTAGGATCTCAGACCTTCAGTCATTCTTTGAGAAGAGGTGATTGCATTGGCTGAGGCAGTGTTTCTGTAAGGCCATGTTCCATTGGCAGCTCAATGGATGAGAGGCTGTGTGTCTGGAATGTGTCACTCAAAATGACTGGGCCTCGAATCGGTTTGTTTTAACAATTGTACAGAAAGAGCCATTTCCTTTGCTCTCTTTTTCTCTCAAGGTTTCCAAATATAGTACAGGATTTATTGATGAAAGTTATGCGTTGACTGAGTGGCTTGCTAAACCTCCATGCTCCTGTCTCCATACCACTCAACAAAAACTTGGATTTGGAACAGCGAGAATCACACTGATTTGTTTTCCATTATTCATCTGACCCTTTTGGCAGACCCTTCCACAACTCTCAGTAATTCAGACGTTTCTCCATCCTTGTAATTATTTGTGTATAGCCTTGTGGCATTGATTGTTTCTCCTGCTCTGCTTCAATGCTGTCCTCCTACAGTGATCAAATAGCTAGAGGATAGACAACCACACAGACCTTACTCACCAGCCCACTGGCCTGTTGTGATTATCCACCCGGGTAGAGGCAGCACAAAGCAGCCTGATTATCACCTGACCGTGGGCTGCTTCGGCACAACATGGATGGTTCTGATGGAACTGTTTACTTTGAAGTCACTGAAAATCCCACGCTTTAACATCCTACCCAATGCTTATTTTCTCATTCTTTTTTATTTTTTCTTGCAATATCCGCCTTCTATCAAATATTTGTGTTCTTGGATATGGTTCGTTAAATGAGGTTTCCAGACCTTTGGTCTCATTAAAAAGGGAAGTCAAGCTCCTTTCTATTATGGAATGTTATCTTGTTTCAGCCAGACGCTTAAAAGTGACTTAACACTTGAGCTCATTAAAAGAAAGAAAAAAAAAATTCAATTAATTGTCTGTTTTTTCCCTTCAGCTTCAGTTACACTGATAATGGTATTAGTTTCCTAGAATGAGGGTTGTGGGCTTTGATTTATGCTTTGAGCAAGCTGACATGTTAGAAGTACAGAATGGCTCAGACCTTTGAGATTTGCAGCATCTGAAGGTTTCTGCTCATTTTTACAGTGGCTCTTAGGATCGTTGTGTCACCTCAAAGGCTGATAGCAGAGAAGAGAGAAATCCAATTCATCATTACTACTGTACCTGAAGACAGACAGCTACTTCTCCATTTGAATTTTTTGAAATGCATACCTGCATCCGGTCGCTGCAACCTGTGAAACACAACACTACATTTGTCTGTAGTGCTGCTAAAAAAGTTCCCCAGCTTCAATTCTCTTTCAAAACATCCCACTGCCTTTAAGGTTTTATTTTCACTAATACATTCTGCATTATGTGCATAAATCCTGGATGGCAGTCTGTCCTCAAGCAATCAATGCAAGGACTTGTGCAAGCAAGGGCTTTGAATGACAACTGGAACCTCTAAAATTCAGCACAATGCCGTCTATTAGCTGTATTACATTATCAGACCCCATTGTCAGCAAGTAAGCTGCCAGATGAAACAGAATGGAGTGAGTCCCTAGACGGCAGCCGTTTTGATGTTAAGACAGCATGATCCATGTAGGATTCAGAACACACTTTCTTTGTTTTCATCCATTTAAATGGCCATTGCCTTATTCATAACCACATGTGGTGTCGAGCTATCAGGCAGTTCTTAATAGCACACAGTAGTCAACAAAAACACAAGCAGTGGATGTTGATTTCTTTAGCTATGTCAGTAACTAACACTTCATTTCCCTTTTTGAAACAGAAGAACATCACCACCTGAACATTTTCAGTCAGCATTGGACAACCAAAGATATTTACTGTCTCATCATCATTGTTTTTGTAAGCAGTGGTGGCTCATATTGTGCTTCATTTTCATGCTGACATTCAGTCTGTCAGAGTAGTCATTATCGTTAAACCACAGATCAATTGTCTTTGTGTGAGCTTTTAGATTTAGGCAACATTAGAGATAAAACAGGATGTTACAATCTGTTGACAGCTGTTAGAAAAACTTATTATAACAGATTTCAAAACACAGGACAGAAAATATGCTTCAAAAGGATATTTTGACCAATTGTAAGACACATGTTGTAGCTTCCTTGGTAGTGATGTTTTCTCATTTGAGATGCATACTGTATAATGCTACAAGCACTTCTAACAATATGGTGCCTAATAACAGGTGCTTAAAATTAACTGTTTGCTGTATTATAAAAGAAAACACTATGAGAGTGATGTCATGTAGATCATCAGATCTTGGCTGTTTTGTTAACCCAAATAAGAGCAGTGAGGCAAAAGTTTGCTATTTTATACCACAGTAAATGTCAGTTTAAAGTCAATTTCACAAAGTAAAAGTAAACAAAGTTTTTTAAACCACAATTGTAGCTAACATAATTTCACAAAGCTTGACTAAAGCCTTAGCAGGCAATTGAGAGTAGTTCTAAGTCTGGAGTTGGCCCATCACAGCGACTGGCAGAGCAAGGTCACCTCCTTTCTGCCCTGTATGCCAGTTGACAAGAGAAAAACATGCCTTTCCTTCTCAGACACTTAAAAGAGCACCCATTCAAGGATTTAGTAGGCTGCTGCTCCTTTTAGATGACGCAACGCTGAGTAAATACTTTGCACCCTAGAAAAGTTTTTTTGACTCCACTGTAAGATTTCTTTGGCCTGCTTGTGAAAGCCTGGGCACATGCTCAGTCTGTTTTCATAATCATTAAGTTGAAAGTTGTACTAATAAAGTCATGCTTATAAGAAATTGTATGAATTATTAATGGGTTTAGAACACTGATGCAAGACAGCATCAATGATTTACAAAAGATGACCTATTAAACATATAGCTATCAAACTGCAAGACAATACAACCTCGTGGTTGATCACTGAAACACTGTGTTGTCATGGAGCAATAAAAAATCCTAATCAAACCCTATGGTTTGCTTTACATGACTCAATGTAAATTTGATGTGAAACATCCCTTTATAGAAATGTTGCAGTGAAGTATCTGAAATGTGAGGTCTTGCTGTCTTATCCTCATATGCTCCATATGTAATTGATAACTGGAGGTATTGTATTTGTATGGAAAACCACAAAAGTGACATTTCCAGGTGGCATCACTGATGGTGGAATGACAGTGAAGCAAAAGGATTTAAAACCGTATTATAATGGGACCTATTTCAATGCAAAGGAATGCTTTTTTTCAATTCTTTGTTATTTTTGTTATAATTTATTTTTCATAGATGCATTGTGATGGCAGAGGTGGTTTAACATTTGCGATAATCTTCCTTTTTTTCTTATCTTACTGACTTTACCATGTTGGCTGCAGTAAGCTACTTCCAAACCACCAAAGTCGCAGAGAGCTGCAAAAGGTGACTTTTTGCAACATTAACTATTTATTGGAATTCTGTGCTGCACCTTCAAAACCTCCCATGCCATCCATTATCCTTGAGGAAGAACAATGCATGGATGTGAACACAAATTCCAGGAGAGGATGAATTTGAGTCCATTTTTCTAACCTGGCAATTCATTTGTCATCCTCACAGCCTGAGGAGTGGCTGCTACCTCCCAGGTCTCTGATTAAACAGGAGAGAATTAATAACCGGTGTCTGAGGAGGGGGAGGCTCTACCTATTGGAAAAAAGGAGTTCCTTGGGAAGAAAGGCCAAGCAATCAGCCACAGTCTGCAATTAGACCAAAGGGGCAGTGGGTACTTTAAGGTGGAGTGTATTTGCTATGTCATATCAGCCTTACCCAACCATTCATAGGTCTTGTAGATGTTGAGAGATACAGTATGGTCGAAGCCAGATGAAATTGGTAGAAATGTATTAGGAAGTTGCTATTAATGAATATGGTCCTCGATTCATTCACAGTAAACTGTCACACTGCAAAGGAAGACATTTCACCAGTTACATGTATTTCAATATAAATCCTAATTTAAACCAAATCCATGATTTATGCCTGTACATAACGTGCCCTTTAAATGTATCCGAGATGAAAAAAGCTAGAACACTCAAGGTGCTTGCTGGAAGCCAAGGTAACGAATTCAGGAGAATCTTTGATTACCTCTAATGTGGTTATAGGTAATGGTGACCTGTCTCTAAGGAGCCAAGCCAGAGCTAAATTATATTTCAAATCCATTAAACCTTACCTCAGATCCATGATTTGCTTCCAGCAAGCAGCTACCCAGGGCAGCAAGTAATTGAATTTCAAACCTGAAGCCAGGAAGCAGATAGGCCCCTGAGCTAAGTCCTCTGCATGAGGTGGAATACTGTTATGCATAAAGTCATGATTTATTTGTGCCTATCAAATCTTGTAATGGGCTGCTCTCTGCCATGGAGAGGAATAACCCCATTTGTTGAAACAACACTTTGGTGGAAAAAATTTGATTGCTATGACCAACAGACATAACCACTTATTAAATTGAAGCATTTAACCTGACTCTAGCTGTAGAGGAAAATTTAAGGGGATGTAAGGCAATTCTTAATTTCACCAACATGAAAATCTGAACAAGGCACTGTTATGCTTTTCTTTAATAGATCTGATTCATTTGCACTTTCTGCCTCAGTACACAGGTTAGGATCATCAAGCCCCGAGGCTGTTCACTTTAAACTGTACATGTTTAAGCCTAGATTGAATCTGATACAGCCTGGCATTAGGCATCACATTTTAACACAGTCTCAGATCAGTTAGAAGATAAGGTAATACATCAAAACACAGAGGTAATAAAAACATCAAATAAAAATAAGATTACAGTCAGTGGGTGCTGAAATCGAAACCCTTCTTCATAAGCAGGCTTTAATTCAGTCTGACGACAGCCAGACTGTGCCATAACCTTGATGTGTCTAATTGCTTACATTGGGCTGAACTCTCAGGGAGTCTCTGGGCTGTTAATAGGAGGATCGTGTACTCTGGGAAAAGTATTGGCTCCTCTTTCCCCTTGCTGTCATCCCTGCTATTTCAAGACATCCCTCACTGTGGTGTCAAGACAGACGACACCTAACTCAATAGTGAATCAATTATTAGACCAATTTACCAATTAGGCTCATTGTACTCTATAAATAAACACATCACAGCCCTCTCTGCCCCTTGAGATACCGTCTCAACATCCAGTCAAACAACAGGCACATTGATCAGGGAGGCTCTGTTATACCGCTCCTTTCTTTGGCAAGGAAATCATCTCCTCAGGAATCGTCATGATGCAGATAGTATAAATATACCTCAACATTCCCTCTGATATATATATATATATATATATATATATATATATATATATATATATATAAACTTGCTACAACATGCATAATTTGTGGCTTATGAATGCTTAACAACTGCCTATTACCCCAACACACACCATTATTGCTAATGTAAGGGTTCCCCAGGGTTACGCACAATAAGATTAAAGCTGCTATATGAAATAATTTTAGTTAAAAACATTTAAGAATTAACTAACATTAACAACAGAATGTAAGGAAATGACAGATTTGATGTTATGTTTAAGACATGATATGTACTGTGCTGCAGAGATATGCTAACCAGCTAGCCCGTCCTGTCTTGTACCCCCTCCCCTTTGTACCTCAAGAGGCAATAGTGAGTCACTGTAGTGCCTAATCTGCCCTTGGTCTAACTTGAGCAAGTAAAGAAGTAGCACTGCCCAGTGAGGGTATTCCAATCAATTATCACACCAACCAGTGCTGATTTTGAGCCAGGTAAAAGATGGTGTAATTGTCAATGTAGGACCATTATTATGTCACTTTATTAAGTTTTAATATTTTTTCAGCTGATAAGGTAACCATTTAGATTTCCAATATGTGGTCAGTTTATCCATTTAAGCACGTTTGGAAATTTGCTCCGATTTTTTCAGAGATGTGAAGAGCCACTGGCTGGTCATCTCAGCCACTAGCAGCCCAGCTCTTTAGATGATCAGCTGGTCATCGTCTGCCATCATACCAGGAAAAACATGATCTGATCTGTGCAGCGTTTTGCTGATTTACTGCTAACTCCGTAGCAATTTAATATCTTCACAACCCAGAGTGAGAGGAAGGGAAGGAGGAAGCGGGGCAAAAAGACTTATAGTGATGGTCCTTGTTTCCCCAACTTTGTGGTGATATGCTGCCCTCGATTTGTTTGAATTTGACAGGTGGCCAATTCTTTCACATAACACCTTTCATAAAAGCTGAGTTAAGATTTCAAGACCTAGTGTATAATTTATCGTGGAAAGAGAGGTATTGTCATGATACAACAGCTCTTGGCACAGTCACGTCCCCTGGCAGGCCATCTCCTGCTCTCAGCCTCAATGTTGGAGCTGCCGCTGCTGCTGCTGGTGCACAGCCTGCCAGAGATCCAGCATGCTCTACCCACCTGTCACCATGCAGAGAAAAACATTTCATTCACGTCGAAGACACATGTCACAAGTTCTCACAGAGAACCACAAGCGTTTAAAATAATTGTCAAATCACTGAGTTTTGGGGGAAATATCTTTTCTGATATGCATTTTTGTCTTTCAAGGCATGAGCATGCACAGACAGCAAATGTCAGAGCCAGGATCACTTCATTTTACAATTACAGCAACATTTATAGGGACTGTCCTGCTGTTATAAAGGTGTAGAGATATGTCAGAAGCCAATACATGCTAAAATACAGAATAGAATATACAGAATATTGATTAGAAGACAGTGAAGAACTCTACACAGGGTTCAACGTCAGTGTTGTTTTTCACTTGACTGGTCTGGCAAGTGAGTTTAAAGGTTAACTTGCCCAAAATCTATTTTTACTTGGCCATACAAATGTTTTATTATGACTACAAATACTTAAGTCAATTTGTTTAATCTCTTATTTAAATAAATGTAACAAAGTAAGAACACATAGTGTCATAGATGCAAAGCAACAAATATTCTTGCATAGCATAAATTGCTATGACCCTTCCCATATATTCCCTGAACACTAAATTCTGTTCTTCAGATAACAGAATAGACTCCCCAACCTGATGGCAAATACATTTTTTAAACTAATTTCTTCCACTCCCTGCTTCTTGATTTTCCACTTTAATGTTTCTCGTTCTCGAGAGTATTTATGGCAATGTAAAATTACATGCTCCACTGATTCTTCTATTTGACAGTGCTCACCTAATCCTGAGGGATGTTTGTTTTACGCACAACAGTCCAAGGCTACTCAATTCTTGAGTGGCCAATGGCATGTGCCAATATTCTCCAATGTGAGCAAAGGGAGGGGGCAATGCTGTGTGCCACTGAACGAGAACATTATTTATGTTGCAACAATAACAGAAAAAAAACGATTTGAAACTTTTATTTTTATTATATTACTATTTAACTATTTTCTTTTTACCACTTGCCCAACTGGCCAAGTGAATTGCTAGATTTACCAGTCCAGCGTAGCACTTTACATGTCCCGAGTAATTGTGCAAGCCTCATTGTTGAACCATGCTACATACTGTATGTGCAGTATATGTACATTGAGTACTCAAATGCATTTCCTTGGATGGAGAGCATTCCGCACAGACAACTGTTTGATGAGTTAACAGTCAAGCTAGGCATGACTACATAGCGCACCACAAAATAGCAGTGCTCTGAGAGTTACTGTGAGTCTATCTACATCAGTGTTGCTTCAGTTGATGACCTCCCAGAAACTGAGTGCCTTCCCAGAATAGAAAAATAACTGGTTATTGACTCCACAGTACGCCCAAGTGGGCTTTATGATTTAGTGCAGTGAGCCATCAACTCTCGGAGCATGTGCAGCAAACAAAAAACATTTTATCAATATTCCATCAGGCACAGCCCTCTCCTGTTAATATAGTGCCCCGACACTTCTTAGCTCCCCAGAAGATCTTACATTTAGGCGGCAGCTCAGTTCAGAGACTGCTGGGACAGTGTTGAATTAAATGGAATCAGCCATCGGCCATGTCACTATGTTGACAGGCATCTGATGTTTTTTTTGTTTTTTTTTTGGTTGGTTGGTTGTTTTTTTTTATTGTTGTTGTTGTTGAAGCATTGTTCTTTTTTTGATCTCAGAAGATGTTTGATAGCTAGATAGATGCCTGGAAAGAAATATGCAGAATATATCACAAGTGTAAAATTAGCAATTAAAAAAAAAAAAAAAAACAATGATTAAAGTGTATCATTCAGAATTCCTATAAATTCTAACGATACAGGTAGCTGTAGTTGACGGCTGTGCTGAAATATATTTTGAGTTGTTGCTGTCTTCTTTGTTGAATCAGTCCACAAGACAGTCTTAGCCAAAAATAACAGCTTGAATCAACTAAGAAGTAAAGCTCTAAATCACAAACACATAAAAATATATTTCTGTCTTACATCCTTATGAATTAGAGTGAAGTCCCCTCAAAGTAGCCACAAAGTAATATATTTTTACCAATGATGCTCATTGACAGTAGAGAGACAGGAAATCACGGGAGAGAGAGGGGGTGTGACATGCAGAAAGGTCCGCCTGCCAGGACTCGAACCGGGGTCCGCTGCTTATGTGGCATGCACTCTTAACCCCTCGACCACCTGGCGCCCAGCAACATGATTTTTATATCTACAGTATTGTTGCAGTTTTATACACTGTATATTGTCTGATAAGTACTTTTCAAGAGCTTGTTGAACTCCATATTGAATCTGTTTTAAACTCCAAAATGAACACAGTTCAAAATGAGGCCCATTGTAGAGGTTAGGATGGTGTTTAAGATCATAAATGAAAATATGCAACTAATATCACTATACTAGTGTACAAATATTTTATAATCTGTCATGAAAAGGTAACAATCTAGTTGGTCTATTTAAAAATGTTAATTCATGATGGCAATGGCATGTTTAAAAGAGATTTGTTCCTATTTTTACTGACACTGCCTCAGACTCATTCCATCTGCCAGTAAATTGAGTTTACATTTCTAATTTTGTAGTATTACAAGCAAGAAACTAATAGTCAAGACTGAAAAGTTGAAAATGGTTTTCTGTGTCTTGTCAGGTTGAGTGCCAAAAATTGACATGGGTAAAAGAACGAAGCAGGTCCAGGTAGAATAGAAAAGGGACTTGAAATGAAGTGATTAGAAAAAGAGGATATGAAGTGTTTCATTTCCTGACTGAAGTACTGTAGGAAAACATTCATTTATTTGTTTATTATTTGTACGTGAGAACATGTTTATTTCAGTTGAGATACATAATAGACATAACACAGCAGGACAGTAGTACAGAAAGTTGACTTAGCAGAAGTAATTCATATTTTGAACACAGGCTGAAAGGTGTTCACTCTTCTCCGTAGAGCTGAGTCTGTTCTGAAGACAGTGCCATATAGGGTTTACAAGGCCACTGGAAGGAAATAATGCAATGGTGGTTGCAAACAGTTACAGTTATACTGAATCAATACAGTCTTTCTAGCTGTAATTGGCTGATATAGGCTACCACTTTGAAAAACTGGACAGGTCCATGTTTCACCCATGTTTACCAGACTGAAGATTAAGACTTATTCACATGTACATGTAAAAAAAAAAAAATCCAAATATTTAAGAATATTTTTAATATCAGATTCTTATTTGAAAACGTAAATGTAAATAAAAAGTGAATGAATAGCCTCTTTTGTCTGTAAAATTATCATTCTAGTTTATTAGCTCAAATAAACTATAGCAAAATGTATATAAAGGAAATTATAACAATGTAATACAGCCCCTACTGTAAATGTGGTGAATGTTGTACATAATGAAGAGCTGCTGTTGCATTATTCTATCAACTAAAACTGGAAATTTACATAGAGCTGAATTAACAGTTCTTAGTGAAAACTTTAAGGGTGACAAGAGTATACTTTATTATTTATTTGCAGCCCTATTGTATTGCATTGATTTATATTACACAGGTGTTGCTTGGAGTGTGCCCGCCTCCTCTATCCCCTAAAGTAACACTTTCATTGTGTAGAATTCAGCTTCCTGATCGAAGCTGTGGACTGAAATGAGAAAATGTAAAATGACTGCCACACCTTCCCATTGCCCCAGTCAGTTTGAAGCTTACTGCACATTACTTGCCTGCTCTGTCACCGCTTGATGACTCTATTTATTGTTCAGACAGGTCTAAATAAAGCACACACCAATCAAATTTAATTTGATTATTGATGATTGATTTCTGGGAGAATGTAACTCACCAGAATATAGTGCAAATCAGCAGTGCTTTTTACGGTATAGTACTGCAGACATTATTATTTATTTATTCATTTGACAGATGCTTTTATCCAAGCTACATAAAAATAAGATACAGTCTGAGCCATAGACTTCCCATCAGCCTGTGCTGTCTGAAGAAGAGCCTAAACATTAAAGCACAATATGCATCCTGCTTATTTGCTTTTTGATCCTTTTGTTTTTTTCACTTTTCTCCATATTTCCCAGGACAATTTGTACTGTACACTGGGATTGAAGAAGCCGTGTGGGAGGGGGGTTCTGGGTTGAAATCAACGAGACAGTGCTGGAGGGTTCTGGGCTGAAATCAACAAGGCAGCGCTCAGTGAAGGGACACAGAATGTGTAGCACTGCTTGTGCTGTGGATTATGATATTAATCATATGGCAGCTTGCCATTAAACGTGGTGTGGTAATCCAAACAGCTCTCTGTGATAAGTAGATGGTGCCGCAGATGATTGCGGCCCTGAGGAGAGGCGAGTTGAGCTGCTCAACCGGAGCCCAGCCCAGCCCACTCTACCAGCAGAGCAAAGGGCCACAGGCTGCACTGAAATGAGCACTCTTCACAGCCATCAGAGAAACAGATTACTCTTTACTCGAGTGGAAATCAGTGCATCCATGCCTCATGATGACAATATTTCACTACTTAACACTTTCACCAGGATTTTTTTTTATGATACATGAAGATAACTGAATTCGTAGAATCCTTTTCTGCAAAATACTGATAAAATCTGTGTCTCTTTTGTGTTTAATAAATTGCAGTAGTGTTTATTGATTTAAAATGTGTATTCTCTTCATAGCTGGCAGTCAGTCGTCTTACACTCAAATGGAAAATCAGACATTCTTTATGGCTTTGCCCTGAATTACTCCAACAGGGTCAGGTAGATGTTTTGACTTAGATATTAGGATAAAGATTGTTCAGTTTGGGTATAAAGTTGAAAATTGTTCACTGAGAATTGATTCTCTGGGAGTACACTGGCCTTTTTTGAAAACCATTTAAATTTCTTGTGAAAAATTCCAAGCCTTTTCCAAGGCTCTTGAAAATAATGCCAACAATGACTGTGTCATATTGATGTGATGGCAAAACTACTATTTAATAGATGGACTGACTGAAGTGTATCCTTAAAGGTACTTTTTTGTTAAGTGTGAAAGCAGGGCCATTTTAATTTTCAATGTCAGTTGACACTGGGGTTGTATAAGCTACATCCCACCGGTCAGCAAGCTTTACTGAAAGCCAGCTGTGAAGTGAGGTTGAATGTGGACATTTTGGACAGCAACCACATAATAATTCTCTCCTGGCAAAATGAAATCACCCTAAGTGTGAATAGGTGACCCCAGCAGAATGCAAAGAAAGCAATGGGATGTGCAAAACTTGCAGACACAACACATTATATCGTCCTTCAATCTTGGCACAGTGGCATATGAGAGATTTGATGGGGAGCACTAGAGCAGTGGCTTGAGTGGCAGAATGCTCCTAAAGCCCCAGCTAGTTCTAATGAGGCAGCTTGATGTAGCAACCAGGTCCACTGGGCGCAGGAAGGGACCAGATGTCGCTCGTACACTCACTCATTCCTTCCAGCACAGCCTGCATTCACCGTTCAGCCCATCTGCTGCTACCAAGCACAGTCAATATTTAGCCACTGGGAAAAGGACAGACACGCTCTGCACCTGGATCATTATAGTGCCTCTGGTAAATTGGACATATTTTTCTCTAAGCTTAACTAAGAGAAAGTAAACAACTCTTTTTCAGCCCACACTCCATAACCCCTTGGACTTGACCTCGTGATTTTTCAAATATTTCTTTTCACTCCCCTTAACAGCATAGACTAATGAGGAAGAAAATGTAACACATCTCAGCTCTAGATCGCATCCAGGAACAGTTGAATAACCCTCACAGCTCATGTTGCATGACTCAGAAGTGAATCATGGGTCGCCAAAGCAGCGCTGAGCAAAACTGACATGCAATATGCCAATTCTCGCCTGAAGATGAGACATTAACAAATTACAGAATAGGAGGAAAGTAAGAATCCATTTCCTACGGAGAAAATGGTTGAATATCTTTCTCGGTGTCTCTCTCTCTTGCACACTCTGGGTGACGTGTCTGGTATTTCATTTAGCTCAAGGCATCATGATCTGCAGCTGTTACCAAGGCTGATGGTGACAAGTGATATGTTGCTGACGTTTAGTAAGAGGATACAAACTTTAAACCAGTAAGAAGCTTCTAAAAGTTTGGAGTGATGTTGATCCACAGCAGGCCCAAGCAGAGCAGGGAGCCCTCATTATAAGTGATGATTGAAATGTTGCTGGCATTTGAAATGTGGGTTGTTGATATTTTATTTATATATAATATTTATGTTGATATTTGCACAAAATAAGAGCAGCAGGAGCAGCAACAATTTTACTGTTGTGATATGCTAGTGGATAAAATGCAAAAACTAACATTTAAAAATAATGAATAACAAACAAAACCAACTAATTAAATTGTTCATAATGAAAGCACAGAAACAATACAAATACAATCTATGCTGCTATTCTTAAAATAAATAACTCAATAAATCTCAACCAACTTAATAAACAAAGCAACTGAAAAGAGACTGTGTAATTTCTTATGCCTTGATCTAATCATTTTCCAAATGCATTTTGTATTCATTGAAAAAGTATCTGTCAGTGAAAGGTAACATAATTACTGTAATTGTAAAAAGTGTGACACATGAAACAACCCATTCCTCTATATGCACTTATTTGTGTTAGAAAAGTGCATAAGCCTCTCCCAGCACATACTAGTAGTCACCTCACCTTATTGTCACCTGTTACCATTCTAACATTAAGAGCAACAGCAGGTTAGTAACATCAGTAAGCCCAGCTGTGGCAATTTATAATTGATCTCAGCTGAATGAAACACATGTCTTACATGTGGTGTGCTGTAGATATCTCCTGGGCAATCCAATGCAACTGTGTGCTCATTCTCTGGAGTGAGCATGGTGTTGAACATGATGAAATAAAAGTAAAACCGCTGTACATTATTATCTTACTTACACAGTTCAAAGATTCCAACACAGTACAGACATTATAAAAGCTTACTTTCAGCTTATCTCGCTAAAACCTGACAAAAATCTTTATTACCTCCATGTGTAGGAGTATGCATTTGTGCATGAGTGCCATGCCTCACTGCTTGCATTTGCCATCAAATTTCCTAAAGGGAAAACAGTCAGTAAAAGCATGGAGAACATGTCTCATATTTGTTCCTCTCCCAGCATGCCGTGTGCCACATTGAGCCTCTCCTGTGGGGTGGATTTATATTCAAATTTATAGAACGACACGCTTTGTTGCAGGAACCCCAGTCTGCTTACATGAGGAACTTGAAAGGATGTGTTCATGTCAGCTTTCTGCCTCAGCTTCCAGGCAAAAAGAGGGGAGTGTTGTTTCACTTCTAATTCTTGAGTTATGAATTGGATCTTGGCATTACCCTGTGTGACTGTGATGAACTAAGAGCTCTCATTGCAGTTCATTTACATTCCAGGGAACTGTTACTATAGAGTGTGTGCTTGGCTGGTACTTACTACAAAAATGAAGGTTAATCAACAGGCATTGCTTTGAACTCTCCTTTAAACTCCAAATTCAGCACCTGCTAACCAATACATTCAGTTAGAGTTATGTGATTCTGAAACAGCCATATCAAACAGGTCCAAAAGGGCTCAGTGATAGCCTAAAACTAAAGGAACAGTCCACAACTTTGGCCAAGTTTTGAAGTATCTAGTAGACCTGCAGGTAGCCTCATGATCATAATATAAAAACATTCAAATCCATTGTTATGTGCCTGTTACAACCAACAGCATCAAAAAGATTATAAACAATTATAAAGGACTTTTTTATTTTTATCATACAGTCATTTGGATGAAGTTATGTAGAATTTTCCACCTTTTTGGAAAAGAAGTACAGTACATTAATGTATTTCATAATACATGTGCTGTGGTTTTCTATGTACTAAAACCGTGTTCACTCATTTCCACTTCACTGCAATACACCATCACTCTGTGCCACCATTACCTCAACCATAGACCACGTCTTTGCATGTCCTATGGCTACAGGACTGCATGTACTTGTGTGTTGTCACATCAGGACATGTTACCCATGAGCTCACTGCCATGTTTTCATTTCATTAGATACACATCCAATGGGGCTGTTATGAGGACAATGTGCCTTGAGGGCCAAACTGCCCTTTTCAGTTTGCGCCTCTGTAATTAGTTTAACATCAAACTTATCAGACATAAAACAAAGGGATTGCCCATTGGTAACTACCGAAGAACCAGGGCACAGCTTCTGAAACTTAATTGATCTGTCAGGAAAGCATGAGATACACACACAAACACACACACAAAAAAAAATTACAAGACCCGATTGGCTGTTATTATTCTTTACTAGTGTCTGCCGGTCAATAGTTTCGGGGTAAATCAAGGGCCATGAGTGGAGTGTTGGGTTGTCTAGCTGCTCTGTCAGCTCTTGTGCCCTTCAATCAACACCATATAAAGTGACTCTCTATCTCCTTGTAAACACGGGATGATAAGGCAAGAAACCCTCATAATCTCCTCTGATTCCTGTGCTCCACTGCTCCACACATCATACACTTCTCTGAGGGTTCATTTCCATTTGGATTGAAAGCCCGGTTCAGGGATTTCTTCTGTCGTTTCAGCCAAATGCCTTTAGCAACGGCAGGTGCATCATCTGTTTTCATCTAAATAAACACCTCCTGCACAGTGTTTACTGACAGAAACGTTTTGGTGTTATTGGTCGAATACAACATTTCTTGAAGTATAATAAATTACAGTGAGATAGCATTTAAACCGACAGGTTAATCAATTTTTTTAAATTCCTATCAAGAGAATATGCTTTTGGCACATAGAGTGTTATGATTAACCGTTTGTAAAGTCAGAACACAAGCATCTCACAGTTGTTGCTGAAGTACTGTATTCAGTATACAGCTTTAAGTAGGTAGTCAACCACTTTCTCTCTTTGAATACATTCTTGCACTTGTACATAAAAACCTTGATATTGGGTAAACACAAATTTACTTCTTTGATATTTTATGAAATCAACGAGACAGTGTCATTTGCTCAGCTCAAACGTATAAATATTCCTTTTATATTGTGTTATTAGTTTATGAAGCAATTCAGAATAGAGACCATTAAGCCCTGATCTATTTCTCCCTCATGATGAACAGTGAACCATCAGGGAGCATTTCCCTCCACTCATTCTTTCATCAGCAGCATATCTGTCTTCTATCTTCATCTCCACCCTGCCTCTTAACCTAAACAGCCTCTGAGCAATCCTCCCTTTAAATGGCTTGTGACCTTTGGGTGATGCTGAGCTCCCATCACAGTTTATAATATCTCATTAGAATACAATAGCCAAGTCAAATCCAGCTACTATAGCTGTGCCAAGAGGATTTACCCAACATCAACGGTGCCTGCCAAAAGCAGAAAATTGGAGTCCTCTTTTCATATCTCAAAAAGGCCCCCACTCTTATACAGTACAATATGGCAGCATGCAGTCATCTGCAACATCATTTGCCAGTTTGTGCTTGTGGTTTGTATTTTATTTTTTATTATTTTTAAGGCATATTCATCAGATCTTAAAAGAAAAAGAAAATATCCCTAACATATGGTGTTTGTTGGCACTTCTCAGGTAAACATTTGAAGGATTTATGTTTTCAGTACCAAAAGTTGAAATCAAAGTTTGTTCAGTTTTTGTTTTGTTTTTTGACTGTTAACTGTTGGCAGGTGGCGCTGGCCTGCATCCACTCATTCTTGAACCCATTGGCCAAGCAGCCTCCCACCAACAGGCATTGATGCCTCAGTCTGCACTTTGTGTTGTGGGAGCTGCATTAATTCAGTAAAGGGGATAAAAGAGACCTGCAAAGAGAGGAGGGAGAGGGGGAAAAAAAGAGAGAGGCTTGTGAAGCAGATGGTCTCTTACAGTGTGCATGCATCTGCAGCTTGTGGAGTGGTGAAAAACAACACAGTAAGAAGGAGTGGAGAGAAAAGAGCTCCACAGGAGTAATGTCAACACTTTTACATGATGGTTTTTCAGCTCACGTGTCTATTACACCTACTATTCATAGAAACCTTCAAACACTTGGCTTATTTCAGCAGACATTGTGTGCCTTCTGATAAACATTCTGATAAAGGCAAGTGGGTGGCCTTGTGTTGATTGCTGCAGCATGAACTGACATAGAAAATGATATAAGTTTTTCAATTCTCAATACTTGCATACTTTCCATATGTTACAGAGGAAACAACTCTAGCCTCTGGAATATGTTATTCTCAAGTTTGGTAGTGTTTCATGACAAGGAGAAATGAATGAAAGAAACATGACAAAAAGCTAATCTCAGTACTTGATAGCAAAAAGAGCTTTTCTTCCAACCTGGAGAGGGACCCTAAGAAGATTGCATCAATCATGTTTCTTTCTGTTCTCAGATTACTTTGATATATGCAGTGCAGCCAATCCTATTACTCCCAGACACAAAGGACCATTGAGTATTCAGTGCTTTTCACTAGCTCAGCACTTTACATCTGTGTGGAGAATTATGATTCTATATGATATTGTCAAGGTCAGGTTGTTGGTAACTTACCCCTTGCCCCTCATTGGATGTTTTAAATTTTGTCACGCCTGGCCTCAGGCCTGCTATCAGCTCACCCTTGAGAGTGACACTCCAGAGGAGATCTCCCCTACCAGTTAGAGCAAAGTGCTAGTGGGCAATCTGAGGAGAATTTGCTTTTAGTGCAGAATAAATCAATCTGAGAGAGAGGCTTTAAATCAGGAAAAATGACACTGTTGTCCCATTTTGCCTGGCTGCATCCACGTGGCATTATTATAAGGTCAACCTCATCGCCGAGCACAGAGACAGAAACATCGTCTCGGCAAAGGTGTTTTTTTTTTTTTATTCCCTGTGATTTTTAAAGATCGATGGAGGCAGTCAGTGACCCACAAAGCTCAGAGGTTGACTGAAAGTCTATTTATAGCAGCCGGTGTGTTTGCTCTGTACTGACATGCAATACCACTGAACCTTCAGTTGTCCTGCAAGTTCAGGCTTGTTAGAGAAGTAGGTGGGGAGTTAATGACTCAGTGACAATATGGCAGTGCTCGGTTTGGCATTCGGAGTGTTGATGGTGGTGGCAAAAAAACTTAACTAGTGAAGTGAGGAAATGAGGTCAGCGGCGCTTCCGCCACAAACGCTTCCAAGAGTTTGTTTATGAGTCACAGCTGTGAGTTAATGCAAAGTGAATAGGGGTTTCACAGAGTGCACTGCAAAATCCCAAACTGTAATATTGAACTCACATGGTGCGGAAGAGCAAGTAATCAATTACAAGCAAAATAAATTGGATGGCAGGCAGAGAAGGGATGGACAGCTTATGACATATTTATCAAGGCACAATCACCACAGAGGAATTTTGTAGCTAGCTTGCACTGACTGACAGATGGAAAGTGCTGCCTCTTTAACAGCTTCCCTGAGAGACAGGTTTTAAGGAAATGGGACTATGCAGTACATTTTGGGGAGGAGATGTGTGTTTCAAAGCTGAAAGGCACATAATAAAGAATTCATCTTTTACCTGGAATGATAAAACGGAGAAGGAGGTTGAATTATGCATCTAATCCCAACGCATGCATTTCTAACTAACTCGGAATTGAAAATTGCTAAATAAAGCTGATGAATCCAAGACAATGAGCTCCTTCTCTGAGACTGCACACCTTATGTCATATTAATTAGCACAGATGCCACACACTGAGACAAAGTTGGTTGATTAAAAAAAACAAGAAGTGATTTCAGATTGAAGCTCAGTCCGCTGTCTTACACTGGGATATTAGCTTTCTCACTTGTACTCTCTCTCTAAAATGCGACAGCCATGAAGAGGACAGCCACTGTGAGACATGTTTGTTTTTTTTGGCCCACTGTGCATACTTAAAATGAATCACACAAATGTTTTTTAAAGAGATTAATTCCTCTTACAGTGTATTATTCATCAGGTTTTTGAGGGCATCCTGGCTTATAATATAGCTTGTCATTTTCTCCAGCTGACTGAAGCACGGCTAAATTGTCCTGAATAATTCAGGGGGCTGGTAAATAAAACAGCACACAGGGCCGGCATTTGCCTGGATGGAACAGACTGAAAGGACTCTTCAGTCTCTAGGTGAAGAGTCTGCTCCTCTTTCAGGAGCCAGGGATGCAAGAGAAAAATGCACATTATTTAAGGTTGGGAAAACTGGGCCTTTGTCCAACACAGGAAGCTACTGTAGGAGATGGAGGAGGGTGGGAGGAGCAGAGGATGAGCAGTTGGCAGCACATAGTTGAGCCTGGAGAGGGAAACAAACAGTACCAGTGAACAGAAGGCAGGACCTCGGAGGAGAGGAGGGCTCACAGGGCTGGACAGCACAGCATCAGAGTAAACAAAATCTGTAGTAGTATATTGAAGTCCTGCGGCGTAGTTTAAAAAGATTTCATGACATCATCTGAAATTTCATTTTGTTATACATTTAACAAACATACCATATATTCTCTTTTTAAACACAAATACCAATTCAGGCATGCAAAATTGACCCATTATACACATTTATATGTTGGATATTTGAAATCACCAGTCCAGTTGTTTTTGAATGATAATATAGATATATTTGATATACAGTAAATATGAATATTTAAAGAGATGTAGAAAACCCATTCAACCACAAAAAAATGAACTCTTGTCCTCTTGGTGTCCAGGTTTTCCAGATCACTAACATGCTTGTCCATTTATCTAAAAAGTGCTCAAACCCTAGAAAAGAAAACATATTATCAAATGTCAGACTGTGGTGCTCTCTCAGTGTGAACAGAAGTTGTACAAGACAGTCAAATGGAGAAGCACATGCGCAGACAAAATTCAGCACACCCTGAGGGAGGCTCAGTGAAGAGTCTGGTGTGTTTAGGCTACTTTGTATGCCGGCTCCAAATAAATTTTTAATCAGCTTGACAATTTGTGTTCCTGTGCATGCTCCTCAATTTGAATGTCTTGCTAGATTTTTTTAGCTTAATTTTAAATGATCTAAGATCTGATATTTGACATTGACCCTGAGGGGAAGTTGCGTAGGTGGAGCGTCTAGCAGAGGTCGGAACACACAGAGGATCCTCATTAGGTTTTCCCTGTTCTTTATAATAGTGCATGGTTGTTTGAAAATGAGACTTTTAAACTGGCAAGTTATTCAGTGAATACATGGTAGACTAGGGAATCAGCCACTGATAGTTAATATTATTATCGTCAGGGGGAGATTTCTATTTCTTTCTGTAATGATCACTTGGACTGATGTACAACCACCACAAATGAAGGCTGTTTCTTTGTATAGTGGACTGCAGATATGACATGTGTCATGTTGCCATAAGGGATGGACCACAACCTGGCATGACACTTGTCAATCATTCATTCAATCAAAATAAAAATTAGCCACCATTCAAGGTAAAGTACTAATTCGGTCGACTAACACTGCTTCTTTATTCTTTAACAATTGATTTGTTGATGTAAAATCGGGAGTAAAAAAAAAAAAAAAATCTGTACTACAATTTTGGTCTGCATAATGATGACCACCTATTAAATGATTATGCATGTGTACAATCACTTTGTAGGTTTGGGATATTGTTTAAAATGAGTAACAATAGGATGATATTTATGTATTGGATCATAATTAGTATTAATTAAGCTTAAAGGTTGTACCACCATGTTCATGTGTTATTAAGCATTCATTAACTGTTCATACACCAGTTATGAGTGCTTTTTTTGGAAGAGACATAGCAGTAGTAAACATTTTAAAAATATCCTCAAATCTTGTTTTCTAGTGTGTTATTAACATGTATTAATAGTTTGGGGGAAGGAGTTTAAAACGAGTGTTAAGCACAACTGATATACTCTAGGCACCGTATAACAGTGTACTCTATATACAGTAGCTAGACTTCTATATGTAAATACTATATAGGGTACTCTCGGAAACCATGTATTATTGGCCTATGGTATAATGGACATAGCCTATGGGAACAAGGTATGAATATTACTTTCGACAAGTATGCATAGACATGATAATAGAGATTGAAATCAAAACTAATGGAGGCTCACTGAACCGTCAGAGTGTGTTACCTATGCACAGTGTGATGAGATATGATTGCTAAGGCACAGTCTGCCATGTCATGACAGGTCTCTTATAATGAAGTCGCTTAAGTCTTTGGAGATGATTGTTTCCTATAGTGGATAACTGCCAGTGGACAGGGAACTGAGAAACGCTGCTTTGAAAGCCATATGTTACATATTGTGTAACAAATGTAATATTAAGTGCTGGATACAACTGTATTGTGTTCTTATCCAAACATTGCTTATGATGGGGTAAACTTACAGTATGACAGATTTGGAAAATAGGAGTGTATGAATGCAGAGGCTGGATCACTACTAGATTTGATGAGCACTGCTGTTATATGTGGTGTATTCTGTTTACATGGTTATATACAGTATATGTGCTTATAATACTTGATTCATTAAGGGTATGAATGCTAAAAATAGAAATAAAACAGTACATTTCATATCGCAGAAATGAGTCATCCACAGGCCCCATTCATCCCCTTTAAGGCTCTCATCCAGACTTTTTAATGTCTCTGCATATGGACCAAAGCAAACAGCAACTGGCCAAATATTCTGAATTATACAGAGTAATTACAAATTGTTTACTCATACAGTACTTTCAAATGACCAACTTAGATCCTTTTTAATTTCATGGGAAATGAGAAAAACCCTGTTCAAAAATGAATATTAACACTGCAAAGAGCAACAGTTTTGATATTAATATTTAGCGACATGAATCCCAGTAATGTGAAAGGGGATACTGCCGATCCCACTGAGAATCATCCCTTTCAGTACTGATGTGCTGATCAAGTGATGACATGAGCAGATAGTTTGTGATTACTGATGCAAAAAATTGCACAACTCACAACTGACAACAGGTGGGATCAGGAATCACAAATCACACAGGCAATATCAAGAAAAAGTACAAAACCACAAAAAAAGTGATTGGGGTTGAAAAAGGGGTGAAGCTTTTAGTGTCTTGCTCAAGGACACAACATGTGTCATGAATTATGTCATGATTTTTACTTGAAATGGAAATGGCAGCTTGCAATTTCCTTGGAATAACAGCAGCACTCTCCAGGCTTGTTTGATGAACTCTTTGCAAAGTCATGCGTCTAAATGAGTGCACAAGATTTAACGTCTGATTGTATGAAATGCACTAGTCAGATGATATGATTTTACCGCGTTTGGTTGTGGCTAGGGTCACCATGTCTGCTTAGTACCAGTAGAAGGGATTTGTCTTTCTAGACTTGCTTGAAAATAAAGGTGCAGTTGCCTTGTCGCAGGTTGGGTTGCTTTTTTAAAAATCTCTTATCTATGCTTTCTTTGGGCTTGTTTGTGCAGATGCTTATCACTAAATACTCTAAATATATAGTGATAAGACCACTAACAGATGGAGCTTAGATACATTTACAAAACAGCATACAAACTGCAATGACAGCAAATAGACTTTGTAAGTGAGATAGAGTAAATACCTTTCAGCCAGGATGATCATTGGTTCACAGAAAAGTCAGCAGAGGCCTATCATAATGAAGAAATTACAGTGATAATTATCTTTCTGCTTGGACTTTTGCTATGCTTTCATGTCTGTAACCAGTGAACCATCCATTCCATTTTTAGCTGGTTCCTAACTAAAGCAATGTGTAATTATCACCAGGAAAAATTAATCAGAATGGCTTTTAAAGGGCACCCCCAAGCCATCAAATTAAAGTTATGAATTCGAGGTATCCTAGTCCTTTTATTCTGCCCGCAAACATCCTCTACTGAAATCTGGAGTGAATATAAACTCTGAAGAGTTCTTATTTCATTAGCAGCTGGGGCGTGTGAGCATTCCCCAGTATAATACAGGCTTTGCAGTCCCCCAGGAGCATCCAAAGTGGCTGTGCCAAAAGTCAGGAAATGAATCACCATCTCTCACTCTAATCCCTACCACCACCTTCACATGAGAGAAATGAGAGACTAGAACTCAAATCCTCATGTGGGAAAGTACATGTACACACCAATGTCTGAGCCACTCCTCATTGTAAATATGTGGCAGAAACTAGATTAGGGTTTGTCCGTGTCCTCCATGGACACCACCCCACAAGCCATCCAGAGCCTCCAGAGGCAGTCACTCACCATTACCCAGCCTAATCACTGAACATGCTGCTGTCTCCCATTAATGGACTGACAGTGTTGGGCAGCATCTGGGATGTGAGTTGAGTGGCACACGGGCTGCTTGACTGAACACCTTATTGGCCTGTCAGTGCAGAGAGCTGTTTAGTGTTCTGTTGCGTGATGTAATGAGATATCCTGTCGAGTCACCACGTGAGGAAAAGGGGCTGTTCCTAATTCTGAGATGAGCAGCACTGGGGAGACACTGGCCACGTTGGATTTGGCAATGATACCTCTATCTCCAGGACTGTTAACATTAATCAGAGCAATTTGTGGTATACTGTGCAAAAATTACTTATCCAAAGTTACAGTGAAGGTAAATTTACATATAACCTTCTTGATATTGTAAACACAGACATTTGCATTTTCAGTGCAGACTTTTGCTTTGCTAAAATAGACAAATTTTACGATATTGTGTTTGGGACCCAGTGATTTCAGCAATTTTATCATCCCACATAAATGTATCTCAAAAGATACAGAGCTGCGGGAGTAATTAATTAAACAAGATCCTAATACCACCAACAGTGTGACAATCTAAAAAAACAAATAAATATATAAATAGTAGATTAAATAAATGAATTATATGTAAATCTCTAAGGATGTTTTCCTGTTGTGCATCTAAACCCTATGAGCTTGTAGACCTAGACTTGGCAGTAATTGAGATCATGTAGGGAATTGATACAATTTTTTTTACTTATACTGTATGAATTTGGTGCAATAACAAGAAAATGGTTTACCATAGCATTTTATTTCTCCAAAATCAGAGTGAAAAAAAAAATGCTTGTTTGAATGGACCTCAGCAATCTGCTAGCTGGAATAAAATAGATTGTAACAAAAAAAAAAAATAACATTACTAATACTTTACTAGTACATGACATGCAGATAAAATCAGCCAGGCAGCCAGTCAATATAATGATCTAGTATGTGTTGCTATTGAGACGGCATATATTGAACACAAGAATATCTGCAGTCAGTCCTACTTTCATTTTTGGCATTGACATGTTTTAGCTGGTCCCTGCCTGTCAATAATTGAAATGTTCTCTCCAAAACATCTTCCCCAAACATTTCTTAATAAGGCACCCTGTGGCAATGTGCACTCTGTCAGAGGAAAAGCAGATTGTCAAGATGTTTTCTGTCTCCTACTGTGCTCTGAAATCCATAGTAAAGGTGAAGAATTGGCTGTAATATCCATTTTGCTTCTGACCTAGAAATGAACGGTCCAGCTAGAACCATACAGAGCTATTCCTCATAGAGTGTCTTTCATGGTAATTAGCAGAATCATTCTTAAAGCTTTGAAGATTCCATGTAGAAACCAGAATAAAGACTCTACAGAGAAGCCACAAAATGTTGGTAAAATCTCAATATATATTACAGTGTTCCACTTAAATGTCCCTTTTATATTCTGTTACGCAAGTTTTCTCTTCTTACATAGGCGCGTCAACAAAAGCACAACCGCTTTGCTCACAGCTACGGTTATAATACATGAGAAACAGTATTTGACCCCAAACAAATAAAGTATGCTGACTGTCTGGCCAGACTCATATTCTTCAAGGAACCTGCCCTTCAAAGACTAGGAAAAAACCCAATATATTCAACTGAAAACAGAAAAGTCAAGGATCATATACATTGACCAAAACCAAAAATCAGAGCTTGTTTTGATCCAGTGTGCATCCATTTTTTACTGATTGATGCTTCATTGAACTTTGACAGGAAATTGCTTGGTTACAGCAGCTACATCCACATCCAAGACAGTCACACATAACATCACATAGAAACCCATCTCTAACTAATCAAAGGAAAAACTAAAAATATATTACTAAACCCCCCCTCATAATTGTACTAATAAAACTAATATATGTACATACATGTAATAAAAAATAATAAACTATTCAGGGTGCAAAAAGTGCTAGTAAAAAATAGACTAGTCTAGTGTAAAAACTGGATAGATATAACATCAACTGTTTCACAAATACTGACAGACTACATCTATTAATTTCTTGTATCTTGCCTTCATGTTTTAATTTTTTTTTTTCCAAGTTTGACCTTTTTAAGAAACTGACAGCTATGTCTGTCTGTAGATAGGCATAAATATCACTTCCATAGTAAGATCAAGCTTGGTTTATAGACAATGCAGTCCTCATTTAGAAAAGCACAAAAGACTGCAGTGCACCTTTCACAAAGCACCAACAAACATAAAAGAACCACAGACACTGACTTAGTTGACTTGTTACTGGCATTCGATGTGGCAGTCTGTGTGGGTGTGTTTTGAAAATGAACATCACCTCACACCCACACACACACCCTGGAGGCTGGGCCATGGATCATCTTAGACCATGAAGGTGAGTGCAGCGAGGTGAAGAAGACAGGAAAGGAAAAAGAAAAAAAACCCTGAGATTATCTGTGAAAGCCTCTGTAACTTTTTATTCACACACATGTTTCAATCCAACAATCAAACCAGAATCTAAATCACTTCCTCCACTCCACCTCTACACACACACATGCACACACGTTCTCCAGCTCAATCAAATGTTCTTTCATCTCAACACACACACACACACACACACACACACACACACACACACACACATACACACACACACATTAACATCTAAAAATGATCAAACATAGACTGAGCACTGCACAGTCAAGCTCCAGGCTTAATGTTCACACAACGCTCAGTTAAAACTGTTTTACTACAAACTAGTGGTATGTAAATATGTCTGATGTAAATAGTCTTGAGTAGGAATTAAAATCCCATTAAGTCAGATGGGTTGTTGACCTTCCCTCTGTTAGGGAAAATTATGCAAGCAGTGAACTCTTAAAACTATTATGTAAAACTGCTTCTTCCCCATGTAATTTTCAACAGATACTCAAGTGCAAATATGAATCATTACCCACCCTTGTGGATTAAATAAGAGTAGAAATCCTCATATCGCTGCCATGATATTATTATTCAGGGGTGTCACATCTTACAGTACATCTACATTTGCTGTCACTGAATGTAAGTTTCAGGGAGCAGTTTCAGACAGAGAGATCAAAATGAATCCTGCTGAGGATATTAAATTATAAGGATATTAAAACAGCTCTTTGGGGTGTGTGGGGAGGGGGTACTGTCTATGGACCGGAGATTTTAATAACAATAAAATATTGCTTTGGATATTCATAATAAAAAAACGGTATGATCTTTTCAGGCTGCTTATTCTCATTTTGCGAATTATTTATTGGTTTCTGGCGAGCTGCAGCTCAATGAAGTGGCATTTTGAAACTGAGCTTGTCTTTTTCATACAGCTATCCAATTTACATAGAAAGAGCAGCTGTCTTTTCAACTGGAGAAAGCTCGACAACATTAAACCCTGTGTACATAGTGTTTCTTTTCATATAATGCATTCCCACGTGAGATTATGATCCTCTGAATGTTTTAGTTCGACAACAAAAGGGCAGCATACATGTTTTTATATGTAAAAGCCATGGGCAAATGTGAAGTGTCCAAAAACGTGCTTTAAATTCACTTCAGGCTGAGTCCATGTCTCTCAGCAAAATGTGGTTTATCTTGCACCCTGTACCACAAAGTTGCAAAGTAATATGCCTCCTTATGTTATTAAAATAATACCATCAGCAGTTGTGTGACTGTAGACCAACCACAAGAAATGTTAATAAGATTTTTTGAGCTACATTTTGGCTAAAACGAGGACTTTGATTTTCGGCACATACTCACCTGTGGAGGTCGGCTGCAGGGATTGTTTTGGCAGAGGCTGGCGAGCGGAGCAAAAACAGACTCTGGCTGAAAAGACAGGACAAGAACTGGGTGGCTAGATTACCATCAGCCGGGGGGGAGGAGTAGAAGCGGAGGGTGGGGAATGCACCTGAGATGCCAGGTGACACCATTGAAACCTCTAGAGGTCTCATGGGCCTATCAGCAAAACACCATAGAAGGAGGGTGCCCACCTGTTGACCACAATGAAGCTTCTACCCCTACCCCCCACTGCTGCCTATCATTTACTGTCTGCATAAACAGGAATGAATCATTGACAGTAGAAACCTGGACTTGACTGATCCTAAAGTTCTTTTGGTGTCTGGGCCTATCAACAAAACACCCAGTACAGAGAGTGCCCACCCCTCAGTGTGTGATGGATGTAATTTGCACGCTGAATGAATAATCTATCACTGCGTTCTACTCAAAACCTTCAAATCCCATTACAGCCAGTGTATAGCCTGAGGTCCTCAGTTTTTTCCTCCAGAGTCAAAGCTAAAGACTAGAGAGGGCTCTTGGGCCACCTGTCTGAGAGAACCATGGCTAACTAAGTCACCAATTATTGCAAGGACAGGGTAGTTCAGTCCAAACAATAGTGTGAATAATGAATTCAAACAACAATACCACTAACTGAACATCTTAACCCCAAAAGCCTCATAGTGAGTGTTATTAAACTAAGCTATATGGAGACATTGTGTTGATTATTTTTGAAAAAAGGCTCAACTTTATTAGTGCATTATTGTTGCACTCAGTAAGAAAAGCAAACAACACATCTGATTACATATTGTAGGCAACATCAGCTATGCTTGGACATGTAGTCGCCAAAGTAACTTTAATTGTCTTTAGAGGAGCATTTCAAACCGAATACACTTCACAGCACATGCTTTGAGTTAGAAAAAGGTCACATCGCATATTAAGGAGGCTGCTGTTGGCTAACTTCAATAAGTTCAGTCGTATCACTCAGTTGCCCTGGCTACCAGCAAATGCAATTCCTTCCTCACTAAATATCAAAGGAGTGAGATCTTTTCAGGTATCTTTTCTGTTACAGTTGCTCCTCATCAAAGATATTCACTTCTTCGAGTTCTTCAATAAAACACCATGCAGCTGATACTTTTAGTTTTTACCCAGCCTGCTGATTTGTCTTCCAATATAACAGAAATGCACAATAACACAACAGTTTCCAGTGTTTACTCTGAGTTATATTCTAGGTATTGGTACATGGTTGCATTGTGGGTAATAACAGTTTGTGTTTTGCTAATAATTATAAAGACATGCCAGAGAAAGTAGAATGCATTCATATGTACAGCGCATAGATCCGTCATATTTTAGTCATGTTTTCAGCTCCTGTGTGTTCCCGGCTTTGGGAAATCAAACACAGATAGGATGAATTTCTTTTCTATGACTAAGAATCAGCAGACTCTCATTTAATTTGTCAAGCAGGACAGCACTCATCGATCGGGTCAGTGGTGTTGCACAACCACAACCATGACAAGTTTACAAAGGTTGAGTCAGATCCAAAGCGGTCTAGTGCCTGAGACGAGTACCAACACAGCAGTTTCATTACAGTGAGCTCACTTGCCACTCGTCTGTGTGCACAGCTCCTTAAGTACCTGCCTACGTCTCACTGAGAATTATTATCTTCATTTACTTGCCACCTCTCATTTGCAATTGTTTATTAATTGAAAATATGCAGTTCAATGCAGTCATTTGTTGTCAGCTTAGTGTGTGTGATTGAATGTATTGACAAAACTAGTTTTTATTTACCTGTTTTTAGTTGTTGTGCTTTTTATGAAAGTAAGTGCTTTTATTCAGGATATATTTTATTACTTTCAGAACAACAGCTTGCAATGGTAAAGTTTCATTAATTTTATGAGAATCAATTTAAAAAATGAAGGTTGACACAAGATGAGCTACAAATGTGTTTCTCATCTTCCCCTGAATGTTTTTTTATAGACTAGAATCCACAGAGCAGGTCACAAAATAACTGCTTAACACATAGCGACAAGGGAACCACCTAATGTTACTCAATGATTAATAAAGGCTTGTGAGAAGTGATTTGCGTTCTCGGCTGTGCTGACTTCATTACAGGGCTATCACGTCTTAGCTGTAGGCCACAAATACATGAATGTAGCACATCTCTGGGCTTATTTAGTGCTAAAGTCAATGCTGAGTATTGAATGTGGCTGTGAATATTTAGTAACATACTCCACAGAAATCAGCTTTTAAAAAAACTGAATAGTGTTTGAGTATAAACCATCTTCATCAGTGATCTGCCTCAACATATCAGTTTTTTTTTGTTTTTTTTTTAAATTTGTGTTGCTGTAATTTCCTCCTACTCCCTCCAATGTGTGTGTGTGTGTGTGTACCTGGTGTGATGAGGGTGGGGGTAGACTGACCTTTGCCTGATGGATTGTTTTCGCCCAAATGAAGACATGAACGAGGCGGAGGGGGTGATGGCGGGGTCTCTGTGCGCGCGTGTGTGTGTGTGTGTATCATAGAAAAAAAAGAAGGGGGTTCTTGAAGTACCTAGAGATGAGCTTCAGCTCTGCCATGTAATTATGTACTCCTCTTCCACCTCCCTCCACTCGCCTCCTCTCCAATACTGCGTCTCCTCTCCTTTTTTTTTCTCCTCAGCTATCATTCTGCAGCACCTCCCAGCTGAGCCGCAGGTGGTGGCAATCTCTGTCTGTCCCACTGCTCTGACTGTATACACACAGTCCTGAGAGCTAGAGGGCTGCTGGCCAATAACACAGGCTTTACCTCTCAGACAGCACAACCACACTCACATGCACACGCCTGCAGGAACAGCACAAACACACATGCAAATACACACATAAACTACTGCACCTGCACATATTGCTTAAGCACGGGCATGTACGTTAACATGTAAAGATGGCTTAAACTCACACACACACACACACACACACACACACACACATCTGCTCATATGGAGTCCTGTCTAATATCAGATTTGTTTGTACCCTCAAACTTCATCTTCCTCGCCACAAAGCTTAAAGCTGCACCAGGCAAGATTTTGATGTGCAAACACTTCAATCTCTGCCTAAATCACAAGTTTGGGCTGCACAGACTGAAGAGTCCCATCCACACTCTGTGAAACAGCATATATTCAACCAATTTACCCAACAGAAAAGTTAGTAATACTGAAGAAACTGGGACAAAATCTTTGTGCAAGAAAGTATTCCAAGACAGATGAGACCGTGTTAAGCAATAAACCACAAAACTTTGTTTAAAAGAAAGGCAATTTTGCTGCATGAGACATTATTAAAACAATGTTATTTAAAGTTACAGTGGTTAATCAGATTGCCTTATAATTAATCATTGAACGTGACACTTTATCAATCTATTTTAAACTTGCATTCATCTCCCTCTTCTGTAAATGTACCTTTTAATTTGGTTACCTCCAGCCTTCCTATTCTTGCCTCCAATGACAAATGGCACTTTTGTTGTTATGATAAATGATTTGGTATATAAAGTGCTGATGAATTAAAGTGGCTCTGTTTTCATTAAAATAATTGTATTTTAATCATATAAATTTAAGATTAATGAATAAAAAAATGCAATCATGTGACTAAATTTTACATTTTCAAGTGTTTTCATTAGATCCATTTCTAAAAAGTTAAAACTCCCAGTTATAACCACATCAGTTCTGATTTTACTGAGTCCATACAGCTCAATTGTTTTTTTCTACCCTGAGCATAACAGGAAATATTTTGTCAGGAGAATTGCACTTTTATTCTTATGGGAACTAAAAGTCGTCAACTCAGTCTTTCTCTATGTGTACTTTGTCATGCTCTTTCTATAACACGCACGGCTCCCACTGGAATTAGCTCTCTTTATATGGGGGGCTCGGTTCATTGTATATGATGGTGGCCTTTCGTTTTGCTAATGTAGGTGATTTTCTCCCCATGAAGGCACTGTAATCCATCTCCTGCTCGCAGGGGGTGGCAATTTATTGTGCGCACTAGCCGTTAACACACCACAGCTAAGAACAGATGCAGTGCTTTAACAGATAACACGCTGGAATAAGATGGAGCATTCAGATTAGCTGGGGTGTCAAATAAATTGCATGCTGCTGGAGTAACCCCGGAGTTCTAAAACAGTATCCTCAATATCAGATCTGCCGTAGGTTTTGGCATGACAGAGACTAAATGAAGCGTAGCTTTGCATGGGTTGCTTCCACACGGGACCCTCAGCATGCATCCTGTTTGACAGGAGAGCCTTCACACACAAGCACATATGCAAATCCATAGGCACAAGCACAGCCCTGTGCATACATGCAAACCCACACATTTCTCTCTGTGTCTCATCAAATTCTCTCATCTGTCAGTCTGTTCTAATATTTTCTCAGTAGTTTAATTGAAGACCTACATGTGCAAAGAGGAGCTACTGAATTCATTTCTGAAAAAGTCAAATTCTCTTTGGTTGAACCTTTAACTTTATGGCCTTTCATCATGGTTTGACAGGCATAACCCAAAGAGAGAGGGCATATAACTTTATACTTTTTTCTGTGAAATTCAATTCCACTCTAATATCCTGGTATTAATGTCTAATTTACTGCATCATGGCCATGTTCACTAGTAAATTCCATTTTTGCCTCAGAATGAAAACATTTAGGACTTCAATTATCTAAGGGGTAATTACAAATGCATGCCTGTAGCTGCATTAGTGTTGTAATAATAAGCTTAATTTGGAGGGGGGGGTGCTTTAAAAATTAGATATCACCAACAGTGCTGCTCAGCTTTTTGCTGCACCTTAAGATTCTTTTCTTTTGCTGCAACGTCCATGAGAGGGTCAAATATATTTCTTGGGAAGTGTTTCAAAATATTACACCTGCTGCTTAATCCACATTCACAGTCTGGCAGGTCAGCATCTTAAATCAAATGGCGAAGAGAGCATTTTATTTGGTTGACTTATGAGAACTATTGATTGAGTGATGCTGACCCAAGTCCTGACTCGTTCTTTTATTCACTTAATCACATTTCCTCAATCAGCAATGTTTTATGGATCGTGCTGACAGACCCAGGGGAGGCACCCAAACACAGAAATGCATTTGTAAAAGCCAATATATTCCAATATACAAGCAGCACATCTGAGGATGGCCCTTGACAATCAATGACTACATAACTGAAGTACCCATTTGCTCTTAAGTATTGTGGCATCATCCTAAACAAAATAGCCCACCACCAAACCTTTTTTCCTTTCAACCTCATGCCCATTAAATCCCTCTGTGTGGTGGTGAGGTGATGTCTGCAGCTTTTCCTTATTGATGGGGATGTTTATGAATATTTGAAGGCCCTTTCAACTTGGTATGAGAGGAAAATAGGGAAACAGCGGCCTTTGTGGGTGGCATTTATCCTGCCACAACACAATATGCTCCTCTTCTTAAAAGCCCTTTAGAACAGGGTGTGAGAGAGCAGCAGTGTGAATCCTCTTCTGTGGTAAAAATGTCATGATCACCCAAAGGCCCATGAGCCACACCCACTACAATTGTGTAATTCATATCACCCGTCATTTCCTTTCTTTCTTTCTTTCTTTCCCTTCATCTGTTTAATATGAATGATTCTTCCAAGGATTTGGACAAAGATGGCCACAGTGGGAGGAGATGAATCCAGAATTATTACTCCACTGAGTCATCTTACAGCAGATGGCCTCCTTTGTGCATGTGCATTTGTGTGCATATTAAACAGCATCCAAATAAGAATTACTGAGAGAAGCAAACAGAAAAGTGGAAGAATAGATGACCAGAGATACAGAGAGAGGTGCCCACACAGTGGGGGTTGCTGCCAGGTCAGGATTATTCGCTCTTCCACTGGCTCTCTCCACACCAGTTGCTTTGGAGTCAATCCAGCTCCAGCCGCCTCCGGTGAAAACAGTGCTGACCTTTTCCAGCACTCAGAGCTGCAGGATATGGACTCTGAAAGGGTTGTGAACCACATCTTGGCATCATCTTGCAGATTTTTATTGCTTTGTCTTGGGCTTTTAAAGCGATTTAGGTCCACACTGCGTTGTTTATTTTTTTATCCTTGGATATTCTTCTGATCCAGACATGCATGTTAACCAAAGGGATCAAAGTGATACAGTTGGAAGCCTCCTGTATCCTCTTTTGGACAGTTATAGGTTCTGATTTTCACTCACTGCTACTTCAGCAAGGATTGAAACATATAAAAAGCTGCAGCCTGCCCCCCTGTCATCACCCTCCACAAACTCATCCATGTCACTCCCACACTGCTCCTTCTGGCTGCTCCTGTCAAACTCAGAACTGTGGTGCTGGCATGCAAGACTATGATCCTGGTGATACAAGAATTGGAGCTTATTTTATTGCTGCACTCAGAACAAGAAAACAACACTCAGCTGCTCAGAACAAGAGCATCAGCTAGATGACTCTAATGAAAATGTAACACTGGAGACATCAGGATGTCTTCTCCAGCAGCCGCCACTGTCACCGAAAAAGATAAAGTGATTCATTTTGTTTAAAACCGCTGAAATCAAAAGCTGTCCATCAGCTTGGAGACAGCTTGCCAAAGTTAATATATCCCCTTATCTGTCTCACATTTCATCTGATGAAGCAAAGGGGAAAAGAAAAGGAAGCTGATACTGTGTTCGGTATCTTTTGATCGTGACACAGTCTGCCCCACTCTGCTCTCCCAGGGATATAAATCCATTTTTTTCTTAATATGAAGCCAAAAGTTAGATGGACACCTACTTCTTTTCCGGGATTTGCAGAGAAATTGAAGAGACATTTGAAATACACCTAATGAAATATCCTGATGCAGGTCAAACTGAAAACAGGAGAAAATACTGGTGTGAAACAAATCAGACGTGAAGCAATCTTGATGAACTCGGAGAACTCATAGATTTGCAACTTCTGGTTGGTTTCATTTTTTCACATTATGACCTTATCCCTGGTTGCTAGAGAAAGACTCTCTCTCTGGAGTCAATCTCCCTGCTAACGCTAAATTTTAAGAGTGAAGGAAATTGAAACTAAAATGTGAAACGCTGACAAATAAGGAGAGCGTCTCCCTAGTAAGCTGTTTCTCACAGGCTGAAACATCTGAATTGAGCTCCAGTGTATATGCCGCTATAATGAACGATGCCTCCCAGGTTTCATTTGCAATTAAGGTTAATTACGAGAAGTACAGTTACCTTTAATCTTTCTGGCTGTGGATTATTGAGCTTCAGTATGACAGAAAGACGCCCTATGGTCTGGCACTTACACACATTGAAGGTGAGCTAATGGCAATACCAGTAATTAGCTTACGTTTGGTCTCTAGATTGTTTAGTGAGTCCAAATGGTTCATGTCACTCAGCACTGCAGACAGGCTTACTATTGTACCTAAGGGAAAGTCTCAGGCTTATTAGGTTGCTGCTGAGCCTTCCTCTGTAGCTTTTGCTGAAGGAGGATGTATAAGAGCCTTTACCACTGACACACTGTCACATACTCTAAACGTGTGGGGATGAGGACAGGAGTGTTTTATGGTCCTATTACAGCACAGCTGCTACACCTTCCCCTCATATTCCAACATATTTTCACAGCCATTATCTGTACTTTGTCATATGTCATGTAAACCACAAGTTCTATAACATATAAAAAGTGAAGGCCCTATTTTTCATAACAAAATCACAAACCTTTATCTTTGTCAAATAACTAATCTGCCACAGCTGTTTTGCTACACTTATTAGGTTAGGGCACTTATAAAGGTTATGTTCAAATATATTTGTTAAGGCTTGGGTGAATGAATCTATGAACAGCAACTACATCATCTGAAAATGTGTAGGTGACTCACTCATAAAATAGCCAGCACTCACTCCCTGTTTTATGTGTTACTGATGCATTGTTAGATTTGGTGTCAGTTCTGCAGCTGCTGTCTGGTTCAGCACAATGTGAAAGAGAAACCTACATCCAGAGCATAAATGAAGTTAAGAATTGATTATAGGTCACTTTTTATCACTTTCATGAAGCTCACTGAGCTTTCACTCACTTTGGCAGCACAGTGGCACTCTTGCATCACAGCAAAAAGGTCCTTAGTCCAGCTGTCCCAGGTCCTTTCTGAAGGAAGCTTGCACGTTTTCCCTGTGTTTGTGTGGGTTTCCACAAGTTGAGTTAATATTCCTGTCAGTACCCCTGACCAAGGCACTGGTAAAAGAAATGCAGCTGGTCCCTGAGTGGTGCACTGCGGCTGCCTACTATTCCCATTGCGCTTGCATCTTTGTGTATGTATAGGATGGGTTAAATTCAAAGGTTCACTTTTCCCACAGGGAAATTTAATTTCAGTTTGATTTAATTATTACAGGCATCCATGCACTCCTGGTAAATGTTTTCATTCAAAGCATTTGATATGGTCCATATTCACACCAGAGAGCCACCTGAAATCTCACCTGCCAACCTTTGTGCATTTTGCACACATTTTGACATCAAAGTACGCTGGAACGACTTGTTACAAGGTACACAAAAAGAGTTCAGTTGTTTTTTTTGTTTTTTTTTACACCTAAGTAATGGATACATATAGCAATCAAGACATTACTTTGGCATGACTGTTTCTTCTCCTACCAATAAGCTCTCTACCAATACGAATATGACCAGTGATGGTCTACTTCATACAATAGCTTTTAATGTCAGTCATGCCACACTCTGTGGACCTAGAAGTTGCTGCAGGAGGCCTCCCAAATTGTAAAAGCCTATGTATTTCTTTTTCATCTGTCATGCTCTCAGATGTGTCCACTTGCTTCTGTGTGTGTGTGTGTGTGTGTGTGTTTGTGTGTGTGTGTGTGCGTGTGTGCGTGTGTGTGTGTGCGTGCACTGTGTAGTTTATAACTTAACCTACTCTAGGAAAAGGTCAAGGAAAGGAACCCCCTGCAAATATAGTACACACTGCGTAATATATGTGATTATGTACAGAAATGTTAAGCACACCAGTGATTCATGTCTGACGCACACTCCGAAGTCACACTCAAAGCATTCGTCCAGGGTTGGTAGGTCTACCTTAAATGCAAGATACAGTATTAGATATTCCAATGAAGCCACTTGTGTTACATCAAAGTGCCATAACCTTCAAAATGATGGAAACACTCAATAGGAGGCACTCATTCCATGCAGGCAGGAGGTGCAATTACTGCACTACACTGTGGGAGATGAAGGGTGCAACATAGCACAAATAACACTTAAAACTTCCTGTCTCCCTACTGACAGCTTGAGCACTTTTATCTCAGCTAAACGTGATCTAAGAAAGTCTCCCTGTTAACTGGGGGAGAGAGAGTAAGGTTGTGACTGGAGGTTCACTGGCCGAAAAACTCAAGTGGGGATGAGGGGACAGAGAAATTCACAAAGGAACCTCTCCTCTCATAAACTGCTGTTAAGGTGCCCTTGAGCAAGACTAATAAAACCACACATTCTTCCAGCAGAGCAGATTATTGGCCAGCAGTATGACACTCATTCAGATCTTTCCCTGGATGAATAAAGGTTAGAGCAGTATTATTTGATATTTTGCCCATTTGGGGGCAGCAGAACAAGCTGTCAATGCCACATTTACATTTTATCACCTTTGTTGTTATTGTGAACATGTTGGCTAAGATTTACCTATTTACATCCAGCAGTCAAGTAGCAATATTGGCATTCATTTAGAGTCGTGTTTCTGGCTGCCTGACAAATGTAAGTCTAATGTTCGCTCTCTTTTCAGCTCTCCTTTAGGGAAATGTCATATTTGGCTCTGCTGTGTTCTACCAGTCACTTTCTCTGTTGTTAAGTGTCCGACAGGGAGCGTATAGCGGGTTGGTTAGACCTTGCTGAATCTAGCTGCCATGCTTTAATGATAACAGTGAAATTGAACCAAAACAGTAGAGTTGAGGGCTGTACAACCATAGCAATGAACAAAGAGATGCTAAAATTCCCCTTTTAAAGCCGAGAGGAGCTGCAAATTTGGAAGATAATTTACACTTTCATGTTACACATTTTAATTTCACCCATTGTTAATATGAACATATTGATTAGTGCAGCTTTTAAAAACCAAGCCATGAAAATGGTCCAAAGTCCACCACTAGCTTTGGGCTCATCCTGTGTTGAACAGCTGATTGAATTACTCGTCCATTTCGTGGGAGCCTTGTGAAGATTAATGACAGGTATTAAGTCTAAAGCCATGTCGTACTTCAGCTATTTAAGTCCCTTTGGATATAAAAATCGGCCATGGGGAATAACATTGTCACATCATCTCATAATCTCACCTGTTCATTGCTGCTGTCTGACAACCATTATTATTAACTTGGCAGCCTTTGTTCTTCATATGGAGACTGGGTTTGTACAGATTGTCTGTGCTGCTCTTTCACTCTCATAAACTCACTCCTTTCTGGTCTGGTGTCAATATAGCATCACAGTGTTTTGGGGGAATGGTTAAGCGTGTCATTTATTCATTACCTAGCCAATCCCCCGCCCAGCTGAACCTCTGAGCCATCAGGCGTACCCACGAGCTGTGGCTTTAATAAGGTTTTAAGTGTCTGTCATTAATAATGCTGCGCTGACATGATACACGAGCTGTTCTATCCAGGTATGTGGGTTAGATAGGATGTGCGAAAAGGCGGTCACCTCCCTCTTCTCTCTTCACAGTGAGCAATTGGCTGTTTTCTCTTAGCTTTCGGCTGCTGTGTGAGTCCCTCACAAGTCTGTCAATCACCTGACTGACAGCTCATCTTTGTAGAAGCTGATGTCATCTTCACGCTGTTGTTGTTGTTGTTGTTGTTGTTGTGCCATGGGCAGCTAGCTATTAGACTGATGCACAGGACTGATTAATGGTTTAAGTAGTGTGACAAGATGCTTCCCAATGCACAGCCATATGTTTCAGTCTCATGTTCGAGCCCTCTGGGATGCAAAGTGTCTAGTGCAGTGTGATCTAACACAGAGAGTCCAGCTTCATGATATAAAAAGTACCGGACCAAAACCTCACTTGCAGCCTTATATTTTGGTTTCTTATATTCGCTAGAATCTGGGACTTGAAAATAATTCTCTAAAGCAGTCATTGTAGTTTACTTAATAAAACCATGAGAGAATGTAAATACCTCAAGTTAAGCCTTTGTTTAAAGGAGCACACCCTTATTTTGGGTCTGAAAATGTCCAACAAAGGAAAATAGTTCTCATTTTTGGAGCAGTTTTACATTTAGAGTGAGACTGAGTAGTGTGGCTTAATCATAAATTATACTGGGTCAGAATACACACCTGTACAGATTTATTCTTAGAGGGATGTTATGGGTAACAAACTATTCATTTACAGCACTGCCACCAAAATAAAGTTTATAAATCAAAAGACTGGATGTAACTGATACAAAATCAGCACGCAGTTAACTCATAGGAATAACTGACCTCAGTTCATGAATAATTACAGTGTGAGAGGCTGCGGAGAACATGTCATCTCCTCCCACTTCTCTTTCTGTTTTATTTCATTGTCATATTTGGGTCACATGTTGTTTTGTTGCACTCCACTGGTGTTCTGTTTCTATTTGTGCTTCTTTGCTTTCGCTTTCTGTCTTTCTCCCCTTTCTTATTATATTCATGTCTCTCACTCTGCCCCTTAGTGTCATTTTTTCACTGGCTCACTCAATGTTTGAGTCTCCCAGTCTCTACTTTTTTTTTCTTTTTTTTTTAGTTTACACCCCACGCCCCCCGTACAGCCCACCAGGGTTTCTGTCCTGGCTGTCAAGATTGCACAAACTGAAGAACTGGTACATTGGTTATAAGTCCATTGTCAGCCACTGAGCAAGGCGCTGAGTTCAAAGTGAGCCCCATTCAATAACACAGATCTCCCATAGAGCCAGCACTCTCGCAACGCACCGCCGGCCAAACTCCCGCTCGGCCAGAGCCCTCATCAGTCGAACCTGCTTTTCATGCAACATCAGAGCTGTCAGTCGATCGACCTGCTGAGGGTAGAAACCAGCCAAGTTCTGCAGCAAAGTCTCATAGCACAACACAGTACAAAACAAGACAAAAAGAGTCAGCTACAGAGGCAAGCAGCCACAGCAGGGGAAGGAATTGCTACTTTCACTTTTTCATTTGTAGGCATTTCACTGATGCTGTGAGTGCACTGATAAAATAAGCTTAAAGTTTTAGGTCAGCAACATCAAACAGCCAGCAGCACAATAACAGTGTTGGGGAAGCTACATAGTTTTAACCTGAGATGACTGGCCATGGAGCTGAACATTGCACTTTCTGCAGCACACAATAACACAAACTAAAGCTCAGCTGCCCATCAGAGCCACACTCCCTCTCTGTTCACCAAAACATAAGCTTCTCTAAAGGTAATGAGAAGGGAAGGCAAACTTCATCCTCAAAAACAGTTGTGTGCCACTATTATATACAATATTGTCAGTCTGTGATAATTGGTGCGTTACGGTAGTTATTATGCCATTTCAAGTTGCTTCATCTTTATTACTACTTAAATCAATCCTTTTATTTTTTTTTCTAATGGGAAATATTTCTATATCTTCCAGTGAAGTTGCAGAACTTGCAGCAATATGTTGTTCTTTTAAATATACATGGATAGCAATACGGTAACAACAAAATTGGGGCCAGCAAAAGTTGTGGTATAAAGAGGAAGCCCTTCTGTATCATAATTTTGAAGGTCAAAATTTGTCACATTTAATAGTATGTGTGTTTGTACCTTACTCTGAAATTACAAGTTGTTTTCTCAATTGTGCAGTTTTGACAAATATAATCGTTGCCTTCATGTTGAAGATGAACTGCTACATTTATGTACTGTAGCACTAAGGTCACTGCGTGGTGGTGGGTGTGTGCATGATGGTCAGCAAAACAGGATTTGTGCTGTGTCTTATGTTTCAAGTCACTGTGGATTTTTTTCTGCATTAGTGAAGAATCAGACCAAAACCTGCATCAGTGGGGGTGTTTTGTTTATGGTATGTTGAGACGATGAAATACAAACCGAGATGTCTGAAGTTGGAGTAATGCAGGAAAGCTTTTAAAGGCATGGTACGAAAACACTGCAGTGGTACTAACAGATGGGAGCTTCAACTATTTTACCTTGTGTTGTGTCTATCACAAGGTCAACAGTGTAAATGAGTGTTCACATTACATATTGATCCACCAGCAATGTGTGTTTGCATGTGGAATACCGGTCGAAAGTTGGGACACACTTTCTCATTCAAGGGTGAGTTGTACCCAAAATGTTGACTGGTGCTGTATGTAATTGACCATATACAAGCACCTTGCATGATGACACATTGCGTTGAGCCTGACTGAACTGCACTAACTGCATGGATTGTATTTTTGTGCTGGGCCCTCTGTCTTGGCAGCCCCACTGTGCCAGCAGACTGCCCCTGTTATAAAGAATGCGAGTACTGCATTTTTCTTCATGCAGGACTAATGTCTGCCTCAGATTAAGACCATGATCACTCCCTAACCTTAACAAATTACTAAGGAGTTCACTAATGCTTTTTGTTTTTTACAAGTAGTGGAAAACAAATGAAATACATTTTCTGTGAACATTTTACTGATACATTGAGTATGAACATTTTTTAATTTTCGGACATAATGAACCAGAAACTAGTATAATTATGTCGGCCTCATAACAGCCTGCACACAGTGAGCCAACAGGCTTTGGCTACAGAACTAGATGATAGTTAGGTTACTTGTTTTGCATGTTTGAGTGAGTAATACTTTGATCTCTAGCCACTTTTCATTTCTACTTGTATATAAAATTCACATGATTTTTCTTTTTTTTTCATTCTAATTAAAAAAGCTAAATCAAAACAACTGAATACTTTAAACATACCATTAAACATAACCACAGGGCACACGACTTGAGTTACTGACTCATGATCAAATCTATTCCAAGACGGTCAATACTGTTGTCTGAATATATTTAAAGAAATAATTTAACTACAATTGATCGAAGTTCTGTATTATAATTTATCAGCAAACATCACTACTACTGCAGCAATCAAACAGTGTATGTTAAGATTAGACAGTGTGAATTACAGTTAATTGTCTGAGTGAATGGTTGTTCCTGCATCTGTTTTAACATCCTTGGTCGGCCTTGGGTTTTCTGTTCTTCGAATTCTAATACAAAGTTTACTGTATGTTGCACTGGTTTCTAATCTTGCACTAATCAATTGCAATTTCTGAGACATTGAAGAGATTGTTGTTGCAGTCGGCTGCTCCACCTCCCTCTTACTTTACACCTCCTACATAAAAATCCTACTCAGACTGCACAAAAAGCAAATGAATGAATCAAGTTCAATCAAGACAACATTTAAGAGTCCTTGCTGTGGTGTTACTACATACGCGAACTGAGAGCATTTGGACCCATTTCTCTCTCTCTCTCTCTTCTACTTGAAACAATTGAGTAAAAAGTGCTTCATTCTTTTGCCATTCAGATTCCTTTGTGTCTTGTGTTTATGCTAATGTGAAATGTTAATCTCACTTTGTGTATTCTCTGGGAAAACACTGTGCAAATAAGACAACTAAATTAAGAAATCTACATTAAAGCAGAACGTCTCTGGCATTGTTGTGAACAGAATTTGAAGTTCCTGTTGGTTGAAATTCACTAAATCAATCTCAGACTCATTGTGTTTCTGCCTTTTATCACTCTCATTAACTTTGAAACCAGAAATGTGTCTGATTTTTGGAGAAACATGCCACACAATGATGAGGCGTTCACAATATAATGGAGGACATGAGGAGGCCAAAACTCTGTGTGTGTGTGTGTGTGTGTGTGTGTGTGTCAGTCTTTGTTTGGCAAGTACTTGAAAAAACTACATCAATTACTCGTTACTTAGAACAAATTGAAAAAGTAATTATATTGCTCTACTAATTACTCATCAGCAATACATAATTAGTCACATGAATCGTTTTGTATTTGAATCTTCTCAAATGTGCTCAAATCAATATGTTTGTATTTTCACTTGTAAGTACATGATTGTGAAAGGTGTTGCTCATAGTAGTGACTTAGTAGTAGACTTTTCAAGACAGAGCCTTAAAAACATTCATGACTGACACAACAAATTAGGCAACAGCTGACAAAGATCTTTGTACAGGTTTTATGGGCATTAACTGTGTTGTTTCCTGTCACGTTTCTCTCAGCATCACTGTAGATGCAGTAGGCAGCTCCATATTTACTGTATACCTAAGCAACCCCAAACAGCAGACAGAAAAGTTAGCTAGCTGGTGAACTTAGTGGTGTCCAAAACACATTTAAAGAAGAGTGAATATTGGGTTTGGCCTGAAACACAACTCTACATGCTAATGTTGCTCCATATCTCCTGAATGTGAAAATAACCTTTTTACTAACAATGTTTTGTTTACACTGCCACCAAGTTATTAGTTAGCTTGTGCAGTTTTGGTGCCTGTTTTAGGTGTTTACTGACCATCCACAGCTAGCTTAATCTCAAAGACGCTGCAGGGTTTTACATAGCTTACATTATGTGAAACACAAGTCATTCCTGTAAGTAGGCTTACCTGTGACCACCTGAAGACACTACATGTAAATAAATCAACTTTAGTGATACCCTGAAGGAACACAGTTGCCCTTACATTAAAAAAAAGTAATCATATCCACACTAGTGTTTGGTTGGATTGAAGTTGTGTGTTACAGATGGTCAGAGAAGGCTTTCCCCCTCAGGTGGACACAGCTGACAGAAGGCCTGAACACATTCACTGCTGAATGAAACGCTCTCCCGCCATTTTATTTATGCTCTCTTTCCCTCTGTTTGTTTCTTTCTTTCAGTCAGTATCTCCCTCCACTCTCTCTTTCCCTTTTTGTCTCTCACTCATTGTTTCAATCACTCTGTCTCTATCTCTTTCTCATTTAACTCGCTGCCTCTCTCCCTCTCTTTTCTCTATTCCTCTCGTCATTTTCGACCTCTTTCCATCACACCTGTCCCTATTTTTTCTCTCACACTATATTAGTCTCTGTTTCGCACTGCCCCCCCCCCCCCTTCCCTCTCACCCTGCTTTCTTCCTGTCTTCTTCTCATCTGATTTCACTCTTCGTTTTTCTCTCTGACAAGATATGTTTGCCCTCCCAACCTCATTCACACGTGTGCACTCACATACACATGCACTGATGCACACATCCCCCTCTCTCTTTCTGGCTGTCTATCTGGATCTCTACCAGCCCGGTAGTTCTGGCCCGTTGCCTGCCCTCCTTGGGGGAACACAGCTGAGCGGAGAGGAAAGAGGAGCAACGCCTAAAGCCCAGCCTCCTTAGCCTTATCATACACGCACACACTGATATACTCACACCACCAGAAATGGGTGTAGTTATGCACGAGCACAAGGGTCCTTCCAACTTGACTAAATTGAAATTCTTGAGGCTATATTTCCTGATGAATCACAGTTTTCACTGTACCACATGGTGAAATGAAATTACGTTTATTTTCTCTATTACTGGAACTTTTGATTGAACATAATTGGAACAATTTTAACAAACCGGCCTTGCAGAAATTTCAAGGTGCCCCAGCCCTACCAATGGTGGTGACAGAGCAGACAGCTGCCTTCTAAAAGATGCCACTTTTTCTAGTGAGGGAAGTGCTGTTTAGCAGATTACTCGCAGTCCAATTCAGAAAGGTCTTGGCTTACATTTGCAAGTGCATTGTGAAAAAATGTGAGAATCTCTTACTCCAAATGTCAAATGAAGAGAAAGTTAATACTATTTGCAAATCAATGGATCTCTTCGTGACCGAGGATTGGATAGTACTCTCTTTGTTTCCCTATTTCATAGAATTTACATTATTACGTTATTGATGCAGCGAAAGGTAATCTTTTTTGCATGTGCAATTAAGATAGATCTGATATAGTGGCTCAAAGGAAAGATCATCCATAAGCAATATTTAGACACTGCATTAAAGTTAAAAGAAATTGTTCTTGGGGCACTCTTAGGCAGAGCAAGGGGAGGCTTTATTTCAAAAGCCTTTATTAAATCTGGCATATTGCTTTACAGTGTCTTTACCATGTGGGAGGAAATAATATTAGGCTACTTATTTGTCTTTGATAGCATCTCTTCCTGCTCAGCCTAAAATCAGTTTACTTTTCTGTGTCCAGTTTACTATATGTAAAATTGAGTGAGCACATGACCTCATTATTTTTCTTTGTTGTATCAGGAGGTTAACTATGTTTAACTTTAAAACTGTAAAGAAGACATAATACAAACTAAATTGATATACAATATGAAACATCCTTGCTGAATTAATTAATTCAGGTTTTTGTTCTGCAACAGCCTTAATAGGAAGCTTAAGTTTACTCTATAGTGCATATAAATTGATATTTCAGACATGACTGTAATTTTCACATCTATCAAAGTCAAAGCATTGCATTGAGGATTGACCAAAAGTAATAGCATCCATGCCATAAACATACTACTTAGAGCTTACAGTATATTATAGTATGTTCATGATGGAACAGTGTCTCAGTAAACAGCCATCATTAATTATTAATTATTGATTACACCTGTGCTTTTCCTACTATGACGTCAAAATGTGTGTGGAAAAGCTCTAAGGAGGCTAATGTTAAGAAACTTTAGATATATATATATATATATATATATATATATATATATATACGCATGATGATGTCTTGATGATGTCTTGTAATTGACTCTAGTTCTACACAGGGTGCTCATATTTGTTTGACTTTTTTCTCACTTTAAATTACACTCACGTCCTATATTCAACATTATCATCTAATGTTTAAGGGTATGAAGTTCTGTGTTAAAGTGGTTGAGGAAATACAGTAGGACAACAGTTATGTTCCTTCATTTAAATATAGGACATGTAGGATTGTAATGAATTAGTTATATACCAGTAGATATATAAACACACACATATATGGGATCATCCTCTCAAAGCCCAGCAAGTGATCTAGCTTATCAGACACACAGAGCTTAACACTGCATAAACATGTCTACAACAATCAAGGCAGAAAACCTGCCCACTACCAGAAGCCTGCAGAGTAAACCCCCAGCCTCGAGAGGGGAAACAAAGAGTGTTACGTTAACACACACACACATACGCTCTTTACGTATGCACGCGTGTATGCGCGACATACACATGCACCTGCTCATAAAGTATGCACACATACAAACAAACATAAATGCACCTCCTCACAAATGCCAGTAGCAGCTAGTGGGCGGTCCCCAGTGAAGCAGAAACACACTAATGAATAATGACAGGGTTTGACAGCAGGAGAGTGAGCTGAGTCACTCTGGGCGCGCAGGCAATGAATAAAAGAACGAGAGTGCTGTCTGAATATCCCTCACTGACTGGATTTCCTTTGATACCATACTATTCCTGCCAGTCTCCCTTGGTAATCCTGCTCATTACACTGTGCTGTCCCTCTGCTCTAAGATTAGCAGTAGCAGCCAGTATGAGAGGAGAACAGGAGGGATAAAAATTCACTGGCCAGACAGCACTGCCATAGAGGCTGCAAGCAGCAGTTGTCTTGTCTGCGTCTTGATGATTTCCCAAGTTTTCAGCTCTCACTGTAGACCTGACACGCAAACACATGCTCTGATATATTGTGTTGCAACATCTCTTCAACATGGCAGACCCTATTGTCCAACGTGTATGAAATCTCCTATGCGACTGAAATTTATGTGATGTTTTTGTTGAAGGGTGTGGAGTTTTTTCCCCCACAAAGAACAACAGACTCTTGCTATATTGCTCATGTGTCATCTGCTGATAGGAAGATTCACTCTTTTCACATCGGAACCTATGAATCTATACTGTTCAGTGAAAGGAACCAATTAAAAAGTTCTGTGAAACATCATCTCAACGCTTTTTGACTTTGGTTAGTGCTGTTTGACAGGTGCTCTTTCAGAATGAAATAACTCGTTGTTGCACTTTTTGCATGGTGTTGATAACAGGAAGATTGGCTCTCTGAAAACTGTGTGAAAGCTGCCAATCATATCATCCTATTGTCATAGGATGCATCTGTCCCACTGAATTAGGTCCAATTAAAACCATCAGCAACCCTCAGTTCTGGCCAGCATTGGCTTGTTGTTCACAAGACCACAGTTTGGCCAAAATAAATCATCATTTGTATTGCTCCAGTCTGTTCTGCCAGAGCCTCAGACACTAACAACTCTGACAAAAGGCCAGATGTCTAGTTTGTCTGATTAACCCAGTACTTCTTTAGCTAGACAACTCATGAAATCTATTCCAGAAATCTGCATTTTTTCCCCCCTCCCATTCCACTCGGACACATTAAATGTTGAGCTCTCTCTGTCAGTGTCACATTGACACATAAATGGTATTCCAATTATTCGGCGCCCTCTCTGCTCGCTGTCAAATTACCAGCGCTGGGAGCGGAGCATGGCTCTCACTGCACCTCTCTGGCATTTTCCCTGACAGGGAGAAGAAAGGAGCCTGAGATAGCAGAACGAGGGAGAGCTTTTGGGCTCTATGAGCATTTTAAATGCTGGAGCCAGGTAATCAGGCAGACTCAGACTGAGACCAGGAGAGAATGGTGGGATTGGAGACATTTGCCATGGATGGTTTTCGCTGATTTTCCAAGCAAGACTGTATTTTATGAATACCTGACCAGGTGCTTCACATACAAGGCACAACATAAAATTTAAAGGTCTAGTGTGGCATCTACAAGAACAGACTTGGTAGAAATGGAATATAATGTTGTTATTAGTGTATAATCACCTGAATTGTTGTGTTTTTGTTAGCTTACAATGAGCCCTTTATATATAAGGAGGAGGTCCCTTTCCATGGAAGCTGCCATGTTGCATCTCCATGATACTACAGTAGCTCAGAAAGGACAGACTAAACACTAGCTCTAGAGAGGGCCTTTCAGGTTTTTTTGCAATTTTTTCTGCCACCATACTGTAGGTTATCATACACATTTGGGTGATAGATTCAATTGGTTGCCATCTGGCAACCTCACTGCTAGATGCCACTACATCTAAAACACTGGACCTTCACAGAAAACACAACCATTTCAACTATATGAATACACATATAGTTAAAGTGGAAATAAGAAACTCTCTCTTTAGTGTTTCTATACATGACATAACTTTCAGGAATTATGTAACAATCAGTAGAATCAGGGCTTTATTAAGCTTGTTTAACATCACCTAGGCTAAAGCTAAATCATATGGAGTATGAAATTATCATGATTTTGCCACACATCAGACAATTTTGGGTTATTTTGAAGGTGGGTACCTGCCTGGGCATTGCTGCTCTTATTCATTACTTGTTTTGTTTTCTCTGCAATAAGCAGAGCAGAGGGCTGGCAGTCAGCAGCATGTAAGCTGCAGCAAAAACAAGCTGTGTTTCTTAAATGACACCTCAGCTCTGGAGACCTTGGGGCAACAGCCACCTGACGTGTGTAAGAGTTATTTCAGGCATAAGGGAGTGTCAGTCAGTGCGACAGCCCTTTGCAGCATTCACAGACACACACACACACACACACACACATGCACACACACTACTCTCATTAGCACAGAGCTGTAGAGGGGTTGAGTAAGTGCTGCTCTGTTCAGATGTTCACACACACTTCACTGCCTGTCAGAGCACTACCACACAGAGCACTGTGTGACAAGAGGTTTCTGCAACAAAAAAGAAAGAAAAGAAAAGTGTCTAAGGAGGAAACTTTTGCCTTCATTATTTCCATCTTTATTACCCTGCAGAGCTGAAGACAGGGAGAAAAATTGTAATGGTGCACATTTTGTAGGTGTGTTGTTGTGTTTATTATTTGGTGCTATTTTTTATTGTTTTGGTGGTTATCGTGAACATAGCTGGAGAGCAACGCAGAGGGCACAGTCAGGAGCGAGAGGAAATTATAGGTTTGAGGCTGGAGGCCAGAGGTGATGCACTAGAGAGCAGTGGAGTGGAGGGGAGAAAAGAGATAAGACACTTGGGGTAGGATGGAGTAAAAGACCAGCATCAGGAAGGGGAAAGAATGATAATGGAGAAAAAAACAGAATCGAAACCAGAGGCGAGTAAGAAGAAAATAGGAGAGTGCTTGAGGCTGATCAGGAGTTGCTATGAAGTCCTGGAATGGTTTTGTTTGTGGGGTGGTTGTGACTCAGAGGTGAGCTAGCAGGCATGTTAAGAATGCAGGACACTGACAGAGAAATAAGGTTGCTTGGAGGAATGAATCCAGCTGCGGATCCTGTTGTCTTCTCTTCCTTATAATGTATGTTTGCTTATGACAGCTAATCAATCTGTGTTGTTTACAATTCAATGTCAAGGAGGCTTAAGATATAAATGCACAACCTTGATAATCTATAGCTATGAAGTGGATTTGTTTATCTGGGGAGGCTTATATGCAATTTTTATTAGCACTATGTGTAATTTTCAGAGGATTGTTTGTACAGCATTAAGGAGCCTTGTAATTTCACTAAAATTATTGCGATTTGATCATTTCCCTGTATGCTGACCCTCATTAAACATGGACAGCCACGTAAATGTAATCCTCAAAGGTTCATTGATAAACCAGAAGTGAGATGCTGCAGCTTGTTATCATTCTTACTTTTACCAAATAATTTTGTTTTGACAAAAAAAAAAAAAAAAAAAAAAGCTAATCTGTTCCTAGAAAGTTCACTTTCTGAACTCATAAAAAGGGTCAACAGATTAAAGTTGCACTAGGACACAATTCTGCATGTCATTGGTAATAATTAAAATGATATGACATAGACATAGTAAAACTAATCTAGTTCAAATAGAGTTTAAGCCCTATTAGCACAGAATTAATATTGGCCGGGATGGTCCAGTGACTTGTAAAATATGCAGAGATTCTCTATGACTTTAATTGGTATGAATTTGCTCTCTGTACATAATAAAAGTCTATAAATCTTAAATTACAAGCATATTTTATAGAAAGCTGTGGTCCCCTGATAAAACTAATTGTATGCAAATTGACTTTTTCAGTAATTTTTTTTTTGTGGGGGGGGGGGGGTTCTTTTCCACCATCTTCCTTTAGCTAACATATATTGTATATTCCTCCATATTTCAGGGACGGTTTTTGTTTTAAATGTATTGTTGGTGCAAAATTCAAGTTTTTCAAAAATCTGAAATGCTTCAGCAAAAAATGTAAAATACACTATTTCATTGATTGCATGAGATCGCAAGTCATTTAACTTGTACTGTTGGCTAACTTGAAAAGTGGTGTAACTGATAAAAGGTTATCCATCCTTATTTGGGGACACACCTTCAGAAACAAATCTGTTTGAACATTACATTGATGTGGTCGATGCGAAACCAATTTGTCTCAAAAGAGAACCGAAAAATAATAGATGGCAAAATTAAGTTCATGCTTAATAACAGCATTGCCGTACCTTCCTCTTCTTCTTCCTCCTCTTGCTCACTGAAAACTAAGATAAATCACCAAAATGTTGCACAGATTTTTGCAAATAAATGCTGTGACAAAGCCTGATTCTTATCAATTGCCTCCTGTTGAAGACTATTGATCAAGTTGCATGCTGCAAAATATGAAACGAAATTTGATTTATTAAGTTGCTGGGCAGGTGCCATTAACCCTGAGAGCTAATACTATCTGGTCTGTTTTCTAACATTATCTAATACAGTTTTGATGCACAAATATGGTCAATTATATTTGGATGATGTGGTGATATACAATGACACCTGAGAGGATCATCAAGGTCTTATTTGTGCTTTGTTTAAACTACTAGTCAACAGGGATTTGACAGTGAACTTGGCGAAAGGTGAGTTTGCAAAAGTAATCATGACACATCTTGGTAAGGTTGTGGTTTGGGGTCATTGATAAGTTTCCAGTAAATAAGAACCGATAAGGTTTTCGTGTCTGGTTAGTTATTACCAGAATTCTTCAAATGTGGTGGCTCTCCTGACTGAGTTCAATACATTTTGATTTGACTTAAGGTCAAATAAAAATGTATTTAGTGTGGTTGGTTTGTTTTGTTCTGTTCCAGTTCTGTTAGCCCCCTGCTTGGATCAGCCTTTAAAGCTTCACGTGGATGCCAGATATACAAGAGCAGGTGCTATACTCCTTCAAACTGACAAACAAGGACAAACAACGCCCAGTTGGCTTCTTTTCCAAGAAGTTCAATTCCAACTAGCTTAATTACTCAGTGGTCTTAGCTTTGCAGCATTTTCATGCCTACCTTGATTCTATGATGCCTGTAATGTGATTCTGTGTATACCGACCATAATCGACTCACTTTTTTGAGCCAGGTTATGAAAGCAGCGGGTGAACACCGAAGTCGCTGATCTATTGATGCGCTGAGGCGGCCCCTAACTATTCACTTAGTATTCTGCTACGGTCCCTATGCTTTACTCACACGTCTGAACTCATCAGTCGCTGCTGTAATCAGCAGTACTCTGACAGGAAAACAAGGGGTTTGTAAGAGAAGGTGAAACTAACTCAAATGAGAGGCCAGGGTAAACAGTGACAGGGCCAATTCCAGTTCCCAATCTCTCTGCAAATAGAGGTGAACGGGAGCACGGAGGCTTAACGAAGACATAGCAGCATCTGATCACAGCACCTCAGCGCACCACCAGTGTACCAACAGGTCAGGATAAAAGGATTTGGCATCGACTTTAATCTTGGAGAAATGAAAAATTGTGTGGGGGAAAAAAGACCTAAAGGAGGTCATCAAACAACTCATTTAATCCCAGTGCACAAAGTTCTAAATGGCTTTGGTGAAAAGAAATTTATTTTTTATTATTTTATTCATTTGGAGGGTGGAGTCAAAGCCTACACCTCTCGTTCGATAAAAGCCACCAGGTCACTCTTAAAGCAAAAGAAAGAAAACAATGAAAACTGTTTTACTACAATACAAGGCAAGACTTTACTACTCTTTTAAACTGATGCCAGTGATTTTTTTCAATCGCTGTCACCTTAGCAAGTAATATAATTTTGATATAGTATTGTTTAATTAAATTAGGTGGTTTTTACTTTCCTTTTCTCTTTAGGCAAGTATGGTGATTATCAGCACCAGGAGCTGTCCCTGGTCCAACAGTGTAAATAGTCACTGTTATTACCTTTATTTAACTGGTGTGTCCTAAACAGCTAAATAAGCACGTTTTCAACCATTTGGAGTTCTCGTTTGCAATATATTTGTCAATTTAGAAGGATAGAAACATGCAGGGAGATGAAGGGAATAAAGGTTTTTTTCTGAAGTAGCCTCTCCTGGACACAATTTCCTGTATTCACAGCTGGGTGGAAGGAGAATAAAGTGGCAGTCAATCAAATCTGTTACAATTGTATTTGCTTTGTTTTAGCAGATTGCAGATGGGCACCAGGACCAGTTTGTGATATTATAATATAGTAATATTAATATAAGGAGAAAATACAGTAGATGACTGTCTGAGCAGGAAGAGGTGTGACTTCACTGATAGGTTCTTTAGTTTACAGGTAACTTAAAGTTATTGTTGGGAGTGATTGTCGATGTCTGTGATGCATTGGCTGTAAATAGTAAAAAAGATAACGCCAATATATATGAAAGCACACAACCTCCTCTCTCTCTCTTCGTGGGTGGTGGTGACAAGGTTGGCTTGGGTAATGGAGGAAGTAATTATCACATTCTTACTTTTAGAAAGTTACTAAGCCAATAATGCACATTTTCAGTACTCTGTACCACAGTGTCTACATTTACAGTTAGCTTTGCACATTGTGTAGTAGAATAGACTGTGGACACTGTCCTGTTAGCAAGGGTGTTGATGATGACAGTAGCAGTGAGTGTGTTTTGTTGCTTGAAAAATCATTAATCCTTTGGACAAATGGGGGAAGGGAGTTTTCCTTGTTGTAGTTTTCTGAATTGTCAGGTGTCACTGTCTTCAACACAGAGCTGAAATCAATGAAGGGTAGTCTGGCGTGGTTGTCATGGGTATCTGGGCTCCACAGGAGTGAATTCAGCAAAAAAGCATAGACATCATTTGTATTTCCCCTCTGCTCAACTGGAAACAGACAGTATGAAAAACATAGCATAGCTCTTTGTTTGCTCACCACAAGATACTGATTATTAAACAGCAATTTCAGGACATTTTCATTGGTATTAAAAATAAAACATTTGAGGTCCCTCAAGGGTTATATCAGGCCATGTAATTTTGGTGGAGGGTCAGATTTGTGATTATTACTATCACATAAATTACAGATAGATTATTGTTAAAAGGAATGTAATCGCCAAATCATTGTCTGCATCCTTGCATTTCTTCATGTAGTACTGTACTGTTGGTTGGTCCCATCTGCAGCTCTCCTCACAGTCTGTCTTCTTTTCTCCTTTGAATAGTTGACTCAGTTCTCAGGCTGTAGACACATGAGAGCACATCACTTCTCTCATGTCATCATCAGCTCTGTTGAATCCTCTTCTTTATCTTGCTGTGCCTGTGTAAGTTCCAGGACGGCATACAGCAACGCTGCCTACAGATTTGACTGTGTGAACTCCTTTCATAAATGTCTGGCTTCTACCCAGCAAACTTTCAGAATCTCCACTTATACTTTTGCAGACTTTTTGTATTCCTCTGGCTTCCTATTTTCACCAGCACAGGAGTGGCTCGCAAAGAGAGTACCGCAGTGTGTGCCTAGGTCAAGAGCACTGCAGTGTCTAAATAAGATATGTGCCAATTAAAGCCTGCTGCGCCTCGTCTCAGCCGAGGTAATTCACTTAACCCCGGGCTCGCAGCTGACAGGAAGCATTTGTTTACACATCCCTCCTCATGCAAGCAGTCAGGCCCCATCTTCTACATGGCATTAAAACAACCCGCCTCCCACCACACCCCCACATACCGCTCTCTGACTCTCTGTTTCCATGGAAATCTGCCCTAGGAAGTCATTGCATCTCCTAACCTTGAAAATACCCCAAGTAGGCTCGACTCTGAGAATATATTGTTGTCAAAATGAATTGTCATAATAATAATCAGCGCCACATTTGATACCCTCTTTGAGCAGCTTCCTATCCATATAGTTCATTATTTCCCCTCCTGCTGTGTTCTGTGCCTCAGTTACCATAGTTAGAAGAAAAGTTAAAGTTTCACACAAAAAGAAGGCTGAGATTCACACAATTTGGAGCAAATTAAATATGAGGCAGATTATTATAGCTAGCTACATGATTGCCCCCCAGTGACCATTTCTCTTTATCGTTCAGTGCAGTTTCACTTCTTTTTAACTCTATATGAAGGGTTTGATTCCTAAAGCACTATACAGTATGTCCATTTAGAGAGGGGAAAATCCCAATGCCTCAATTTCATTAATTACTCAGAGTTACAGAGACTCCTGTCTGTGAAAAAGTCTATAAAAGTGAAATAAAAGGTAGCTTTAGTACCTTTTGAGTCTTCATATGATCAATACATCATTTTTGGAATCAAACCTTTTTATAGATATCCCACCACATTTAGACAAAAAAAAACATTTAAAATTGAAATGTATTCCATGTGGTTCTAAATGAAATATTCTTTATATACCAAAGTAATAATGATATATATATATATACAGTGTGTATATATATATATATACCAAAGTGCTGTGAAAATGGTATTAATGCAGCACAGCTCAGTCTTCCACACAGCTTAATTTTATCTCACTGAATGTTGATGTCATCTTTAGTAGGTTTAGCCTGTGCTCTCATACAGACAATTATGAGCCAAACCATGTGTTATTTATGGCGCATGGAAGCCACCCTGACTTAATGTGATGGGGGGGTTGCAGGAGTGTCCTTTTTTCATTTGATTTTCATGTAATGAAAGAGCACATCCCTGACAATTTATGAGTCCTGGCAACACTTGGCCTTCATGTGAGGTCAGAGGTGGAAGGGGGAGCCCACACATGGCATTGTGAACATCATGCAATTTATAGATTTCACTAATAACTCTGTCCTCATGTGCACCCTCTGAGGTGCAGTGAAAAGGAATTGCGCTGAGGAGGTCAGAAGAATGTCATGATGGGTTTTAAGAGTGCAGCTTTAGAATCAGGTTAACACGCCACTGTAGCAAGCCACTGTTTATAACAGTGCATTGCCTTTCATTATGAAAAGGGCCAGACATTATATTTAACCACTCACAGAACCTCAGTGTGAATACGGAACTAATGCACTAAACAAAATGTAATCATGGAGATGTCAGCTTCTCCTCTTGTGTTTTTGGTGGTGTTGTTTTTTCTCTCATTCTTTCACTTTCCTTTTGTCAGGCTCTCATAAATATTCTATGAAGTCATAATAGCATATCATTATTAAGTCTGGCTTCATTAACTATAATGCAGATTTAAATGAGCATAAAGCCATTTATGACCTTTATCAACCTCTATAGCTGACAAGAGCACAGCAACATTAATAGAAGCCTTCCTTTACATCTACAAGTCCCAGGTAATAACCCCAACTCCACAGCCGGAATCATAAATCTTAAGCATGTGTTTGAAACAAACAATAATATTGCACTAATAAGGTGTAATTAGGACAAAGAGCCAGAAACAGAAATGCCAAATGAATACAGAGGCTACCACCATGCCAAAAGCTGAAATAATGAAACAGCTTTGTCATTTGGCTTGAGAAGAACTTTGATGCTTTATAACCTTTGTAGATGGCACATTTTCTGATGCCACTTGCTTGGCACTGTGCTCCATCGGTAAGCAACCCAGTTAAGTTAAGAAGAGAAGAAAGGGAATACCTATGTAATTATTATTTGAAAAAGTAAATAGTTTATTTAGTTTAGACATTTTAATTGGCAGGCGTCCCAGAAAATGGAGGTCATGTTTAGCTTTTTGATTAGCAGATATACTGTGATCATTCTGTGCAGTGTAAGAAAAGTTTTGTTCAACTCAAGATACAATACAGCCACAAAAAGAAAGTCAGCCAACCCTATCGGCAGACTAGAACCCTGATATTCGAAGAACCTGCAAAACCCTGGATTACAGTGTGTTCAGTGACACAGTTCTCAATCATTTTAAACTCTTGCCATCTACAATATCTGCACATGGCAACTATAGTGCGGTCAAGGTCAGGGAAATATTGTGGTTATGTGGTTATGACAAAGGACAAATGTCCCCACCCCCCCCCCCACAACCCTTATTTTTCACCTATGATATAAGACTACTACCACCTTTGGTTCTCAATGTTGGCTCTTGGCAGTGGTGGAGGAAGAGTTCAAATCATTTACTTAAGCAGAAGTAGTAATACTGCAATGTAAAAAAATAAATAAATAAAAAATTGTCAGCAAGATGCACTCAAAACTAAAACTGTGATTAATGTTTTTATATTGTTAATTGGTCACATGACCAAGTACCTCAATATTGTACATTAGTGGGGTGCCCCTGTGGCTTATGTCATTAACCACAACACCTTCAAAAAATATCTTTTGAAAAATTGACTGAAGTACAATACTTGAGTAAAAATACGTGTTACTTTTCAGTACCACTGGCTATTGGACACAAATCTTGAGGTGCAGAATCATCTGGGCTCCAGTCAGCCCATCACCTTGTGGATTTGAATCCTAGACCTCTGGGTGTTGCATATTCAGCAGCTCAGAATTAGTATGTGAAACTCAAATTATTTAAATCAGACTACAATGTCTCTTCTCATACTAAATGTCTACGATGGCATGGTTCCTACTATTATAAATAATAGGAGCCATCTCTTACTTCCTGGTTACTTGTGTCATTTACAGTGTCTGACTGGATTAAAGATGCCATATTGATTAATTGTTGGCCAAACCTGCGCTTTGAACTGTGAACACCTGAGGAAGTCTTAGAGATTCCAAGCCTTCTTTCACATGCCAATCTTCAGATGATAATACACACACATTTTAGACAGGCTGCGTTTGGTCTTTAGAGAGCCTCTGCAAAGCACATCTTCAATCCAAAATTGCACACCCATCACCTCCTCCTCCCCAGCAACTGCTCTCGCTTGCCCAGTCCTGGAGGATTTCAGCACCAACTGAAACATCGTTTTATCTCTTACCACAACAAGTTAAAACATCAATGGACTAGAGCTTAAAGCCTAATACCTCTGTTCTCAAGCGTTTTTCCTCTGATAAACCACACCAGCATGCCAGAGCCCTGTATTCCCACACAGAGTCAAGTGGAGAAGAAGCGTGTGTGCAGAGTGCAGGTGTGGGTGGTTTGTTGGGTAGAGAGGGGGGTGCAGCTGGTTGGGGTCACAGTGGCTCAGTGTACTGAATGACTAATGAAAGGTTTATGGTGGCGCAGCATGACTGCTTAGTCTGAATAGTGGACTGAGGGAGGACACGCCTTGTCTGGCTTCTAGCACCCTCCTGGCCTTTCTCTGGTTAAAAAACGGGCATTTAACAAGTTCTCAGAGAACATGGGGTCCACAATCCTTCACTTAACAAGCTCATTATTTCACATTGTTTTTGTCCTTTGCTCCTCCTCGGCGGCGGTGGCAGGGAAAGAGATGTTTGATGTGTCTCTGTTAGAGAGTTGTACAAGGGTCTTTGAGAGGGAAGGGCGATAACGGATCTGCTAATGATGTGGCCCTTGCTTATGTGAATCCTTGCAGTAATGCTGGGTCTTCTGCATGAATATTCAGACTCTTTGTTTCTGGAAGTGAGGTCGATGCTCAAGGTTACTTTAGAGGACATCAGAGGACAAGGTTCCATTTCTGCTCTTAAAGCAGCTTCCAACAGCTCAAAAATTACAGCGAAATACCTGAGAATCAAAGCAAAAATTAACAGACTATCTCTTCTGATCTGAACTGAACAGTGGATTTAAGAGTTTCCTGAAACCTTTTAGAGCTTCTCAAATAAAATAACTAAGAACTACCATAATGTAATGTGTGTGGATTAACAAAAAGACCTCAGCTTTATTGGTTGCCTGTTTTCATCCCATTAAAGAATTCCCCATTGGTGCATTTGTCCTGAATCTCTCCATTAGTGCTGTAGTGTATTTTTGTGTACTCTGCAGTATAAAGTAACAGCAATCTTCAATACCAAACTACATATTGAAAGAAACATTAAAGTTCTTTTATTTTATTTTTTAAATACAGTTCAGAAGAATTGTGGCTCCTACTGAGGCTGCTGTATCTGCATGTTGAATTACCGGACTGAATGTTCTGCATCTCACTGGATGAAACCTCAGTGTTAACAATTTATCACTGTTTCACTGCACAGCAGTAAAAATCAATAGCATAGTTATACTGAGTGGAATTGACTGAGTGTGAAATTGCAATCAAACAGCAACTATTACCCTCAACCAAATAGATATTACAGAGATAAATGATGTTTACAAATCCCCTTGAAATTCAGTTTACATTGTTATATTACTTGTTTGAGTTATATTTTATCACGGAACAATGTTCATCTCATGAAATGTGATTTTGGCTCCCTACTTGGGAGCATAATGCACTTTCAAAGCCGGAATCAAAACTCTGTAACTGATTTTTAAGCCTAGATTTCTCTCTTATCACATCAAGCCATGTCAGACTCATTTTCAAACAACTTTAACAAGACACCTGTGTCACTGACTGCTGAACAGGACAACTGTGTGTCCTGTATGTGCAGTTCAATGCCTTGGGCTTGAATCTAATTTAGCCTTGGTGTAGTTCATTTCCTCTGTTTTTCAAAGCCTTTCCCTTTTCAGAATAAAGGTCAAATATTCAACAAACAAAATACATGTATCCCATCATATATTTATGTCCTGAATTCTGTCAGTGGTTGAGCAGACCGACTGAATTAAGGTGAGACTTTGAGTGCGGAAGTGCTACAATATTGACACCAACAGCTGTGACAAATTTGTAACAACAGCCAGACAAAACACATCTCGAAGGAACCAATTAGACCTTTGGAGATTTCAATTACCACCGTGATGGGGTTTTCAAGATCAATAACCAAGCGTGTATCCTGACAAGATGGTCAGAGCTACAAGGGGCTTGCACCGCTTCATCAGTTTAGCAGACACTGAAGACTGTTGCTATTGTCTTGTTTGTATGCATTTTGCTGGCAATTGCATCTGTGTGAGTTGTAATAAATATTCATGCGTTTCATATATATACGCCAATGTAAACTGATCCACATCCTACATGAGCTATCATTAGGGTTAGGAGATCAAATAGCACAGCAGCACCCAAACAAGATTAGAAAATGTCACACACCATCCCCTTAGCCCACTCCCCCTTATACCCCTCCTCCACCTCTTCCTCCAGCGTCTCGTTCAGAAGAATAAAGACAAGTAAAGATTCAACACACAGAGCCAGACACCAGCACAGAGCTCTGCAGCGCATACTAATCTAAAACAACATTGCATCTGGGCAACACGTTTTATTCTCTCCCCACCGAGGCGTGTTTAAGTGTGAGATAGGGCTCTACAGATCTCATCACTTAGGGAAGGTTGTGGCCTGCATCTACAGCCCTCCCTTTTTCCCCTATCACTTCCACCCTTAAATTGGAAGTGACAGGCCACTCAGGCAGAGGTGTCTGCGTTCCCCCCCATCAGCAGCCATGCAGCCCCACTCAGAGCTGTCAGCCTGATTACATGTCAGCAGGATGGGGGGACCTAAGGAAAGGAGATGTCCAGCTGGAGACAGACCACTAAACACATCGTCTGTCCTGCTGCCTCACATCCACCAATACAAATACCACCTGTCCCCAAGGCTCCCACAAAACCAATCTCGATATCTCTGTCACTCTAGAAATTTAACAAACTGCAACTTTCTCTTCATGTGTCTTTCCGTCTTTCTACCAGTATGCAAACTACAACTATTTAATGTCTTTCTCCTCCAAAATTAAAACAAATAACGTCGCATTTACCTCTTTTTGCTTTTTTTATTGCTGTCCCCGTCTAATCCTCAGAGCGTATTACTGGGAACACCAACTCATTTACCAACTTTTCATGCTTGTGGCAGCTCATTACACAGATAGAGCTACCTGTCTTCCCTCTATGGACTAGTGGAGCAGTGGTGGCTTGCCAGGGTTCAGAAGTAGACGTGCTAAATGATAGGAAGCATTAAATTATTGGAGCCTCTGATGCATCGGAGGCGCCTCACTCTCTTCCACAAGGACAAAAATACATGTTGTTTACTTAAGTGTTGATTTTCTTGTCTCTTTTCTCTCCCCAGGCGTGAAGCTGGGAAGCACTCCACGGCAGTCCAGAGAGGTATGTGTTTACTCCATTTCTCCCAACACACAGATACGCAGGTTGCTCCCACCTGTTATCAGTTGCAAAGAAGTGATTGTCAGCCTTGTACCTCTCAGCGTGTCTGATAGCATCTGTGAAGAGACTCTGACCTCACACTGTGCATTCAGCCAGTCGGCCCCAGTCGAACCATACCAAGTCCCTCAGGGGGTAATAACATCCAGAGATTTTATATTATTATTATTTCATCTTCTAAAGTAAAGGCTTTCTTTCTTAAATGTATGATTTTGGATTGTTTCAATCCATTATTACCAGAGTTCATTAAGAAAAGGCACATTTGCCAGCATTGGTTACTGACTGGCTATGACTATCCGTCTGTTTGTACCAATATAACTTTGTTCTTTGAGGTCAGTCCCTGTATTTTTGGTTTAGCAAGTTTGAATCGAATTGTCCTCATTTGCCAAAACAAAATAATATTAAGCTCCAAGGACTGAATATAAAGATACTGGGGTAAACTGTGTCCTAATTTGAACCAAGCCTTAATCATAGTATTGACTGCAGGGGTCAGATAGTAGAGGAGAGTAGCAGCACTTTTGACTCCAGGCCAATCTATAAACTAGGTTTTTATGTCAGACATGCAGCATTCATACTACTGTATCTTCTCAGAGCTGACCCCAGATTGCTCTCATCTGCTGTGATCATTAACACCGATGAGAGACTAACATCAGAGAAAACTCCAAAGAACGTGACGTCTGGCAAAGAGGTTGATGCTCTGCGCTTGCCTTTGCACTTTAAAAAGACAGGGAGGAACCACTCTTTCATTTTTTCCCTCCAGATGTCCCTGCAAATGAAGGGATATGGCCATTTAAGTCAGGAGGGGGATGAGCCAAGATTCATGATTGTCTCATCACCTTGTCTGTTGTAAAATTAAAATTATACATCCAGTCCATTGGCTTTATGATGCCATTACAGCATTTAATTGAAATAAAATGTCAGAATGCATGATGGCCTTGGGCATCTTCTGATGGTAATCAGGCAGTAGATGATTCTAATTTAGATTCCCCATTAAGTGTTTATAAGACATTTATATGATATTACAGCTCAGTTTATTGATAGGTCATGGATGGCATTGGCCAGTGTGTGACATTTGCGTGTAACAAAGTTAGACCTATTTTAAGGTGTAGTGAAACAGTACCATCAAGTGGCCTATTTGAGTACTGAAGGCAACATGTAGGGCAAATCTGACTGTTCAGTAAATTGTGTCTAGTAATAAAGCTCAGATTTACTATATTGGTAAGTCCAGAAAAATGTAAAATTCTATGTTCTTGAACAAATATCCACATTGTCACCTGGAAATGCTGTCTGTTTGTTTGGTGGAAGCACATGTCTTCTGCTGTCTACTGTAACCTGTGTTGTCATTGTTTACAGACTCTTTCCACCCAAGACAGGAAGAGAGACAAATCTGACAATTATCACGACCTGCAAACATCAGAAGGCATCTTGTCCAGCCCAATCCCTCCAATGCAGTTCCCACACTTTGAGAAGAGTGGACAGATGGCTACCCCTGAGTCCCCGGAGCAGGACATTGGCTTGATTCGTGTCTCCAAAAGACAGCGCAAACTGCTGAAAACCACTCCTCCAATCCATCATACCACCAATAATGTTTCCTCCTCCTCTTCCTCTTCTTCCACCTCTTCCTCAACTTCAATTTTGTCCTCCTCTGCCTCAATTTTGTCCTCCTCTGCCACAGGCTCTTTATCTCTTGACAGGTGGAGAAAGCTCTCCAATATCCTGGAAGCACGTCGACAACTGATGAAGGAGATGTGTGCTAAGTACAAAAGCAGCATCTCCAGGACTGTCACACGTCATCATGTGAAAGACATCTTTGTTGAGGACAAGTACAAGTTGTTGTACTGCCAGATACCCAAGGCGGGCTGTTCCAACTGGAAGAGGACCCTAATAGTGCTAGCAGGCAAGGCCTCTGATATTCAGACCCTTAAACATGACACGGTCCACAATGGAAATCATCTCAGGACGCTCAACAGCTTTGACCAAAAGGGAATCATGTACCGACTGAAATCCTACACCAAAGTCATGTTTGTCCGAGAGCCCTTGGAGAGACTAGTGTCTGCTTACAGGGACAAGTTTGAGAATCCCAACGACTACTACCACTCCTTGTTTGGGAAACCCATCATCAACAAATACAGGGTGAACGCGTCCAAGGCAGCCCTGGAGACAGGCAATGGGGTCACATTCCATGAGTTTGTCCAGTATCTGCTGGACGTCCATCGACCTGTTGGAATGGACATCCATTGGGAGCAGGCGAATCAGATCTGCAATCCTTGTCACATAGACTATGACTTTATCGGCAAGTTTGAGAACATGGAGGAAGAGTCCAACTTTCTCCTGCGACTGACTGGGGCCCCGCCCAACCTCAAGCTGCCCAATTTTAAAGATAGGAACCCAGCCGACAAGAAGACCTCTACAGCAATCACACAAACATACTTTTCACAGGTCAGCTTATTGGAGAGACAGCGAGTCTATGACTTCTACTACATGGACTATCTGATGTTTAACTACTCCAAGCCTTTTAAAGATTTATATTGACTGACTCCCATCAAGACTTTTCTCCAAACAGTCACATTCCACTACTTCTACATCTCTACCAATATAGTAATCTTATCAATATAAGGAGGCTCACTCACATACCCACATGGATCTTGGCATCTAAGCAGAGAGATCAGAGACCAAACGTCCTCTGAATTTGACTGCTTTTTATGAATACATTTCTACAACATTATGCTATTTGAAATTTTTTATCAACTATGGGATGAAAAAGTTCATGTGATGTATTAAATACTCTAAATTGTCCTTAAATGGAAGGTATTTATTCATTAGTAGCACACAGGTGAGGTGAGGTTGAATTTTAAAATCATAAATGTTACGCTTCAAAAAACAAATTACTGTTCAACGGGCTTTAAATTATGCCTCACTGTGAGTCAAGTAGTATTTACAAATGCAAAGTTTAAGGTTTGATCCAACTTAATCGCAACATGGGTGGGATTTGATAAAGGGTCCAGTCACATTCCTATGTTCAGAAGTTATTTCAGTAACATTTGATTTTACAGGTCCTTTATTTATTTATTTAATTTCCTATCATTTGCAGTTATGTCATGGTTATTATTCATAATAAATTAGGCTTTAATAATTCTTGATCAGACAGGAAATATTTGGTTTTCAGTGTGTCAAACTACATATTAGCGTACTGAACTATTTCTTAAAACCTCTATAATGAGCACATAGCACAAGAGAGGAAGAAATGTCCTGAGGATTAATTTTCCACAGCAACTAATCTTGGGAAATTATTGAAAAAAATCCTAATCTGCTAACATACCATTTGATACACAAAATTACACAGTGAAAACTAAATATTTTCCGTCAGTTAAAAAATTGTCATGAGTCTAATTTATAAGACATCTTGCAAATTAACAACTATCATCCAAATATGAATCCGAATATAATGAGAAGGTGCTTACCAACTACATGAACTTAACATTTTCTCCTGTTTTTTTTTTTTTGTTCCAAATTGCACCTCACTTGCACTGAAAATCAACCGTTAAATACCTTCAAATTTATCTTGTTAATTTCCAGGCAATCTGTAAAATAAAGTGTTATTTCAGGACACAGTATGTTATGTGAGCCCCTACCACACCAAGCAGATCACAACAAACCTGAATAATGAAGAGTTTGAAATGTTCAATATAATGTGTCATTTTAAATAATTGAAATCCACCTTTAAATTAATTATACCCTGATATTTATGAATGTAATTGCTTTAGTCCTTGTTTGACCTCCAGAGGATGTCCAAATTAATGAACTCCGCACCCAATCATCCTCACCCACCACACCATGTAGTGCAATTTGTTTAAATGAACTCTGCATTTATGTTTAAAGTTGAAATATTTGCATTTACTATTTGACTCACAGCAGGTAAGGCATCAGTATACCTCGATGTATCACTGAATACTAATACAGATATTTGATGTAAACGGTTTTGCTAAACATAAACCACAACAAAATATGACACTATAAATAGTTTAGATCTTTAAAATGAAAAAAAAAAAAAAAAGTGCTGTCCGCTCAGAAGCTGTGTGCATTTATTGTAGCATTTTTGTACTTCTAACTTTGTCAGTTAGGTTTGTGATTTAGTCTAACACATACATGTAGTTCCCCCATCACTAAAGGGATTTACTTGGGTGACCGTTGTTTAAATGCAGGATATCCAACAGGGTATGTAGTGTTACTGCCAGTTTCACTTAATGCCTGTGTAGTGTTACGGACTTAGAAATCATTTTGTTCCCATCATAGACAAAATGATGATAAAAAACACACAAAATTTGGTTTCATAACAGTCTAAAAATTCAAGATTCAGACATTTAGACAGTGATGAGTAGAAGAAGAAGAGAGCATGCCCTACCTTCTCCGTCTATCACACTTACACCCCCATCACTTCCAGATCTCACACCATCAGTAACGCTGTACCCTCTATATGAATCACATCCAATCAACACCATGATATAGGCTTTTTCTGACTCTACTGTGTAAATTGTATTATGGGCATTCAGATGACTATATATTTTTCTATGTATTTCTAAAATATATATATCTATTCAGTGCTTCTTGGTGAAGTTATGTTTATTTCCTTTTTGATGTCATTCATTGTTATTTCAGTAATACCAATGTAGAGTGTTGAACAACTGAAGAGTTTCTTTCCAAAACAAAATATCCACCAGCTGAAAACCACAAGTCTGACTCTGAAGCAACTGACTGCATAAATTGTGTCACCATTTAAAGAAGAAGATAAAAAATTAAGTTTGACTGATGAATTGATACCACTCTGTGCTTTAGAGGTATAGTAAAAGATGTTTGTTTTTTTCTAATGTAAATAGATGCATACAATCTTGGAAATTAGCTCTTTAATTACTTTACCTGATCTGTTTCTCACTAGGATAATAGACCCTGTACAGATGAGCTCCACCTAGATAACTATCCCAGCTAATTACATTTTTACCCATAGTCACTCCACTGTGTGCGCGTATGTGTGGTACTGAATAAGCTGTTGAGATGTTTTACCTTTTTTTTTTTTATTACTGCAGATTTTTGAAACACACACACACACTGCAAGAATACTGACACTATTAAAACATTTTTCTTAAATACTACTTGAAGCAGGTCAGACCACACAATGTGCACTGGTGGAAAGAGTACAGACTGGTTATTCCTAAACCCAAAACTTTTAAAATTAGGGATCCGTAGTAACACTTTACAACAATAAACATGCCAAAAAAACCTCTTAAGATTTCAAACTGAAACAGGCAGCAGTATTCTGAATAGACACCTGAGCCAAGGTTTCTCCATTATGAAAGTTTAGTTTAAAACTTCTTGGTTCACAATTTAAGCTTAGTGTACAGTGATGAAACATTCAAGTGCAATGGAGAAGTGAATCAATATGATGACAATGACACCAAAACAATGGATTCAAATGAATACTTGTGAGATAAATGTTATTTTTTTGTGACAGAATTGATTTATTGCTGGGGTGCTGGGAACAACCTGTGGCTTGTATCCTACAAAGTAGCAGTCAGTGTTCAGCTACATGCTTGAAATGTGTTTTATGTAACAAAAAATTCTTTATAAAGAGATGTATTTGCCTGTGGTTAGGGGAAATTCATATTATTTAAATCTATACACTCTATAATCAATCTTTGAAGACCTTCAACTATGTTGATGGTTTTACCCTTTCATGGTGATGATAATTGTATGAACTTTTTTTCGGTAGTGCGTTGGCTTTTGCAGTTCCAAAATCAAATCTTTGTTTAGATTGTGGTCAGATTCGATGTAGATATAGCCAATCTCTAGCCTAAGGAGATATTGCGTTATGATGAGTATTACTCTTGCAAATACTGCCCCCTTCCTAATAAAGTTTTTTGGTATGTGGGTGTATGGACAGATTTATCAAAAGCATAATTACAGTAACAAGTGAATGTATAACTGTTTATTGTTGGTGCAAAAGTGTATAAAATATGATCTTTAAACCCTTTGCCTTATTTTACACTGCCAATCAAATGGTGTATTTCAGGAAGACATTCATCAGGTGGTTATTATTTCTGGCTGAGTGTCTACTAATAAATTGTCTTTAGCATTTTCAACATGCATCTTCTTTATTCACCTGTTGTGTTGTTAATTCATTTGTCTAAAGTCCAATGTGGTTGCTGAACTTACTTGAAATTATGTATATACACTAGATTATTCAGGTACATATATTTACAATACAGTACAATTCTGACATCTATGGGTCCTTTGGTACGGTAGTAAGGTGCATGATCATGCACCTTACTACCGTACCAAAGGACTCACAGGTCTGAGTTCAAGGTTTTGTTACAACAAAACAAAACAGTTTTAGAGTTTAAAAGAGACCTAGCATTGTGGAACCAATCCAAAATCTTTAGGGCAGCCCTTTAGATTGGGGTGGTGACATGCAGTTCACTACGGAGTTCATCATTTCTGAAGGGCCATAACAAAAATGTAAGAGGGTTGTAGGTTTGTTAGCAACCGTTCTCCCAGCCATTCAATTCAAAGACACATCTTCGGATGT